>NC_081417.1:136253379-136602827 GCF_949786415.1 Peromyscus eremicus
GCAAAGGGGTGACACAGGATAGATGCACTTGGCAGCCAGAGTGAGGCCAAACAGGCAAAACACAGTCTCCTCCTTCCACGTCCTTTGATCCAGGGACCAGAAGGTACAGCCCATATTCAGGGTGGGTCTTCCCTCTTCAAATAATCCGATCAAGAAAATCCCTTTTAGGAATGTCTGGAGGCTTGTATTTTAGTTGATTCCATGGCCAGTCAAACTGACAACCAAAATGAACCATCAAAGAGTGTGAGCCTGAGGCGTGAACACAGGGTGGGAAGCCGCTCTCCTCATCGAGACTGGGGAGAGTGAGCATGAGGCCGGAGAACAGGGTAGGAAGCTACTCTCCTCATGGCAGCTGGGGAGCAGAGGGAGGCAGACAGGACCAGGGTCTCAGCAGCCCCTCTTCCTCCCGGAGGCCCCACCACTTACCATAGCACAAGGGGCTTCTGAGGCAAATGGCAGAGGGTGTCTTGGCTTTCTGGGCTGATGGAGCAGAGGCCTGGCATCTGGGTAGTCTGGGCCATGGAAATGATGTTTCTGTCCACTGTTTGGGAGTCTTGGAGCCCAAGGTATCTGGGGCCAGCTTCTTCCACAGGCCTTGCAGAGGATCTGCTACTGATGTCTTGTCTAGCCTGTCCCTGTAGCACCTCAGGCTCTGCCAGTGTCTGTATGACACGCCGCTCTCCTGTGTGCGTCCACACCCTGACTTCTTTCACATTTGTGCGGTGCTGAGGTTTGAACCTTAGATCTACCTTCGACCCACATTCCCAGCCCCTCACTTCTTCCTTCTTTTCTTTTTGGTTTTTCAAGACAGGGGTTTCTTTGTGTAGCCCTGGCTGTCCTGGAACTCACTCAGTAGACCAAGCTGGCCTCGAACTCAGAGATCTGCCTGCCTCTGCCTCCTGAGTGCTGGGACTAAAGGCATGCACCACCACTGCCCAGCTTGGTCCTTTATTTTATTTTATTTTTTAAATGAAATACTAGGCATGTTAAATCAGGGTCCCAGTCTACTTCTCAGAAGGCCTGTTTCCAAAGTAAGTCACGGGGGTGGGGGTGGGGGTGGGGAGGCATCCACGATCTTCATGTCTGAATTTTAGGGAATGCAACTCACCCCATAACAAAGAATATATGCACATAAGCTTTTAAAAACATTTTTTTTTGTCTGTGCTAGGGATAGAACCTCACATAAATCTGAGTACTCTGCCACTGAGCTATGCTTCAGCCTGGTTTTCCTTTATTGATAAACATTACTAACATACTCTTTTTTTATTTTTATTTTTTAAGTTTTGTGTGTTATTGGTGTTTTGCCTGTATTATATGTCTGTGTGAGGGTGTTGGATCCTGGAGTTACAGACAGTTGTGAGCTGCCATGTGGGTGCTGGGAATTGAACTCAGGACCTCTGGAAGGGCAGTCAGTGCTCTTAACCTCTGAGCCATCTCTCCAGCTCCTTAACATACTCTTTTTCTTTTTCTTTTTTTTCCAAGACAGGGTTTCTCTGCATAGTTTTGGTGCTGATCCTGGATCTCGCTCTGTAGACCAGGCTGGTCTCGAACTCACAGAGATCCGCCTGGCTCTGCCTCCCGAGTGCTGGGATTAAAGGCATGTGCCACCACTGCTCAGCCTAACATACTCTTTATAGACACTGTGTCAGCAGCTTCCCACCAGCAGCACTGATGGTGGCCTCTGTCACACAAATATGGTCCAGGGGTCCCCAGACTTTGATTTTTCACCTCACTTCAGAATGGGAAATCAGACCCAGGGCTTTGTGCCCGGGAAGAAGAGCACTCTATTGCATGCCCAGTCTCCCACTTCTTCCTTTTTGTTTTGAGACAGGGTCTCACTAAGTTGCCCAGGCAGGATCTTAAGCTTGCTCTGTAGCCCTGGCTGGCTTTAAGATTTCAACCCCCAGCCTCAGCGCTGAGTAGCTCTGAGCCACACCTGTGTCACCAGGTCCAGCCAGACCTTCTGAGATTTGCTGAGCTGCCAACTTTTCTTCCCAGCTCTGCCTTGTCTGCCTGAGGCTGGCTCGGACTGGTGGCTTTTGTCTGCTGTCCAGCGGCTGTTGAATTATTGGTCTTTTGTGTTCATCAAGTCCCAGGAGCCCTTTCAAGACAAGGGAAATTAGCTGTTTACGAGAGTTTTCAAACATTTTCTTCTGATAGCTATTTGTTGTTTGACTTTGAATACAGATTTCTGTTCTCTCTCTTAAACAGTAAAAGAATGTTCAGTTTTGGGCTAGAGAGATGGCTCAGTGGTTAAGAGCACTGACTGCTCTTCCAGAGGACCCCGGTTCCAGAGGACCCCAGTTCAATTCCCAGCGCCCACATGGCAGCTCACAACTATCTGTAACTCCAGTTCCAGGGGATCTGACACCTTTACACTAATGCACATAAAATAAAGTTACATGATTATAAAAAAAAAAAAGTTCAGTTTTGCATAGAAACAGATACCATTTTCTTTGGCATCTATGGGGGTCATGTGTTATTGAAACCATGGCCATTTTAATCAATTGGTAAGCCCTATATATGCTAGGCAAGTAATCCACCATTGAGCTGTATCTTGAATCCTTTAGTAATAATAAAAAAAAATCATACTTTATTTATTTGTGTGTGTGAGTGCACATGTGTGCACACATAGACATGAGTGTAAGTGTGTGTGTGTAGGGGGTCAGAGAACAACTTTGGGGACTCAATTCTCTCCTTTCACTGTGTGGTTGCTGGGGACTGAACTCAGGTCATTAGGCTTGGTGGCAAGTGCCTTTACCTGTTGAGTTAGCTTGATGCCTCCTCTTTAAAAAAATGTATATGTGTATACACACACACACACACACACACACACACATATGTATTTGATTTTATTTTTATTGTGTACTTGTGTCTGTGTTGGTGCAGGAGCGCACCTGCCTTGGCGCATGTGTGGAGGTCAGAGAATAGATCTCAGGAATTGGTTTCTTCCTGCCAAGGCATCCAGAGATTAAACACAGCAAGCACTTTTAGATGCTGAGCCATCTCAGTGGTCCTTGTTATTTTTGTTTGTTTGTTTGTCTTGTGGCAGGAGGCTGGGACAAGAGCTCCCATAACCCAGGCTGTCCTCAGACATACGTTAGCTGAGTTTGACCTTAAACGTCTGGTCCTCCTGACTCTACTACCCAAGTGTGGGGATTACAGGCAATTCACCACCGCACCAGGCATAGATTTTTTTTTTAATTTGTTACCTTTAATCAATAATCCCTTATGGGTATAAAAGCAATTTAGAATTATTTAACATGGGGAATGACTCTGGGGTAGGCTGTGGTGTACTGTACTGCATGTATCAGTGGATAGGATAGCGTGAGTCTCCTGACGAATGCAGATTCTCCAATGGGTCAATTGGAAAGATTGATAAAGAAGGGCTTACCAATTGATTAAAATGCAGAAACAGAGGTTAGTGCTACCCATAAAGGCAGGATCCCAGGTATTGTCCTGGAGCCTCCAGCTTCATGAAAGGTGTCTGGGGATTCCCACTCTGGTCAAACTGACTTTACCTCTCTCTGTGGCTTTTCTCTTACTTACATGTGGATAATAATAGAGAGGTTTCGGAGTGCCTGAATCTTATGCAACTGAGAAGTGTGTCTTACGATTATAAAAATAGAGCTGGAGTTGTAGCTTAGGGGCAGAGCATTTGCCTAGTATAAATGAGGCCCTGGGTTCATTGAACCCTAGGATTGCCAAACAAAACTAAAAGTATAACAATAGCATGTACAAAGCCCTGGATTCAATCCTTAGCACTGAAAAAAAGAAAAAACAAACAAACAAACAAACCACAGGGTGGGAGCCATTGAAGAGATGGTTTAATGGTTAAGAGCATTGGCTATTCTAGCAGAGAGGACCCATGTTCAATTCCCAGCACTTGCACGGTGGCTCACAACTACCTGTAACTCCAGTTCCAGGGGATCTGACACCTTCTTCCAGCATCTGCAAGTTCCAGGCACACACATGCAGGCAAAATGCACATACATATAGAATAAAATAATAAACTCTTAAAAATGGGGCTGGGGATGCGGCTCGGTTGGTGGAATGATCACCAAACATATGTGAAGCCCTGGATTCCACCCTCAACACAACAAATACTAGACATAGGGGTGTAGTCTTGCAGTCTTGACATGTAGAGACGGAGGCAAGAGGATCAGGAAAGAGGATCAGGAATTCAAGGTCGTCTTTAGCTACATTTGTGAGTTTGGGGCTAGCCTGGGCTACATGAGACCCTGGCTCAAAAAAAAGCAACTATGAAGTTAAACCTTCCCCCTGCCCTGACTTAAATGCTCCCGGCTTCATTACTAGCCATCTGATGGTAGCTTTGGAAGTGTGGGACCAGCTCCTGGTTGTTGACTCTGCCCATCTGAAGTGTACAAGAAGCATAACCTTCACATGTGGCAGCTTGCCTGGAGTAGGGATGCTTAGCATGCTAACACTCCCCAGTTCAAGGATCTGGCAGACACCTTCCTGCAGCCAACCTTGAAGGGTGTCCCCACCTTTCTAGCAGGTCCAGGTATGGTGGGGAGGGTACCCATCTGCTTCTCTTTGATTTTCAGATCTGTGATCATCTGTTCTTCACGGGCCAGGACTCTGGCGTCCCTCTCTGTCCCCTCCAACTTTCAGCTCTCTTCTGCTTTGAGGTTGCTCAGGGCTGCTCGGAAAGGAGGTCCGTGCTGGTGGGCCCGGCAGCTCTACCCTAGGCATGACAGAGGTGCTGCTTTCTGAGGAGGGGGCCAGGAACCATGGTAGCTGGAAGTGTGGTTAGAAGCTGTGTGCTTCTTAGCTGCAGAAGGCAGAGCAGAGAACAGCAGATTCTCCGAGAACGGGTGTGAGGAATTGCTAAGGTCTCTGACACTCTGTGCAGGTCACTATTCACCAAAGTTACCAATGCGCTGTTGTTCCTCATTCATGGGGACACAGAGGTTCCAGACCCACTGGCTGGCTGCATCCTGGTCGCCAGGCCATGTTTCCTTCAGCAGAAGTAGCCAAGGCCCAGAAGGCGTGTGTGTTCAGCATGCAGAAGATCAAGGACTATTCCTCAGGAGTCTCTCTCTCTCTCTCTCTCTCTCTCTCTCTCTCTCTCTCTCTCTCTCTCTCTCTCTCCCTCTCCCTCTCTCCAGGGTCTTTCTATGTAGTCCTGGCTGTCCTGAAACCCACTTTGTAACCAGGCTGGCCTGAGTGCTGGGACTAAAGGCGTGTGCCACCACCACCTGGCATGAGACAGGTTTTGACTGAAGGTTTGCCATGACTTTATAGTAAGGGTGCTGCTCCAGATGAATATGGCCCCAGGGTGCATCTCTGGAGGTATAGTGTGACTGGAGGAAGTGATAGTTGGAGAGGTTTTTCACTTCTGTTTGTCGTATGTTTGAGGAAAAGGGGAGGGACACAGGACCTGGGGACACTCTCTTTTGATGGAAGACTCAGAGGGGCAGAGCCAGGAGTAATCATGTAGCTTTGCCTTGCACCCACCAAGATAACGTGTGTGTGTGTGTGTGTGTGTGTGTGTGTGTATGTGCGCGCGCGCGCGTGTGTGTGTGCAAGAACCAACTCTGCCAGGCAGGTCTATCTCATCATGTGAAGGATTGTCCTCAGAGGTAGTGAGCTCTTCAATGCAGAGGGCGGGCATGCAAAAATAATGAGAACAGGGTTCCTGGCTGTAGTTCTAGACCCTACTCATTAAAATCCCTGTTAGATAACTATACACGTGAGCGTCAACAAATATGGAGCCCACAGTTCTTCTATTTGAAAGTTCTCTTTAAAAATAAACTATGAGGCCAGGCGGTGGTGGCGCACACCTTTAATCCCAGCACTTGGGAGGCAGAGCCAGGCGGATCTCTGTGAGTTCGAGGTCAGCCTGGACTACCAAGTGAGTCCCAGGAAAGGCGCAAAGCTACACAGAGAAACCCTGTCTCGAGAAAACAAACAAACAAACAAACAAACAAACAAACAAAAAAACTATGAAACCAGGACTAACTTACAATCCATGTAGATTTTTTTTTTTTTTTTTTTTTTTTTTTTGGTTTTTCGAGACAAGGTTTCTCTGTGTAGCTTTGCACCTTTCCTGGGACTCACTTGGTAGCCCAGGCTGGCCTCGAACTCACAGAGATCCGCCTGGCTCTGCCTCCCGAGTGCTGGGATTAAAGGCGTGCGCCACCACCGCCCGGCTCCATGTAGATTTTTAAGGAAGATGATGTCATTCTTTTAGAAAGTTTTTATTTTTATTTTATGAGAAGAGGTGTTTTGTTTGCATGTATGTCTGTACCATGTGCCTGGCTGGAGAGGCCAAAGGAAGACATCAGATCCCCCAGAACTGGAATTACAGAGGTCTGTGAGCGGCCATATGGATGCTGGGAAATTGAACTCAGGTTCTCTGGAAGAGCAGCCGGTGCTCTTAACCCCACTGAACAATATTTCTAGCTCCCCACTTTTAAAGGAGTCTCATCTATACCAGGCTGGTCCCTGAACTTTTTATGTTGCCAAGGATGACTTTGAACTTCTGATTCTCCTGCCTTCACCTCTAGGTGCCGGGATGACAGGCCCTACCATGCCTGGTTTATGTGGTCCCGTCCCGAGGATCGAACTTTGTGCATGCCAGGCAAACACTTCACCAACTGAGCCGCATCCCCAGCTCCCCTCTTTCTCTGGCAAGGTCTCACGCTTCCTACGCTGGCTTGAAACTCACTATATGGCTGCAGACTTGCCGCAATCCTCCTGTCTCATCTTCCTGAGCGCTGGGACTGCAGCCATAAGCCATCTCGCGTGTTGTCCACGTGTATGTTGAATGGGTCCTTCCTCCCTCCTGCGAGGCTGTCTTTCGGTTGGACAAAATGGAGCAGGTCACTGGAGAGGTCTTTTGACAATCAGTGTTTCCTCTCGTACTTGCGCTGTTAGAGTATGCGTCTTGGGTGTTGGGAGAAAAAAAAAACTAAACAAATAAAAAGAATGTGGCTTTCTCTTTTTCATGAAGTCATATTCATTCTATTGAATCTATCAGTGGTGACTTTCCACTTGGCACCCCCTCCCCATCTGAACTGGAATGGAGAAAGGCTATTAAACCACATTTAACAAATTCAGCGCGGCAGGTTCTTGGCTGGGGGAATGAATTCCACTTAGGAGAGTCATTCTTCCTCCAAGGAGGCCAGTCAGCCTGGAGAAGAGAACCTGGAGGGGCTTTTGTTCTGAGGGGACCGCATCTGGATCTGAATGTATCTCTGCTCAAAAGGAGACTTCTCATAATGGACCCAACTCCAAACACTCAGAGGACAAGGACCGGCAAGCTTTTCAAAAGAAGAAACACTTGGCTCCGCTGGAGGATAGGAGGGCCACGGTCCCTGCTGGCAAGTGTGTGGGCTTTGCAGGTGGGTGGAGGGCTCCAGGGCCAGGCTTGTCACCTTCAAACTGAAAGACTGTGTGCTTCCTCTCCCCCTTTCCCCTCCCGGGAGCTGGGGGCCTGCATTCATTTGCAATTCCCTTGTGAGTTTTTCGGCTAAAGCTGCCAAACTAGTTTGAACCAGGAAAGGCATTTTAGGGGAGAGCTGGCCAAGGCCGCCCTCCCAGCAGCTCCTGTGTAGAGGAAGGGGTGGAGTGACCACCTGCAGACAGGGAGAGTGGGGCCGCTCGCTCCGTGGGCCCTGGGCTCCACTCCCAGCTCTGCTGGTGCCTCCACCGTGACTGGAGGGAAGTTGTGCAACCTTGGTTGGTCCCTCAGGCCTTTCCCGTAGTCAAGAGCGAGACAGAGCCCACGGCCTGACATCAGAAGTGACAGTCATTGCAGTCATCGCAGGTCATGACTACTGCCTTCTCCACATCTGATTGTGTGGGTGTGTCGCCTCCCACAAGGCGCTCTGGCTCCCCAATATTCTTATTTCCTCACACCCACAGTTGAGAGGGGCAGAGTCAGAAAGGACCTTCCTAGTTACTGGTAACATAACCAGCCCTCAACTGATGGGTGACCTGTGGTGTCCCCTCCTGGTGACCACAGGGAGACCAGGGAGATGGGTCCTGTGAACCAGAGGAAGTCCCTCCCATGGTCCGACCTCCATCTTCCCAGGTGGCCTTTTGTTGCATGACGAGGTCAATCCAGGGTGGCTTACTGTCCTCTGTACCTTAGAAAATAAAGTTTCATGGGCCCTGAGCGGCTAGGGATTTTGAGGTCAGATGGAGAGAAGAACCTGGAAGGAATTTCTGTGCATAAGGACCCGCGAGACTGTGAGGATGGGCTTGTACCTGGGGCGGGCAGGGCAGAACTCTTGGGGAGGGAGAAGTGAGGATGGGGAGCATAGGCCTGAAGGGCTTTTTGGACCTGGATGTCTGTTTCCTCCTGGGGGCTGAGGGTTACAACCAAGCTTGGCACTGGTCGTCAGGACCTAGGCATCTGTTCTCCTCAGACAGCTGACTGGGAGAGTGAGTATGTTCGCCCTCCCCTCCACAGCAGCAGGCTTCTCTAAGAAAGCAAGAGGACCCCAGGGAGAGGCAAGAGGCATCTCAGCCAGAGTCTACGGGTCTGGGAGAGGAGGTGAGATGGCCCTGAGACTGTCCGATGGTGCCATGTAGGGACAGTTCCTGGGGGTCCACGCTTGGGAGGCCTCTGAGGTTCTTGGCAGTGGGGACGCTTGGGGCTGGGATGGTCCTGGCAGGTGAGAAAGGGCAAGTGTGTGTGGGGGGGTCTGGGGCTTTTGTTGTCCTGATAGTGTCCCTGGTGGACCGCCTCCCTCCTTTCACAGCCCATCCTCTCTGCACACTTCCCGGCCTAGTGACAGACCGTGCTGCTCCCTTCTGTGCTCCCAGTGGACTCCTGATGTGCTCTGGTCGCTGTGCTCCCCACACTGTGCTTCCCATTTCCTGTGTTCCCTACTGTGCTCCCACTGTACCCCCACTGTGCTCTCTTCCTCGTGCTCCCATCCACATGCTCCCCTCCATGTCCCTCTCTCCCCTGTACTCCGCACTGTACTCCCCTTTCCAATACTCCCTTCAGTGCTCCCACAATGCTCCGTTTAGTGCTCTCTGTGCTCCCATTCATGTACTTTTCTCTGTGCTCCCCTCACTGTGCTCCCCTCACTGTGCATCATTCTCTGTGCTCCCTTCTCTGTGCTCACTTCTCTGTAACACATCTCTCCCCGTGGCCCCCCCCCCCGCCCCCGTGCTCCCTTCCACATGCTACCCTGAATCCCTTTGTGTGTCCCATGGCCATCTTTCTCAGATCCTCTGGTGATGTCATCACCTCTGTCCTCCCTCTTGGCTGTGCTCCACAGGCAGCCCTGGTGCTCAGGGGACATTGCAAAACTTGAAGTAACCCGGGGCAGGGTCCATGTCATGCTTGGCCTGTTCAGCTGGGCTTTAGAAAGGACCCAGCTGGGGGGCCTCCCTTTTCACATGTTTCTCCTCAGCCCTCATGACTGTCCACCCTCTGGGGGTGTGAGGACATCAGTTCACACTCCTGGGAATCCTGGCAGTCTGGGTGCAGGAGCTCAGGGAGGGAGCAGAGTGCTTCACTGGACGGTTTGTGAAAAAAAAAAAAAATCTACATCAGAATATGTGAACTAGAGCTGCTGGGCCAAGGAGGAAGTGAGGGAAATGGGAGGGGAGGGAGAAGAGAGAGGGGGGGAGGAGAGAGGGAGAAGGGGAAGTGGCGGGGAGAAGGAAAGGAGATGGGGACAGGGAGAGAAGGAAGGACAAGAGGAGAGTGCCCAGGGTTGGTTCTCTTCTTTCTGCCTTACTCCCTCAAACTTCAGCTGCCGCTGAGTCCTAGGAGTTCCTTTGGGAGCTACTGGGAGGAGCCTCAGGAGTGCATGGAGGCTGGGGGTCTGAGGTGCTGGGATGTTGCCGAGCCTGGGATGTAGCCTTGGCTCTGCCAGGCATGGCTGGATGTTCTGGAGTGTGTAAATAGACTAGAGAATTAGGAGGACACCCTTGTGTGTCCCTTTCCAGTGAGTCCGGTGCCCCAGTTCTGTCCTCTCCATGGTCTCCCCAGGAACAGAACCTGGGGATACCTTCCCCTGACTTCCTATAGTCCTCAGATCAGAGCTCTTTGCAGTTCCTGGAGAGGTCTACTCCTCCTACCCCAGAATACGGGGTTAAGGGTCAGAGGTTATCATTTCCCCTCAGCCCCAGCCCCATACCCTCACTGTTCCCCTAGGCCTTGTCCATCAGTGTAATGGGCTTCCTGGCTGAACCAAAGCCAGTCAGGACCCTCAGCCAAGGTTAGTACTAAGAAGCACTAGGGATTGAAGCTTGGGGTAACCTGGGGTAGGAGGGCCACAGCCCACCTCCCAGATTCTGGAGTGGAAAGGCACACGATGTGTACTCATGCATGGCAATGGCTGGGAGCACCCTACCCTATGCATCCACTTGCTCTCTCTGCCCCTTAGCTACAGACTTAAAGTTTCTGCCTGCTGCTGAACTGCCAGCTGATGCTAACTACCAGCCACCTTGGCGTTATCTGTGCCAGGGGTCGCACAGCTCCTGTTATTTTGGCTGATTGATTTATGATCCTCCTTTTATTGATGGAGAAGCTGAAACTCAGGAGAAACTTTCCCAAGAACGCACAGATAGTGTTGGAGCTCGGATTTGAACCCAGGGAGATTGGTTTCCTTTGAGATGATTATAATAGAATTCTTTAAAGATTTACCTTTTAAAAAACTGTATGTATATATGTGTGTCTGTGTATAAGCATGTGAGCGCAGGTGCCTGCTGAGGCCAGAAGAGGGCGTTAGAGTCCCCCAGAACTAGAGTGACAGGTGATTGTGAGCTGCTGTATGCAGCGCTGGGAACCGAACTCATTTCCTCTGCAAGAGCATCAAGTGCTCTTAACTGCTGAGGCATCTCTCCAGCCTTATGTAATTGTAATATAGAATTTTAGTAAATGTGTCTGAGCCATAGCACCATGTCCTGAAAGGGGACGCTACACTGCATGTCAGGTCTTCTCGCACCCTCTTCCCTGCCTTGAGCTCAGAAACTTGAATGACAAGGGGGGGGGCAGGAAGGATGTGGGTGCTCTGAGGTGGGATGATAGCAGCAGGATGGGAGTAGCAAAAGCTAACAGTTATTAAGCACCTACTGCATACGAAGCTGTTTTAAGGGCCAATGGGACAGCTCAGCAGATAAAGGAGTCTAAAGGTGCTTGCTGCACGAGCCTGATGACCTGGTTCAGTTCCCTGGATCCCACAGTGGAAGGAGAGGACCAGCTCCCCAAAGTCATCCTCTGACCTTGACACACATGCTGTGCATGTGCAGGTACACACACACACACACACACACACACACACACACACACACTCTAGTTAAAACAACAAGACAAAACAAAACATTCCAAAGTTGTTTTAAATGGTTTTGATCTATTTAATCTCTCTCTCTCTCTCTCTCTCTCTCTCTCTCTCTCTCTCTCTCTCTCTCCTCTCTCTCTCTCTCTCTCTCTCTCTCTGCTACGGTGGTACACATGAGGAGGTCAGAGGACAACCTTGGGAGGTGGTTCTTCTCTTGGCTCCCACCTTGTTTGAGACTGGTTCTTTTGACGGCTGCTTTGTAGGCCAGGCTGGCTGGTGACTCTTCTGTCTTCACCTCCCTTCTCACGGTAGGAGGAGAGCTGGGATTAAAGACAAACTGCATACCACTTTAAGTGGGTTCTGAGGATTTGAACTCAGGTCTTCATGCGTTCGAAGCAGGTACATTACCCACCGGGCCATCTTCCCAGCCCATTTCCAAACTATTTAATCCTTATAATAACCCGGCTTGACTAAGGATTATCATTATTCCCATTTCGAAAATGGCAAAACTGAGACCACTACCTTCTCCCCCCCCCACCCCCCCCCACCCCCCGCCACCCCGCACCCCTGTGATGTAACTGGTGACTGAGCTGAGCTCACCTACGTATGCCAGCTGCAGGACCTGGCTTAATGGACAGCTGTCCTCCTGGGGAAGAACGCTGCTGGGGGGGGAGGCAGGGTCCCCTCTCCCCTCTTCCTCTGGCATCTGTGGCCTGGCCGACCAGTGTTCACTGAGTAGAGAGCCCATGATCTGGCCTTCTGGTCCCCACTTCCTGCTTGGCTCAGCCCTGCTGTGGTTCCCCCAGGAGGCTTAGGAGGGCCGCAGTGATGAGAGCTGGGGTCCCCACAACCCTCTGCGGAAGCTCATTTTCATTCATTTTCTTTAAATGCTTCTCGCTCTCTGTTTTTAAATCTAATTTTTCAGCTTCTTTTTTATCTTCACTCAAGTTGCTTTTAATGAAACAAAAAAGTGTGTCTGTTTCCCACTGCTGGAGCTGCCCGGGGAATTTCAATATAAAACAAACAAGTTGGCTTTTAAAATTAAAATTTTATGGGCGGCATTTCCTCATTTAATGGAAGGCACAAAAGGCTGGAGTAAAACCAATTAACGTGGGGTCGGGACTTGGTGTTCAGCAAAATTAAACAACGGGACTGCCACACGCCAGCAGCAGGAGCGTAGTGTGGAGCCGGGAGGCAAGAAAGGAGAGAGGCAGTGTGGAGGCAGGGCTGTGGCCCAGGTGTGTGCATTCAGTGTCCTGGCCTGGCCTTGTCACTAGATCCCCACACTAGATCCCCTGTGGGCACTATGCCCTGCATAGTGGTGTTGGGTGACCAAGGAGATGGGAAGACTAGCGGGGCCAGGAGGAGGGCCCTGGACAGTGAGGTCGGAATGGGGCTGAGAATTCTACCACGGCCAGCATCCTCAGGGCTAGGCGTCCCTTAGAACACACAAGGAGGTGCAGTATAATCTTCATGTGTTCCAGGGATCACACAGTCCAGGAGGTGGCAGGTGCCCCATGCAGGCCTCAAGACTGAGCGAAAGGGCAGGTGAGGTTAATGGGATTCTTGCTTTGCTGTGAGTCCCCCGGGGTGCCTGCCACCCAGTGAAGGTTGCATTCGAGAAGAAATGGGAGGATGTCCCTTGGAGACTCAAGAAAGGGAGGGCCGTGTGGAGGATGGTGGGGACTGTTGGCACCGGCAGGGACAGAGTGTCCAGCACCGGAAGAGAGGTAGTCAGGGTGGGGACTGGACAGAAAGGGGAACATGAACAGGGGCAGATCCGCAGCATATCCCCTACCCACAGGGGCAGTGGGATGTCAGGGAGTGTCCACAGGAGTTGGATGGGTCACAGAGGCTCCTGGGAGTTCAGGACCACTGGGCAGGCAAGGAAGGTTCCAGCAGGTGTGGACAAACCTGAGGTCTGGCTTCTGGGGGTTAGAGGAGAGGGACGCAGGGAAGATGGCGTCTTCTCTCGCTGGGGGCTTGCAGGACAGCAGGACAGAGGGGTCCAGGAGTTGGTTGTGGTCCAACTGTGTGGGGACACTGGGAGCAGATTTTAGAATGACAGGAATGTGTATCTTACATGTACAGGGAGGGACAGGGAACCACAGCCCCCCAGGCAGGCTCTAGGAAAACATTTCTGTCCCCTAACCTCTCCCTGCAGGTCCTTTTTGTCCCTTGCCGTGGTAGTTTTCTCCCCGACTTCCTGCTATGTTCTGATTCTATAGAAAAAGCCACTCTGATTCCTAAATGGGGACCTGTAGCTGGAGTTTTCCTGCCTGACCCACAGTCAGGGCAAATCTCTTTCACCTGCCAGTCCCACAGCCTCTCAGACCCGACCAAGTAAACACAGAGACTTATGTTGCTTTCAAACTGTATGGCCGTGGCAGGCTTCTTGCTAACTGTTCTTATAGCTTAAATTAATCCATTTCCTTTAATCTATACCTTGCCACATGGCTCGTGGCTTACCGGCATCTTCACAAGCTGTTTCTCATCGTAGCGGCTGGCAGTGTCTCTCTGACTCAGCCTTCCACTTCCCAGCTTTATTCTCCTCCTTGCCCCGCCTATACTTCCTGCCTAGCCAATGGCCAATCAGTGTTTTATTGATTAATTAGCAACACATTTGCCATACATCATCCCACAGCACTTCCCCCCCTTTTTTTTTTTTTTCAAAAAGGAAGGTTTTAACCTTAACAAAGTAAAATTACATATAATTTGGGAATTTGGGTGTAGCTTCTCTTACTACTTCCTGCTGGAAGGGGGCGCTGTATCTTATGGGGAAACAAAGAAAATTTTAGAATTATGGAATAGTCCATGAGGCTGTATCTTCTGAGCCAGATGCCTTCAAAGCATTCTGGATGTTGGATCATCTGGGCCATGGTGTCATTGGAGACCTTCAGGGGGTCTTGGCTGGTCAAACCTGATGTATCTTAATCTGGAACAATTCCATAGCCTTTGGCTTTCTGTGGGAACAAAAGCAGAGACTCCTTTCCAAAGCAACATATCCTTATATCCAAATTTTGAAGTCAAGGTACCTTTAAAATATACATTTTGGCATAACTCAACAGCTTTTACAATCAAATGTTTTTCTGCAGTTAAAAATCCCAAAGACAACACAATCCAGATTCTCTGTGTAATAGTCATCTTCACATGGCTTATTTTTTATATTAATTTTACTGTCTCTTTAAAGACTTTATTTTTTAAAACTATGTATTTTTTCTATAACTGTATATATCACCTTTTTTGTCTTTTTCAAGCCTACGTATCTTTTACACACATTGTAAACTATTACATCTGAATCTGTCTTATTGTGAATCTATTGCTTTAACCTGCAGCAGCTGTGGCTGCTGGCTCCGCCCACAGCTTCTCAACATGGCTACGTTTACCACCAGCTCTGGGAGCTATCATGGGTCTATGCTTTTATCCAAGCAGCATGTAGTCCAGAAACTTCTTTTTTTGTTTTATACTAGCAATGTCTAAATCCACCATGCAGCTTAATGTGCCACTTGCAGAGGCCTCATTTCCGCCCTACTGCAGATCAAGCACACGCGCTAGGAACCCGCCAATAGCTCAAACCAGCAGCTGCCGCTCATTTGAGAGAGACAATTAGGAAGCTGTTTTTAGCTCCATTTTAGAATCTTTTTTCAGGTTTTAGGTGGAAACTCTTGCCACCACGTTGGACGCCATTTGTAGCTGGAGTTTTCCTGCCTGGCCCACAGTCAGGATATATCTCTTTCACCTGCCAGTCCCACAGCCTCTCAGACCCGACCAAGTAAACACAGAGACTTATGTTGCTTTCAAACTGTATGGCCATGGCAGGCTTCTTGCTAACTGTTCTTATAGCTTAAATTAATCCATTTCCTTTAATCTATACCTTGCCACATGGTTCGTGGCTTACCGGCATCTTCACAAGCTGTTTCTCATCGTGGCGGCTGGCAGTGTCTCTCTGACTCAGCCTTCCACTTCCCAGCTTTATTCTCCTCCTTGCCCCGCCTATACTTCCTGCCTAGCCAATGGCCAATCAGTGTTTTATTGATTAATTAGCAACACATTTGCCATACATCATCCCACAGCAGGGACCCTTTGAGGCGGTCATTGGGCTGGTCTCTAAGGCCACAGCCAGCGTCTTTCATTCACCCACTGGGCCTTCAGACGAGTCATAGGCTGTAGACTGAAGATGAGCCTCTGGCAGAGCATAGACATTAGGTGCCAGGTCCCTTCTCTGGGGAGAAGAGGGGTCTCAGCTCTGTCCCCAGGGGAGCATCCCTTCTGTCTGAGGGACCAGTTTTAGATCCTGTCTGAGGTTGACCTGTAAGTCTCTTTGAGGCCTGTTTGAAGGCTGAAGGGGTGTGCTGGACTGAGGGCCGGCAGCGAAACCACATACAGACGACCCCAGGCTGAGGCCAACTTAGACTTTTCCTTCCATCTAACAGAGGCGGCAGAAGCAACGAAACTTGAAGTGGCTTCTCACAGCCAGGGTGCTGACACTTTTCCTTCGGTCATGGATGGGGTCTACTTCAATCTTACTTTATTGGGACAGAAAGTTGGCTGACTTTGCCCAACATGACGGGGGTGGCCAGTCACCTACTCACATTCCACCGGGGAAAGAGGTGGTAGTAACCTGTCTTCAATGGGTTTTTAAGTATGAATTGGGGCTCACGTGATGAACAAGACAGGAAAGGACCGTACTAGAGTTTAAGTAGGAAATGTCCCTCGTAGACTTATCTGTTTGAATGTTTGGTCCCCAGCTAGTGGGGGTGGGGGTGGGAGTGGTTGTGGAACCTTTTGGACACGAGGTCTAGTTAGAAGATATAGGACAGGAAGGAATGGGCTTGTGGTTACAGGATGGTCCTAGCTCTGTTTCCTGATTCTCTGAGATGGCAGCATCTTTTGTTCCTAGTGCAGGCCATGAGCTGTTCCACTTCCAAGAGCTGCTCTACCTGCATGAGCTGTTCCACCTCCATGGGTTGCTCCACCTCCATGGGCTGTTCCACCTCCATGGTCTCTCTACTGACAGACCACACCCTCTCCAACCATAAGGCAAAATAAATTCTTCCCTGAGCTGAGAATGTGGCAGTCAGTAGAATGTTTGCCTAGCATGCAGGAAGCTCTGGGTTCAGTCTCAGCACCACACAAACTGGGTGTGATGGTGCACATTTGTCATCCCAGCACTCAGGAAGTGGAGGCAGGAGGATTGGAAATTCAAGGTCATTCTCAGCTACCACAGCCACTCAAGGCTACCTAAGGGGGTTTGAGGATAGCCTGGGCTAAATGAGACTCTGTCTCCAAAACAAATGAAAAAATAAATCCATGAATAAGTTCTCCTTTAATTACGAGGCATTTGGTCACAGCGATGACAGAAAGACTGGAGCAGACGGTGCTGACTAAACAGCACCAGCGAAGTCGGGAACCGGAGACACTTCTGGCCCAAGAACCGTTCTATTGGAGTGTGGAACTTTCAGGGCTCGACATCTCAGTGTCATGTGAAATAGTGTGTTCCAGAGCCTTGTAAACTGTTGTGTGCCCACACCACGGCCTCACTGTGACCACTCACCCCTCTCCTTATGGGAGGTACGCAGGTAGAAACCTGTGAAGTTGCCTTATTTATGAAAATGTTAATTAACCTAGGAGGAGGTAGATGAAGTGTGACTGTGTAAATATGGAGCAGACAATGAAAAGCCCTGCTAATTTCTCTCTTGAATTCACATTTTAGGAAATGTTTATAAACTGAGAATTCTAATTACTTTTCTCACTCAGGCTCCTTTTCAGATGGCTCGTTGCAACGGAATGATAGTCCCTGTGGAAAATATCACCTATTTTTACAGTATTGGCCTGACTGTACAAATAGCAGAGACTCACCCTTAACCGGTATAATGAGTTTGAGCACATGCAATTTGATGGTCCAGAGGGAGATCTGGCCTAGGCCGCTTCGTTCAGTTTGAATGGAAACAACATCTGGGTGGATGTCAGACTTCTTCCTCCGAATCCTGGGCTTCTCTTGGGGTAGACCAATCAAAGTCTGAGCTTCATTAGGACCTGTAGTCAGATGCATTAGCCGTAGGGCTTTTAAGTATGAACAGGAGTTCACAAACTGAACAAGATGGAGGGCAGTACTGAGTTTCCTCAGTGAAGAGAGAAATGGACCCCTCTCCATTTTGGGCTTCATGTCAGATTGGACTAGCTTGGGGCATGTGAATGGGGGATCCCTGCGTCTGTTTGGTTTAGGTCTGGGTAGAGTGCCCAGCATGACGGCTGTCACTGTGGTAGCAAAGAGAAATGCTGTAGGTGCCTGAGTGCCTGGGCATGCTGCCGAACCCTGGGCTTCAAGTGCGTAGACCTGGATGATGCTCAGCTGGCCAACCATGCTGTGCACCCCTGGAGAGGCTCATTTCCAGTCCTGGTCCAGCTTTGCCCCATCACCCCACCCTCCACCACTGCCCCAGGCTGTCATTTGCCTGTTTACTTAGTCACCTGCTTGCTGACTTTTTTTTTACTCCCCTCCTACAGCTGCCTGGAAGGCTGGCATGTCCAGGCACAGTCAAGGGCTCAGAACCGCTGAGGTAAGGAAACAGAGAGCAGAACTATGAAATTTATGGGAGAATTACCATCATTTGCCAGAGATGTAATCTTATGTCTAGGAAATCTAATAAAATTAACTAAAACACTTAATTATGGCTAGTAAGAGAGTTTAGTAAGATGTCACACTCAAAATAATGAGTTTAAAGCTTTGGAAAAAACAAAAGCTGTAATTAGTTTAAAAGTACTGTAGGTTGTTGGGCGGTGGCAGTGTGCTCCTTTAATCCCAGCACTCGGGAGGCAGAGGCAGGCAGATCTCTGAGTTCGAGGACAGCCTGGTCTACAGAGTGAGTTCCGGAACAGTCAGAGCTGTTACACAGAGAAATCCTGTCTCAAAAACCACACACACACACACACACACACACACACATATACACCCCCCCAAATAAACAACAGCAACGACAAAAAACCCCAAAATACTGTAGACTGGTAAAAATTTTTTTACATTAATTAATATTTTATTTTAAATTGTGTGTACATGTGTGTCTGTGTTTGAGTGTAGAGGCCAGAAGAGGGTGTTGGGTTCTCTGGAGCTGGAGTTACAAGCAGCTATGAGCAGCCACCTGATGTGGGAACCGAACTCAAGTCCTCAGCAACAGCTGTACATGCTCTCAATGGCTGAGCCATCTCTCTAGCCTTATTCATTCACTTATTTATTTTTGTGTATGGGTGTGGGTTTGGATGAGCCATAATGCCCATGTGAAGGTCTGAGGATAACTCGTGGGAATCGGCTCTCTCCTTCCACCACACGGATCTCAGGAATTGAACACAGGTCATCAGGACATCTTACCTGCTCAAAACAGAGCAGTAGCAGGAGGGCTGGAGAGATGGCTCAGCAGTTAAGGGCACTGGCTGCTCTTCCAGAGAACCCGGGTTCAATTCCCAACAACCACATGACAGCTCCTACTTGTCTATAATTCTGGTTCCAGGGGATCTGACACTCTTAAGCAGACTTGCAGGCAAAACACAATGTACATGAACTAAAAATCAGTAAATTGAAAAAAAAAATACAGTAGCTGGAGAGAGTCTTTTATTTTTATTCCTCTTCATCCTTCCATTCTTTTCTGTTGTCTTCTTTTAGGCAGACTTTTGCTACGTAACTCACACTGGCCTCAAACTCCTGATAATCCTATCTTGCTTCTTAAATTCTGAGATTATAGGCATGTAGCAACATATCTGGCTGCATTTAATTTTAAAGATCTTTTTAAAGATTTTTTTTTCCCTTCAAGACAAGATTTCTCTGTGTGCTTTGGAGCCTGTCCTGGAACTCACTCTGTAGACCAGTCTGGCCTAAAACTCACAGAGATCCACCCGCCTCTGCCTCCAGAGTGCTGAGATTAAAGGGGTGTGCCACCACCACCTGTCTAGTTTTAAAGATCTTAAAAGAAGAATTTAATTTTCTTTATGTGTATGTGTGTCTGTCTGTGTGTATGCAC
The DNA here is from genome assembly GCF_949786415.1 of Peromyscus eremicus. Lineage (NCBI taxonomy): Eukaryota > Metazoa > Chordata > Mammalia > Rodentia > Cricetidae > Peromyscus > Peromyscus eremicus. Next base: position 136,272,665 of record NC_081417.1, read on the forward strand.
ACATGTGTGTGCAGTTGCCATTGGAGGCCAGAAGAGGGCATCAGATCCCATGGAGTACATCCATATTGGCTGTGGCCATCACATTATCCAAGGTATTTCCTTGTCATCACTATTCACTAACTACTACCAGACCTGGTCTCTTACTGTGCTTGTGAGCTGCTCTACGCACCTTTCTTGATGGAATCATGTGATGCTTGTCTTTGGGCATCTGGATTCTTTCACTTAGCACAGTACCTTCGAGATCTACCCACGTTGTAGCTGAGTGGGAGCTAACTTGCTTTTAAATCCATGGTGTCTGCATGGAGCTGCAGTTCTGTGTTCACCCAGGCATTTGTTGACGGATACCTTTAGCTTCCAACTCCTGGCAACCATGGCTCACTCTGCTAGTGTACATTACTACACAAAAACCAGTTTGAAACTGCTTGTAATTCTGTGGGTCTGTCTGCAAGAGGAGCTGATGGACCATGTAGGCTTGATGGTGTGTGATGTTGCTGTTGAAGACTGGTCCTGTGCAGTTCAATGGACATGCTGGTTATAGCTGGTGTCTCTGTGGTTCCTTTCTCCATCAGTTGGGCTCACAGAGGGACAAGGAAAAGTGTTGGGGGTGTCTGGACCTGGTGGCTTCTGTCTGGGCTGAGGGAGGTAGAGTGACAGAAGTATTTAAAGAAGAAATAGCTTCACAGCCAGGCGTGGTGGACCACACCTTTAGTCCCAGCAATCAGCGGCAGAGGCAAGCGGATCTCTGAGTTCGAGGCCAGACTGGTCTACAGAGTGAGTTCCAGGACAGCCGAGGCTATGCAGAAACCTTGTCTCAAAAAAAAAAAAAAGAGTGCGACCATCTTCCAGCTGCTTCCCGGCAAAGATGAGTCGCTGCTGGTCAGGGGGGATGCCCTCCTTATCCTGGATCTTGGCCTTCACGTTCTCGATGGTGTCACTGGGTTCAACTTCCAGGGTGATGGTCTTGCCGGTCAGGGTCTTCACGAAGATCTGCATGCCACCCCTCAGACGGAGGACCAGGTGCAGGGTGGACTCTTTCTGGATGTTGTAGTCAGAAAGGGTGCGGCCATCTTCCAGCTGCTTCCCAGCAAAGATGAGTCGCTGCTGGTCAGGGGGGATGCCCTCTTTATCCTGGATCTTGGCCTTCACGTTCTCGATGGTGTCACTGGGCTCCACCTCCAGGGTGATGGTCTTGCCGGTCAGGGTCTTCACGGTGGCATGCAGATCTTCGTGAAGACCCTGACCGGCAAGACCATCACCCTGGAGGTGGAGCCCAGTGACACCATCGAGAACGTGAAGGCTAAGATCCAGGATAAGGAGGGCATCCCCCCTGACCAGCAGCGACTCATCTTTGCTGGGAAGCAGCTGGAAGATGGCCGCACTCTTTCTGACTACAACATCCAGAAAGAGTCCACCCTGCACCTGGTCCTCCGTCTGAGGGGTGGCTATTAATTCTTCAGTCTGCATTCCCAGTGGGCAATGATGGCATTACTCTGCACTATAGCCATTTGCCCCAATTTAAGTTTAGAAATTACAAGTTTCAGTAATAGCTGAACCTCTGTTAAAAATGTTAATAAAGGTTTTGTTGCATGGTAAGCATAAAAAAAAAAAAAAAAAAAAAAAAAGGCTTTACTTTACTTTGAGGTGTGGGATTGTCCCCAGCTCACCCCTTCTGCACAGGTCCACCTGGACTCAGGGACAACTTGGGCTGTCCAGGCTGTTGGTTTTAGAGGTGACGGGTATAGGGCTGGGTACAGCAGAGAGAGAAAAGAGAGCCACCGTTGGGTCAGTCCAAGGCTAATGGGGCGGGGGCGGCGGCGGCGGGTGGGGGGGCATCCTGTTTCTCTCCCTCTCACAGGAGGTGGTGACAGCAATTTCTTCAGTTTGGAGAGTCACAGGGTATGGCAGGTGGCCCAGTGCGAATCATGGTGTTGGGGAAGGCTAGCTGCACTGCTGCTCTGAGCTCGGGCCAGCAACAGCCCGCAAAGGCAGAGAAGTGAGAAGCCACTCTCCCGTTCCTTCCCTTTCATCCTCTACCGCTTCCTGCCTCTTCTCTCTGCCGGCCTCAGCCCTCCTCCTCGCTTCTGGTTTTGCGTATGTGCCAGGCTGGAGGCTCAGTGGAGTCAGGTTCTGCCTGACCTTAGGGACCTCCCAGTCAGACAGGAGAGTTGACGTGGAGGCATTAAGCCCACCTTGAATAGCATCAGAGCCATGGAGCTCTTGGGCCAGCTTTTGGGAAGTTAGGGAAGGCTTCCTGGAGGAGGAAGCACAGCCATCAGGTGAGGCTTCTCAGAGCAAAGCTGTTTTCTGGTCTCTCCAGATGAGTGTGAATTTTTGGGATAGGAGGATTTCAAGCTGAGCAACAGCATAGGGCAGGGGCTGGGAGGAGAACACAGTAGAGGGGAGGCATCTCGGGGTTTCTATTGCTGTGATAAAACCCTGTGGTTTATTATTACAACTCTCAGGTCACACTCCATTGCTGAAGGAAGCCAGGGCAGGAATTCAAAAGAGCAGAAATGTGGACAGGAACCGATGCAGAGGCCATGCAGGAACACTGCTTACTGACTTGCTCTGCATGGCCTGCTCAGTCTGCTTTCCTATAGCACTCAGGACCACCAGCCCAGGGGTGACACCACCCACAGTGAGCTGGGCCCTCCCCCATCAGTCACTAACTAATAGTGCACCACAGGATGATCTGACGGGAGCATTTTCTCAGCTGAGGCGCCTTTTTTCCAAGTGACTCTAGTTTGTGTCAAGTTGACATAAAATCAGCAAGTTCGGGGCGGGGGGCAGGGGGAGACAATCTTGGGGGTGTGGGGTGGGGGTGTGGCTGAGCTGTATTGAGGGGTCTGTAAGACTACACTACAGACCTAGAGCTTGATCTGTAACCTCTGTGCCTGTGTGTGTGGCTTGAGAAAGGATCAGGAAGCCTCATGTGGGTGTAAGTGCAGGCAGGCAGGTAGAGCAGACTGTGAAGTGGCTGTTTCATGGACAAGGCACGGAGCCAGCACCCATGGGCCAGGGCGCAGCCACGGTTTTAGAGACATGTGAGCTGAATTAATGCAAATCACAGAGGACCAAACACAGTCATTGCCCACCTTACACCCTCCCTCCCCCCAGGTCACATTCAACACAAAAATCCACAGATGTGAATGCACCTCGGAGGGGCCTGCTAAGGCTAGAAGTGTGCCCAACTCCTGGGTGACTAGACCTTTCTTGGGGAACACAACACACACACATCTACTCACCCCAGAGAGGGAGCCCGTGAGAGACCAGGGCACAGACACCACCAAGGTCCAATTTGATGAACTAATGAGTTTTATTGGGGTTACTTACAGGAATATAGGTGGAGGGTTACTTACAGGAGCAGAAATGACTCTAAGCTGCATCACCAAAGCTCACCCCAGCATGCGTGACAGCTCAGAAAGCTGGGAACCCAGAGTACACTGCACAGCCCGCAAGGCAGCTCAACAGGTTGGAGAGTGTCCTTTCCAGGTAGCTCAGTTGATAGACCACCTCTTCCAGGTTGCTCTGCGGGTCTCTGCTTCTTCCAGGCATTTGGCTAGTCTGTTTCTTTGTAGCTTGGCTTGTCTGAGACTAGCACTCAGCGGTCTTCTTATTGCTTACTCTGGGAGGGAGGAGCCTAGTGAGTCTGGTCAGTTTCAGGGACTTCCTGAAGCTATTTGGAGTTGTTTATCTTCTGGCTTAAGGAGCTCCTCTGCAGGATGAAATGTTTCAGTCTCAGGAGGAAACTTACACAACATGGGGCATTGTTCCTTTGGTCCGGTGGGCTGCAGGGTGTGTGTGTGTGTGTGTGTGTGTGTGTGTGTGTGTGTGTGTGTGTGTGTGTGTGTGTGTGTGTGTGTGTGTGTGTGTGTGTGTGTGTATTGCTAAATCAGGGGACTACCCTTACAGATCATCCCTGTTGATAGCACTGTATCTGGGGAGTCCCAGGCCTGCTCTAAGGAGGAACTGTCCAACCATAGAGCAACCTTCTGTAATGGGGGTTGCTTCTTGTCCCCTAGACTCCGGTGATTGCTAAGGCTGACATACCAAGCTTGGGGCTAAAACTGTGTCACCCCAAGAGTATCTCTTATCTCTTCTAAGATTTTTGGCTGCCAGGGTGGGTTCAGAGAGAAGGGATCTAGGCAGCGTGGGCCCATCACATAGGGTGAACCTCCCATTTGCTGTGGATGATAAAGAGGGCCTTGTGCTAGGTGGAGTGGAGCTTAGATCTCAGGGGGACTTTGGAGTGTGAGTCTAAGGTAGGACAAATGAATAAAGGGGTGAGGGGAGGTCCCTGGAGCTAGCATTCGGTCTGCTCCTGGGTGCTGTGAGTGGGAGAAGGCACTGGCCGTGTGCCAGGTATTGCTCCACAGTGCACCACACGGGTTAATCCATTCAAGCCTTCTCACACCGTGGAAGCGGGACCGTTAGCACCGCACCATATGGGGGAAGGGTATAGGTGCCCGTGCAGTTGGCATGGATCGACAGCAGTAGAGGCCGCTCCCCAACAGATGGACCCCAGTGTCTGCACCACTGCAGAATCTTTGCGTCTGCCTGGATGTCCTTGAGGACAGTGACGGGCCTGTGTCAGCCTTCTGTCCCCGGAGACTGGTGCAGGCCCAGTGCCTGGAAGTTGACCAGGGTCTGAAGGGAAGGAAGAGGAGAGAGGCAGGGACAGGAAAACAGTGATGGGGCAGGGCTTAGGCAGACCCTCCACGGGCATCTGGGGCCTCCTGTCCTGTCCCTGTACCCACCCCCAGCCTGCTGGGATCCCATCTGTACCTGTCACCCATGGGTGCTCCCCGCCTCCTGAAGCTCAGCAGTCCCCTTGTCCAAATCCATTTTTCCACCAGACAAACGAGGGCCAGGCCCGCCTTCCCATTCACTCTGACAGGCTGGCTGTCAGCTGCTGTGGCATCTGCTCTTGTCAGAAAAATTAAGAAGGAAGCAAGAGACGCCACAGCCCCCGGGTTGCCAGCCGGGTGGAGACTCCAGGCTGACTTCTACTGGGAAGGGACTAGGAAGCTGGCCTGGGCCAGCGGGTTCACGGATTCCCCACTGGTTCTCTTCCCTAAGAGGGAAGGGTGGTTAACAGTGTGGTTTCCTGAGCCAACCCCTGGGCTGAGTGTTTGTTTGGGTCTCACTTAACCTCTCTGTGCCTTGATTTTCTAGACTATAAAACAAGGATAAGTATGTATGAATTAAATGAATTATTACTAGCAAAGTGCTTAGAACAAAGTAAGTTCCTGGCATTGAGTGTGATGAGTACTTCCGGCAGTTTACTGAGGTCTCCCTTGCCCTAGGGATTGAAAATGAATGAGAAGCCCTGCCCATGGCTCACACAGAGCCAGAGTGGTAGGGTTACCCCCTGGAGAAGGCTTTCTGCATTCTGCAGACCCCTGCCTGCCCTCGTCCTGTCCCCTCTCCCTGAGAACTCCCAGTGTGCTGAGGGAGGTTGAGGCCTAGTGGGAGACTTGCTGCAGAGGCAGGCGGATCTCTGTGAGTTCCAGGCCAGCCTGGTCTACAGAGTGAGTTCTAGGAAAGGCACAAAAACTACACAGAGAAACCCTGTCTCGAAAAACCAAAAAAAAAAAAAAAAAGAAGAAGAAGAAGAAGAAGAAGAAGAAGAAGAAGAAGAAGAAGAAGATACTTCAGGAAGGAGAGGCCCATGAGGAAGACGGTGGCTGGTGAGGAGGGCCTTCTTGAAGGCTGGGAGAGGCTGGGATTGGCAGGAGGGGGCAGAGAGGTGAAGCACCACCTTGTTTGTTTTGTTTTGTTTGTTTTTCCTGTGAAACAGTCCTGCCTGTCCTAGAACTCGCTCTGAAGACCAGGTTGGCCTCAAACTCACCAAGATCCGCCTGCCTCTGTCTCCGGAGTGCTGGGATTAAAGGCGTGCGTCACCACCGCCCGGCCCACTTTTGTTTTTTAAGGCAGGATCTCACTACCTCACAATCTTGCTGTCTTGGAACTCACTATGTAAATCAGTTCACAGAGACACCTGTCCCTGCTCCCGAGTGGGCCACCATGCCAGGCCTAGACCTTTGTTTGTAAAGCAGGGTGTCCTCACATGGTTCTGGGTGGTCTGGAACTCACTATGTAGCTCTAGTTGGCTTCTAACTTTTCCTTGATTCTTCTGTCTCTGTCTCCTAAGTGCTGGGTTTACAGGGCATGGGCCTTCATGACCAGCTGGTCTCCTTGAAAAATTGTCTAGTTATGTTGCCTAGGTTGGCCTCAACAATCCTGGGTTCAAGTAATGCCTCCTGAGTAGCTGGTACTGCCGATATGCCTGAGCCCTGCAACACCCAGCTTGCCGGTCACACAGAGGCTGAGCACCGCAGGCTCTGTCCAGCAGGGGGCAGCCGCGGTGCGTGGATGTGCTCCCGCTTTGCTGCCTTGCTGCTTAGAGAAGGGCCTAGGTGGTGGGGAGGTCAGACCGGGGTGTCTAGTCACATCTCAGAGTCAGTCCTGCCAGAGACCAAGGACGCCCACAAGAGCAGGGGTCTTTAGTCATTCTCAGTCCTGGGACCGTGTTAAAAACCACGCTGGCAGCGCTAAAATTCTCCGGAGCCTGGGCCCTCCCCAGATCACTGTCAATTAGTCCCTGGGGGTGGGGCCCGTTGCAAAAATCTCCTCTGAAGCCAAGATTTGAGATTGAGCAGGCACATTCCAGGGCCACCTTTTCCCTCCTGAGCTGGAAGTCCTGGGTGGGTGACAGTAGGAGTGAGTGACCATGGCTAATTGGGAGGGTGAGAGGTGAGGTGATGAACAGTACACAAAGGAGGTGTCTGTTCCCACCTTTGGAGGGGAAAGTTCTCAGAGGGGATGGAACATGTGAGTTCTTGAGCATGTGTACATAGGCGTACTTTGAGGGTTCAGGGTGACTACATGTATGCACGCACATTCCTCTAGTCTGTACAGGTGTTACATATGCATGTTGGTACAGGAAAGTTAATAATACCCAGAGCTTCTGAATGACACCTGTGCTCACAGGCATGTATACATGTGGCAAACACACACACACACACACACACACACACACACACACACACACACACACGGGAGCTGTGCTTTTCTCTGGCCATCTCAGGGATGCTGCATGCCCTGTATCCGTGGGTCTTTTCAAGCCTCTGCAGATGTGGAGGCTCTGCTGTTTGAAGGTGTTTCTCTTTCTTCTCCCGTCCAGCATGATAGATATGCCTCCCTAGTACAGCCTCCCCACAGACCATACACAGGCCGGATCTGTGTGGACAGAGTCAAGTGTGGGCTTAGAAAAATCCACAGCCCTCCAGGCACGACTGCTTCAGCCAGCCTCCAGGCGGGCAGCTGCTGGCTCTGTTGGTTGCAACCTCCTCACAGCTGATGCAGCTGGCACCAGACACTGGATACCCACCCACCCAGCTAGGCTCACCCTGTTGGAAAGGGTGAGGGAGGCCCCAAGCTACGCAGATCTGGATGGGGACACAGGACCCCTAGACAGACCAGCTATTGGATGGCTCTGGTCATCACTGTTCTTCCAATGTTTGTTCAATATTTATTTGGCAGAGAGGATAAAGGGGATGTTCGTTAGTGAAAGTGGTGTATGCACTTACTGGACCGAATGGCTGGTCACATGGGCTGAGTGTGACATACGTCTTGGTTTATTGAGTTGCCTTTGAGATCAGAGTTCTGTCATTTAGAGGATGTGGTGATGATCCATCCTCATTGTCACCTTGGTGGGATTTGGAATCACCTAGGAGACACATTTCTTGTTGTGTCTGGGAGGGTGTTCCCTGAGAGGATGACTGAGCAAGGAAGACCCCCCCCCCAATATGGGCAGCATCATCCCACTGGCTGGGGTCCCAGACTGAATAAAGAGGAGAAAGTGGGGCTGGAGAGATGGCTCATCAGTTAAGAAAGCGCACTGCTCTTGTAGAGGACCTGGGTTTGGGTCCTAGCACCCACATGGGACAGCTCACATCTGTAATTCCAGCTCTAGGGGACCCAATGCCCTTTTCTGGCCTCTGAGACCACATGCATACCCCACCCACCCACCACCTAGTCACATAATTATGGAGAAAGTTCTCTGAGCAGTACCCATCTCTTTGCTTCATGAGCGTGAACGTCGTGTGACCAGCCACCCCATGGCCCTGCCGCCATGCTTTCTCCACCACAATGGTATGTGTCCCCTTAAATGATGCAAGACCCTTCTTCCCTTAGGTTGCTTCTGGTGAGGTATTATTTTTATCCCAACAAGGAGAAGTATAACGAATACAGCTTTGCCTCTCATTTAGGATGGAGGCAACTTACACAGCTGTGGATACAGAGAACTTGTCCACGGACGGGACCCTGGGTTGTCTGGGTTGAGAACTGTGGCTCTCTGTAAGAGGAGCAAAACGCCTTTCTGTAAGGCATAAAGCAAACCCCTCCCCTGGACACACGGCTTTGGATGGGACTTCAGAACCAGGCCACAGATGGGGGAGGGTGCACGCTCACCTGTCCACAAGCTGTGAGGCAGGCCAGTTCACAGGAGTGAGGGGGTGGGTGTGCTGAATCTGTGTGATGTATTATTGTCTGATGGTTGTATGTTGTATGGTATGGTGGTATGGGGAAATGTGTCTTGTGAGGGATGTGCGCCGGACTGAGCATGTACCTGGGTGTTGGATGGGGTGGGAATGAGCTTGGGTGGGACATGCTTCTTTTGGAGAGGGAGGAGGTGGGTTTATGTGTGCACTGGGATGATGGGATTACAGTGGAGGTGAGGTGGGTGCTCAGTGTTTTCTGTGGGATGGGATAGCTTGGGTATTCTCTCTGACAAGCCTATCTTGTGACCTCCGTCCAGGTGTTCTATGAAGGTCAGCTCAGCACTGGAGGCCAACCACTGCCTCTTCCTTCAAGCCCTCCATGCCAAGAGACATCACTCCTTTTGACCCCCAAGGCTAGGTTAGCTCTTTCCTATGCCTCAGGCCGCTGGCCCTTGTCACCCAGCTGGGCCAGCCCTCTACCTTTCTTCCCAGGAAGCCTCGCTCAGCACCAACTTCCAGCTTCCACTGAAGTGACGACTAGCGTGTGTCCCCACCACACTGTAGTTCTTTCAGGCGTCTCAGGGAAGCTCCTGGAGGAGCTTGGTACTAACAGTCTGGCTCAACTTCCATGTGACCTGCCTGGGCAGATTCTTAGTGCTGGCTCATGCTGCTGAGCGTGAACAATGGAGAGAGTGAGATGTTCTCTGTCTGATGTCCAGGCTGCTAGCTTGAGTCTCTCTTGATAGATAGAAAGTGGCGCCAGCAAGTGATGCAGCTTGTTGTAGCTGATGCTCATCCTTAGGATTATGTTGGGCGTCCTGGCAGGAAGGGTAAAAACTGCAAGGAAAGTCATGGAGTCCCCCCCACCTTTTTTTTTTTTTTTTGAGACAGGGTTTCTCTGTGTAGCTTTGAAGCCTGTCCTGAAACTCACTCTGTAGACCAGGCTGGCCTCGAACTCACAGAGATCCACCTGGCTCTGCCTCCCCAGTGCTGGGATTAAAGGCATGCACCACCACTGCCCGGCTGATGGAGTCCCTTTTAAAAAGAGCTTTCTTTGCCCCCAGGGTTCACTCTGTAGCTTAGGCTGGCCTTGAACTTGTGATTTTTTTCTTTGCTCAGCCCTTAGAGTGCTGGGATTATAGTCATATACCCATATGCCTGTTTAAGGAGGATCTTTATGGTCTCCAGGTCCTAGGAGAGATGGATCCCAAGCAGAGGGAGGACACTGCCGTCTGTCCTCTGACGGGGACCCCAGGCTAGCAGAGTATACTGATGGGTGATCTTGGGGACTTGGAATGTGGGTGTGGTGCAATGGTTCTTGTTGAACAATGGCCATGATGAGCACAGTCTTCTTACATATTTGGTGTTTGTGTGTGTGTGTGTTTGCATGCACATGCACCCATGTGTGGTACTGGGGATGGACCCCAGGGCCTCACACACACAAGCTGCAGTATCAGCGTTCTCGACCCCTGTGCAGTGGCTGTGTGTGTCGTGGGGAGGTGTATAGTGGGAAGAAGGCAGTGGATAAAGTCGGATGATAAGATAGTCACCCTCTTGATGCCAAGACGGTTGAGAGAGTGACCGTCAACCCTTAGTGGATCCGAGTTGCCAAGTCCTATAGGCTCCACTCATCACGTTCTGGAACTGTAGTGCCCTCACATCCCAAGAGCAGGCACCCTTTGTCCCCTGTCTTGGGGGGAGAGACTAAGGCAAGGACTGTTGTGGAATATTATTTTAGCTAGGCAAAGATGTGTCGCATTTGTTTATGCCGCAGAATATTATTTTAAGTGTGTACAGGTGGGTTACTTTTGTTTATGCTGCATTTGTTTAATTATGTAAAGATGTGTTGCATTTGTTTCACCTTGCCTGCCTAAGGCACCTGATTGGTCTAATTAGGAGCTGAACGGCCAGCAGCGGGGCAGAAGAAAAGATAGGCTGGGCTGGCGGGCAGAGAGAATTAATAGGAGGAGAACACTCTAGAAAGAGAAGAGAAGGAAGGATGAGAGAAGAAGGAGGAGGAGAGAACAAGGGAGACATCCTAGGCCAGAAGCTAGGCAGCTGTCAGTCAGCCAGGCCTAGAGACAGCAAGAAAGAAAAGGTAAAAAGCCCCGAGGCAAAACGTAGATGAAGAGAAACTGGTTAAGTTATGAGAGCTAGCAAGAAAAGAGCTAAGCTAAGGCCAAGCTTTCAAAACTAATAATAAGTCTCTGTGTCATGATTTGGGAGCTGGTTGGTGGCCCAAAAGAAAAAAGCCTGGTACAAGGGACTTGTTCGTGGTTTTATGATGGTGTTTGGATGTACAAGGCCTGACACCTGAGCTTTAGTTCTTAGGCACTGGGTGCTGGCTCGGGGACACTGAGTCCTTGGGAACAGTAAGAAGCTGGGGGACAAGAGTCCTTGGATAACAGAAAGAGCATAATAAGCATTAGCATCATACAAGAGGACTGCTCACCATCAGCAGTGGCTGTCTAGGAGGCGGCAGAGCAGAATGCTAGGTTGAAGTTGGAATGGAAGTTCCTCAAAAACTAAAAAGTGAGCTATCATATGACACAGCTGTACCACTCCTGGGTATATTCCTGAAGCCTCTAAGTCCTGCCTCAAAGAGACACGTCAATGCCAGGAAGGGAAACATACTGTGCTTGTTGTAGAACTTTTCACAATAGCCAAGACCCAGAAGCAGCCTCAGTGTCTGTCAACAGATGAATGAAGAAAGAATATGCCCATGTGCTCATACACACACACACACACACACACACACATTTTCTTTATTGTAAAGAAACTATATAGCAAGCAGGTGTGGTGGTTTGAAAGAAAATGGCCCCCAAAGGGAGTGGCATTATTAGGAGGTGTGGCCTTGTTGGAGTAGGTGTGGTCTTCTTGGAGGAAGTGTGTCACTGTGGAGGTAGCTTTGAGGTCTCATATATGCTTAAGCCACGTCCAATGAGACAGATAATTTTCCTGTTGCCTGCCAGTCAAGATGTAGGACTCTCAGCAACTTTCCCAGCACCATGTCTGTCTGCATACCACCATGTTCCACCATGATGATAATGGATTAAACCTCTGAAAATGTAAGCCACTCCAATGAAATGTTTTTCCTTTATAAAAGTTGCCATGGTCGAGGTGTCTCTTCACGGCAGCAGAAGCCCTAACTAAGACAGCAGGGCAATGGAAGGAACCGGATAGCATCATGTTAAGTGAAACAAGCCAGACTCAGACAGCCATTGCATGTTTTCTCTTGTATGAGGAATCTAGACTTAAATATAAATACAAATCTGTGTATGGCACAAAAGTGGAAGTTCGATTTTAAGCAGGGAGGAAATGGTCTGAAGAGAGAGTGGAGAGGCAAACGAGAAGGTAGCGGGGAAGAAAGAGAGAACATGTTTTTTTCTCATTCGAAGAATCTAGATTTAAATACACACATATGCATGAAAGCAGAAGGGGACTGTGGGAGCGGAAGGGGACATCGAGGTTGGAGGTGAGGGAGAGTCACGGGGTCAATGGCAGTGGAGCTATGACAGATATACATGAACATGTCATAATGAAACCCACTGGTTTGTTTTTGTTTTTGTTTTTTTGATATGGTGCTGGATGCTCATAATTGCAGCACTTGGCAGGTGGTAGGGGGATAAGTTCACAGTCAACCTCAGGTACATAATGAGATTAGGGACATCCTGGGCTAGAGACCTTGTCTCAGCAACAAAAGCCACAGGGACTGGAGAGATGGGTCAAGCTGTTTTTGAGCAACTTCTTTCTTTCTCTTTTTTTTTTTAAATTTTTTTTTAATGCTGAATGCTGTTTATTGAAGGAGGGAAGAGGTCTTAAATACAGGCTTACAGCACAATGGGAGAACCCCGGAGGGCAGAAATTCGCTACAGATGTTTTACAATCTTGCATCTAAGCTGTTAATGCCCATTATGCAGGATACACAGACAAGGAACTTCCCTTAAGCATTCAGGAGGGTGGAACCCAGCAGGGAATTAGCATAGGGAGGATATCAAGATCAAGGTCAGCAAGCAAGGCAACAGTTACCCAAAACGGGGGCCAGGGACCTACAGGTCCCCCTTTTACTAAAAAATGAGCTTCTGACTTAGGTTGCGTGGGACATCAGCAGGTCACCTTAGCTGTCATGGAGACGCCTGCCCAGGCCACACAGGCGCTCTGTCTTAGGTTGATGAGTGCCCCCCAGGAATTACCCGTCTCTGAATACTCATTATCATAAAGGCTCAATCGTGTGTGAGCTGCAGAGTTAACTGCTGCCACAGATCTCAAAGTGGCACTGGGCTTGCAATCTGTATGTTTGACACAGAAAAGACCAACAGAAGTCCTATCCCACCCATAGCCAGTAGGCTAAAGGCAACTGAGCCATTCCCTTCCTTAACAAGCCTTACTGCAAATTGGAGTCCTTGTAAGATGGTATCCCAAAAGCAAATGGAACTTGAGTTTATACATTTATAATTTTCAAAGCCAATCGAAATGTATATAACTATTGAATTAAATTTATCATGCCCAATAGAATGAAAGATTAACTAACTGTGGTAGCTACTTTTGCTGCCAGGGTCTCCACTGTGCTAGCTGTAGTAAGCAATTATGAAATGGTAATCCCAGAAACAGTAGCAGCGGTGTCCGCCACTGCTATAACAGCAACAATGGCAGCAGCAATGTCAAATTCTCTTCTGAAGCATGTGGACATCCACTGGCATGGATACAACTCCAGGAACACGAACCACCAAGGCCCATTTTTCTTGATCCCAGCATGACTTAGGCTGGCAACTCTTCTGGAGAATCCAAAAGCATGGCTATAGTTCCTAGGCTTACATTAATGCTTGCCAAAGCTGGCCATATTGGGCTCTCAATTCCCATTGTTATCAGAAGGGGAGAGTTTTTCATTAAGGCCCAACAGGTCTCTGTCATGTTGGGTTTCAGCAGCAGCCACTGGGCGCACACAGCGCTCAGGAATCCAAAGAGGAACCTCATTGTCCTGCGGAAAGACATAAACAGAACCCTGGGCCTACACCAACACCAGATCTGGTCTCCTCCAAGTGCTAGTAGAAAGATCCTTCCATCGCTCCAGAGGATGATTTGCAACAGGAGACCTCCAGTGCTTATCTGCAGTGGATACTCCAGCAGAATCCACCGATAAAAAATTTAAAATATATAAAACAAGGGAAAGAATAGAATGTGGAGAGCAATGATGAGTCCCCAGTTCCCCCTTTTTTTACTCCAGCAAAATATGTTTGTTTGGCTCCTTTTTAAACAGTTCAAATTTTTCTTTTATTTTTTATTTTTTTCATTTTTTACTTTTTCAAATTAATCAATTTATCCACCTTTCTATTACCAGCTTGATACAGTATGTATTCCCACCTTAATTGTGAAATGTTTCATTGAGGCTTGCTCAGTAATTGAGTAAAACCAAAACTTATTATAAGCCACAGTCGTCCTAGGGTCCCCCATGCTATATATATAGTCTCCATAGTTCTGTGGGAAACTCACTGTTTTAAACTGCATGTGGTATTGAACATGTGTAAACCAGCACTTGGGAGGCAGAGGCAGGAGGATCAGGAGTTCAGGGCCAGCCTCAGCTACATGCAAGCTCGAGGCCAACTTGAGCTACATGAGACACTATCTTAAAACCTAAACCATCATTTTGTATGCTTCCTAAACAGACTAAGAATGCAATAAAAATAAACAACCAAATAGAAGACTTTTGTCACCTGGGTCACACTTCCACTGGACTCAGCTGGAGCTAGGCACTGGTCTTACAGCTGGGTGCTCACTGACGGGCTTGTCAAGGGACACTGGCTTTTGTCCAGTGAAATAGTCCTGGGCTCAGCCTTTCCTTTCTCTGGCATGGAATTGTGGTGTGCCCCCTGCTCAGATTGTGTGGTGGGTGTCTTTGCAGAAGGCAGGCCCCTGTCCTGTCAGGTTTGGTTTTGTTTATTCTGTTCCGATTTATCCCTGCTTCTGACGCCCTTTGTTCTGCTCTGTGGAGGTTCTCAGGGAATGTTCTCTGATCCAGGAGCCTCCGCCTACAGATTGAGGTGTGTTGGAAGTACCACACTGTTTTCTCCTTTCTTTCCCATTTCACTTGGGGTTAGGGAGCCCCCATCCTTTCCTTAGGAGTGTGGATGTAAGATAGGTGGATTTGTCGGGGGGCTTTTGGCCAGAGGCAGTGTGAAGGTGGGAGTGGACAGGTACCCAGGGGGACCACTGGAGGTTCCTGGCAAGGAGGAGTAGATAATGGAGAAACAGTAAGTTGGTGTTCTGGGCTGTCTGATGAGTTCCTGAGTAGGGCCTAATGTCTTTTCCTGCTAACATGCGGCCAGGATACCTGTGTAGATAGATGTGCCCATTAGAGTCATCCTGGCCTATTCTAACCTCCCCAGACCCCCCTGCCCCCGGGGCTTCTGTGAGGATCTCAGCCACAGCCTATCCTGGGTGCTGTGTTCTCAGACTATTGGATTCAATTCTCCTTGATTCTGTCCAATCCAACAGAGTTCGACTGTCTGAGACCTGGAGTGCCAGTGGCTCTGGCCCTCTGGAGCTGGGTAGTTCTAGACTTAGTATTTCTGGGAATTCCAAGTCAGGAAGTCTTGACAGACTGCTGATCTATGAGGCCACATGAGGGGTCCATGTGTAGTGAGGGATACAGGGAGAGACATGGCTTCCAGGCTGATGGGAGATAGTGGACCATGAGGGGCCTGGAGATGACTCTCAGATACCAAAGATTCTGGAAGGACACAGGGATATGGTCATGGAAAAATGAGAGAGGCAGGCTGGGGCTGGGAATGTGGTAAATTTAAGGTGTTTTTTTTTTTTTTTTTTTTTTTTTTTTTTTTTTTTTTTTTTTTTTTTTTGTGTGTGTGTGTGTGTGTGTGTGTGTGTGTGTGTGTGGACATGAAGGTTCACACCTGTGATGGAAGCAGAGGATCAGAAGTGTGAGCTCATCTTTGGTTATGTTGCAAGTTCAATGCCAGCTCAGGATAGTTGAAATCCTGTCTAAGGAGGGGAGGGGTCTGGTATACATAGGGTATGAAAGCAGAAAGAGACTGAGAGGAGGAAGGTCTGAAAGAAGAGGGAGGATGAGGAGCAAGAGAGACAGAGAGAGACAGAGACAGAGAGAGAGACAGAGACAGAGACAGAGAGAGAATATGTGACATGACAATAGGGGGAGGGACTGTTTGTGGGGAGGGGGAGGAGGGAGGGGGACTGTGGGGAGGGGGAGGAGGGAGGGGGACTGTGGGGAGGGGGAGAAGGGAGGGGGACTGTGGGGAGGGGGAGAAGGGAGGGGGACTGTGGGGAGGGGGAGGAGGGAGGGGGACTGTGGGGAGGGGGAGGAGGGAGGGGGACTATGGGGAGGGGGAGAAGGGAGGGGGACTATGGGGAGGGGAAGGAGGGAGGGGGACTGTGGGGAGGGGGAGAAGGGAGGGGGACTGTGGGGAGGGGGAGAAGGGAGGGGGACTGTGGGGAGGGGGAGGAGGGAGGGGGACTATGGGGAGGGGGAGAAGGGAGGGGGACTGTGGGGAGGGGGACTGTTTGTGGGGATGGGGGAGAAGGGAGGGGGACTATGGGGAGGGGGAGGAGGGAGGGGGACTATGGGGAGGGGGAGGAGGGAGGGGGACTATGGGGAGGGGGAGGAGGGAGGGGGACTGTGGGGAGGGGGAGGAGGGAGGGGGACTGTGGGGAGGGGGAGGAGGGATGGGGACTATGGGGAGGGGGAGAAGGGAGGGGGACTATGGGGAGGGGGAGGAGGGAGGGGGACTGTGGGGAGGGGGAGGAGGGAGGGGGACTGTTTGTGGGGATGGGGGAGAAGGGAGGGGGACTATGGGGAGGGGGAGGAGGGAGGGGGACTGTTTGTGGGGCTGGGGGAGAAGGGAGGGGGACTATGGGGAGGGGGAGGAGGGAGGGGGACTGTGGGGAGGGGGAGGAGGGAGGGGGACTGTGGGGAGGGGGAGGAGGGAGGGGGACTGTGGGGAGGGGGAGGAGGGAGGGGGACTGTGGGGAGGGGGAGAAGGGAGGGGGACTATGGGGAGGGGGAGGAGGGAGGGGGACTGTGGGGAGGGGGAGGAGGGAGGGGGACTGTTTGTGGGGATGGGGGAGAAGGGAGGGGGACTATGGGGAGGGGGAGGAGGGAGGGGGACTGTGGGGAGGGGGAGGAGGGAAGGGGACTGTTTGTGGGGATGGGGGAGGAGGGAGGGGGACTGTTTGTGGGGATGGGGGAGGAGGGAGGGGGACTGTTTGTGGGGATGGGGGAGGAGGGAGGGCAGTGAGAAGAGGAGGAAGAGGAAAGCATCATGTTATTATGTGTGGAAGTGTCACGGTGAAACCCATTTCTTCATATGCAAACCAAAAACTCATCACGAGAAGAGTCCAGTGTTCGGCTGTGGTGATGTGGAGTGCCACGGAGACTCCTTTATTTGCAGTTTTTCCAGAACACCTCCGGTAGGTTTGAGGGTGTGTTGGCAAGTGTGCAAACGCTTTCCTCTGGAACAAAGGCTTTTTTTTTTTTTTTTTTTTTTTTGGTTTGTTCTAACCAATTTCTTTGGTGTAAATGTCCATCTCAAGCTATGAGCAGATTGCAGAGCTGTGGGGAGGGGCTGGCAGTAACCCTCCTAACCTGACACAGGCTGGTTATCACACAGATCAAAGGGAGGCCAGCTGATATGCTCTCTGTCTCTCTGTCTCTGTCTCTCTCTCTCTCCCCCTTTCTCCCTCTCCCTCTCTCCCTCTCTTCCTCTCCCTATGTATTCCTGACCAGCCTGAAACTCACAGAGATCCACCTGCCTCTGTCTTCTGAGTGCTGGCATTAAAGGTGTGTGCCATGTCCAGCCCAGCTTTCTTTTTTAGACACAGCTAGTGGGTGACGGCGCTCCTCTCCAGAGTCCCTCCATCTTCTCATCCTCTAGAGTGGGCACCAAGGCCAGATATGTTCCAGAAGGACAAACCAGACTGAAGAAGCCTCTTGAAAGCCTTGTCCTGTTTCTTGAAGGGACCTTGAAAACAGGCTCTTGGGAGAAAGTGGGTGTCAGGAGAGGGTGCTCATGTGATCGGGCTTTAGAGCTGAGGATGGGAGGAGAGCATGCTGGGATGAGAGGCTGATGAGCTGATGATAATAATTATGACAATTATGCAAAATACACAAATAATAATTATGGAGAATCATGATTATTATTTGTGGGTGGGAGATATCTGGAGCTTTTTGGAGCTGGGTGCCCCTTTCCAAGTGGGTGACTGAGTGTCACAGCCAGGCTTGGGGCTGGTTGGTGGGAGCAGGGGCTTTCCCCCACCTAAACAGCTGTCCTGGGTCCTGGGGGACTCCTGTCTTCTTGTCTGTGTCAGGCCAGGACAGAAGGACTTTGCTGGTTCTGATTTTGGAACCTCACTGAGGACAGAGTCACAAGAGCAGGATAGCTGGGGTAGGCCCATGATGAACACAGAGAATCCAAAGTCACAGGGTCTTCTGATGAACTGGGCTGGACCATGGCCCCCCAGAGAAAGGACCCAAATATGGTCTATTAGATTCCTTTTGTACTAATTTATGCTATTATTGTTGTTGCTTTATTTTGAGATAGATTCTCACTATGTAGCCTTAGATGACTCAGAACTTACTATATAGACCAGGCTGGCCTTGAATTGATAAAAATCCTCCTGCCTCTGCTTTCTGAACTTTGGGAACAAAGATGACTGCCGCTATGCCTGGCCAAATTCTCATTTTTTAGAAACTAGAATTAGGTCTGGAGATGTGAGTTGATCCACGGAGCGATGGGTCTCCCCTTGCAAAGCCTGCAATGAAAATGGACCGACTGACTTGCGGGCCCTTCCTGTGTGCTGTTACTTCTGCTTCCCCAAATTGCACATCCCCCCCTCTCCCCTGTAAAAGTCCTGCTTGCATGACTTGCTTCACGTGTTTTTTTTTTGCAGCCTCCATGAGAAGCAGGTTTGTATGGAAAAGAGTTCATATAAACACACACAAAAAAGCATTCATATGGAAATCCAATAGGAGAAGCAATCATCCTTCCCGAGCTCAGGGAAACTGAGGCAGCCTGGATCTAAGAGGATGTCAAGACCTCAGCAGCTGGAGGTTCATTAACTTTTTTTTGTTTGTTTTTTGAGACAGGGTTTCTCTGTGTAGCTTTGCGCCTTTCCTGGAACTCACTCTGTAGACCAGGCTGGCCTCGAACTCACAGAGATCCGCCTGGTTCTGCCTCCCGAGTGCTGGGATTAAAGGCGTGCGCCACCACCGCCCGGCAGCTTTTAAAAAAATTTTAAGTTATATGTTTGTTTATGTAGTGTGTGTGTGTGTGTGTGTGTGTGTGTGTGTGTGTGTGTGTGTGTGTCGAGATAGGGGTGGAGGGCGACAACTTGCTGGAGTGGGTTCCTTCCCTCTACTTTAAAGTGGGTTCCAGGGATTGACAACCTTTGGTCAGGCTTGACCGGAAATGCCTTACCCAGGGAGCCTTCGTTCTGGCCCCCTCATTAACTCTTTCAAGCATGACTTTGGTCCTGTTGGCCTTTGCTGCTGTCAGTGGGCTCCAAGTCCTCCCTTTCCCGTGTAGTTTAAAATTCTGGTTGGCTTAGCATGTGGCTGGTAGAGCCTTTTGTGTCAGGCCATATGATAGGCTCTTAGCTGGCCTATGGATAAGCTGCACTTGGGTCAGGTGATCACTTGTGGGCCAATCAGCTGCTATCTCTGAGATGGCAGTATTTGGCAGGGTAGTTTCTAGACAGTAGAAACTGGATGGGCAACGGAGTGGCAGTCAAGTCCTAGGTGGGCGCTGGGCTTGCGACTTAGTTCTGAGAGGTCATAGTGAAGGTTTTCCTGCATTTGATGGAGGATGCTTGCGGAGGGCAGAGAGAAGGCTCTGGGGCGCTGCTTCCTCTGTCCTGGGAGAAGTGTAGCATGGAGCTGTGCAGTCTAGAGGCCAGGGTACACCAGGGCCAGGGTGAGTGGGGAGGCTGTGCTGTGCTGACCCCCAAGGTCAATGCTTCCAGGGGTCCCAGATTTCCCCAGTAATGTTGGGATGAGGGCAGCCTCTGCGGTTGGAGGGGGCTCCTTGAGAAGGCTTGGTGCTGGCTGCCCATGTCGCGCAGCCTTGTCTCCAAGAGTTCTCAGAGTGTGAACACCTATTTGAGAGCTGAGAACCTTGGGTGATGGGAAGATGCCTGGCAAGCACCTAGAGATCACACCTGCTCACTGGTGGCACCGACAGCCCTCCCCTGCCATCTGTATGGAGTTACTGGTCTCTCAAGGTGACTTTGTGAGGGAGCTCAGGGCTGGCCACTTCATTTCAGAGAGGACATGAACTAGCTTAAGTAACTCGCTGAGAGCCACACAGCCAGTCAGGGAAGGCTGGGGTGGAACCCTGGGCTGCTGGACATCAGGCAGTCATTGGAACCTTCAGCCTGTCTTTCCTGCTGTCACTACATGTTTGATAAGACATCAGACACGATCCAGCATCATGGGTCAGAATCATGAAGGACTTACACTCTGGATGCTGTGTTTTATAATTAAAGCTCATTTATCTCCGAGGACAATTCTTTGAGGAAAGTGCTATGCACATCTATTGATAAGAATGAAGAAGATAGGTTATACTCAGGTCTGCCTGTGATGAGGAGAGGGGGCTGTTTCATACTGGAGAGTGAGGCACCTTAAACACCAGAAACAAGATCATTAGAACCAATGAATAAAATTAAAAAAAATTTGTTTGTGTGTGTTGAGGGAAGGGGTGTGTGTGTGTGTGTGTGTGTGTGTGTGTGTGTGTGTATGCCATGGCACATGTGGAAGCCAGAGGACAACTTCATTGTTGGTCCTTGCTTTCTACCCTGTTTGAGGCAAGGTCTCTTGTTCACCACTGTCTGCCAGGCTAGCTTCCAGAGAGCCCCCATCTCTGCCTTCCATCTTGCTGGAGGAGTGCTGGATTACAGACCTGTGCTACGGTGTTCAGCTTTTCCCGGCTTCTGGGGATTGAACTCCAGTCCTTATGTTGTTGTGCCAAGTGGTCTACTCACAGAGACATCTCCTCAGCCCCTAATGAGCTTGAACGTCTACACACCCGGTGGGAACACAGGGATCTAAGCACAAAGGAGTTCCTTCTCCCTCTGTCTATGGCTTGTTGATCATTGAGCCCATTTCTTTTTTGTTGTATGTTTGTGTGTGTACATGTATCTATGTGTGTGTTCACGTGTATGTGGAGGCCAGAGGTCAACTTCAAGATGCTGTCCCCCACTTTTTGTGTGACACTGGCTTAGGACTTGCTTGTAGAAGTAGACAGGCTATCTATCAACTCCCAGGGACCTGCCCCTTCTTCCTCCACAACTCTGGGATTACAGTCACCTATGGTCACACCTGACGACTTTTTTTTTTTTAATGTGGGTCCTGGGGATCAAATTTGGGTCTTCATGCTTGGTGCTCATGTCTGAGCTTCCTTTCCAGCACCATCCTTCATCCCCAGCCGGATGCTTTTACTTTCAGTGAAATTTTGTATTTGGAGACAGGGTGTCGATGTATCCCAAACTGGCCTCAAATGCACCATGCCACTGAAGATGACCTTGCACTTCTGATCCTCTTGCCTCTGCTTCCCAAGTGCTGGGATGACACTCATGCACCATCATCCCTAGCTTTTAGGTGGTGCTGGGGACGGAGCCCGGGACACATGCATGGCAAGCATTGTACTAACCAAGCTACATTCCCAGTCCTCCACCCACAACTCTGTTCAGTCAGGAATTCGAAACAGCGGGGCAGCATCCTGTCTCTCAGGGGAAAATGGTTGACGGTGGTGCTCTGGCTGGTCCCATAGCCAAGGCTGACAGGTGGCTCTGTCCAGATGTGTTGATCCTGGAAAACCTTACGGGAAGAAAGCAGGTCCAGTTAGAATCTGAACCACAGTTTTCACTATTTGGAAACTTCTCTCTGTGGCTGTGAGGGTGAAATGGGAAAATATTTGCATCTCGCACTGACCTAAAAGTATCTTCCCATCTCCCTGCTTTTGGCTTGGTTTTGGAGGGCCCAGCAACCTCTTGGGCCCTCTGCCATCCCTTTGTTTAAGGGGCTCTCATTCTTCTTGATCTTTCCTGGACCTTGAATTGTGGATTATCTGCATGCGGCAGAGCTAACATGGCAGAGGCAGCTCTGGGAGGGGGGAGAGGTGGCTGATCTTGGGTGGGCCACTGGGTGGTGGCGGTGGCGGGGGGTTGGAGGCTGTAACTCTTTTTTTTTTTTTTTTTTTTTCCCCGAGACAGGGTTTCTCTGTGTAGTTTTGGTGCCTGTCCTGGATCTCACTCTGTAGACCAGGCTGGCCTCAAACTCACAGAGATCCGCCTGGCTCTGCCTCCCGAGTGCTAGGATCAAAGGCATGTGCCACTGCCTGTAATTCTTGATAAGGGCTATTTGCTCAGTACCCTCAGGAGTCCCTCCCTGGCTCCATGCATGTGTGTAAAGGATCCTGGGAATGAGAAGTGTTCTAAGCTGTTAATAGTTCGTTGCTGTACGATCTGTGAACAAGCAGCATCCAGAGCTCTGTAACGTGTGTGTGATGACATCTCAGTGTGATAGAAGGCATTGTATGTGATTCTGATGACTACATCAGCATGAGCTAGTGCCCGACATAAATAACAACCTGGCACAGCCTGGCAGAAAGAGGAGTTCACTAGGGCAGGAGAGAGACTGGGATTGACAGGCAGTCCTGGACCCGGCAGACCTAGATGTACCTGCTCAGTGTCTTCGGGGCTGTGTGATCTGGCATTGTCTCATTGCCTCTCTGAGCCCCACTCTTTTCATCCAATAATTTGAAATGCTAATTGTCTTGTTCCTGCAGGGCCTGGAGAGTGAAATGAGACGGTGGCGTATCTGAGATCTGAACTCACTGCTGTCTTCCTGTGCCTCTCTGAGCGCTTCCTGCAACAGTGCAGACACTTGCTGCTCTGTGAGCAAGCCCTGCATGACCCTGAGGCAGACCCTTTGAGTCAGATCCCTCTACATGGCACCCTCTTTTCCAGCTCCCTTGCCCCTGCTTCCGGCAGGTCTCTGCTCACACAGCTCTGCTGATAGGCACCCTTGTCTAGAACAGCGCCCCACACCATCTCCTCATTGCTTAATCCTCATTCCCGGCTCTTCTGTAGGACATCTAGGGCATTTCCTCTTTTCTCCGTCTGCTTCTGCCTCTAGACAGAAGAGTTAGAGGACAGGGACTGGGTTTCACTTGTCATGGAGCCTCCAGCATTTAGCATTTCCCTCAGCTCACAGGATCCACAGAGGTGTTTGCTGGTGGGAGGAAGGGAGAGCTGTGTGGCAGGGGTCAATCCAGACAACCAGGGTCAATCCAGGCAATGGGGCTCAAGCTGTGTGTGCTGGGAAGTGGCACCAACCCAGGGAGAAATGCAGGATGGACTCTCACCAGGAGGGGCGGTCCAGGAGGCTACCTGGGATCTTGGAGAGTTATCCGACCCTACCATGCAGGAGATGTGCCACAGGAGGAGTGTCAGTGTGCTTGTACTGACAAAGAAAGGGTCCCAGGGGTCTTCCCATCAGATGACTAGATTCTGTCTCAGGCATGTCCAGGCTGTAGTCTGCGAGTCACGTGTGGCCCAGGATAGCTGTGATAGCAAACCAACACAAAATTGTAGATTTATTTAAAACAAGGTGGGATTTTTGTCTTAAAACTGGACTGCATGGTTCTGAAGAACTTCCTAGATGACAGTGTCCTGTCCCAGTGTCAAAAGGTTGGGTATGCCTGTGCCATGTGTCCACAGATATGTCATGAGGCATGTCATGTGTTGGCTTGCTGTGAGGGCACGGGCCTGGCTGTTTCTCATGCGTTGTTTGTGAGTGTTGAATGAACAGTAGCGTGTGCGACTGGACACAGATGCTGAAGAAGCGTGGACCTGAGGGAGTGTAGGCGTGCATTGCTGTGTGACTGTGCTATCATGTGGTTCATGGAAGGATGGATATGTGTTTGTAGTCTAAGCATATTTTATGAATGAATTCTGGATTCATGCAGGAGGGTGTGGATGAGGGTGTACACATGGATTGTGTGTGAAGGTCTGGGTGTGAGTGTGTCCATGGCTGAAACTTGGTTATTGCTTAGCCAAGGATCTCCATGGCCAAGAGAAGTTTGTTTGCAATAACTTCATGAATATGTCTGTGGTGTCATTTTGCTTGTGCCCATGAGACTGGGCACACTGACATGTAGCTATGGAGGAGAGGTCAGTGCCCCAGGAAGGTTTCTACTGATTTCTGATGTCTGTCTGTCTCATTAGAAACACAGTTTCTTCAGAAGACCAGGCACATTGGGGTGGAAGCAGCCGAGTGCAGGGCTGTCGCATGAGGACCATATCCCATTTGATGCTAATTGGTTTGAGGATGGTAATTGTCCCGTTGCAGTCCGTGTGTCTATCTCATTTGATATAATCAATAAGGTAGCCGAGCTCGATGCAGATGAGGTGTGGGGAAGCATGGGGCCATTTGTAAGTCATGTTCTAAATGTGCTTTGCTAATTAGCTGTAGTGGGGCTTCCCACCCTCCCCCACAGTGGGAGTGGGTGACCACCTTGATGCCATGTTCTCTTCCAAGAGGCCCACGAAGACTCATCAGGGAGTTTCAGTGGACCCCAAGACTGTCTCAGGACTAGCTGAAGTGGAACCAGGGAAGCAATGGTCCCACAGGACATTGCCCCTCAGCTTATGACACCCCCAGCTTGAACCCCTGGAGGTCATTGCCTCTTCCATCTGACTGGGAAATGCTTCAGAGCCACTTGGGCCTGGCTGAGAGGTGCCTCTTCCATCTGATTGGGGGGTGCTCAGTGGCCAGGACTGTGCTTTCTCCAGCCGATAGGTCATTCCTCTCCAAAGGACTCTTTCACTGAGGCAATGTTTCCATTGTCCCCTGCTCTTTTCTTTAATTCATTAGCTCAAGGCCTTCTGAAGGCCATGGATGCCCACAAATTAGGATGCCCTCTAAAGCAGGACTATGACTCTGCTGTCAACCTGGTAGCTGCCCAGGCCTCATGGATGCCTCTCTAACCACGTGCAGTGGTTAAGAAAGGGACTTTGCATCCAGACTTTCTGGGTTCGAGTCTCTGTCCCACTACCTACTTCCTGTGTGTCTTAGACAAGTTCCTCCTCATTCCCTAAATGGGGCTTCTGAGGAGTAGTGCCCACTCACAGGTCTCTTGTGAGATTTCACCGAGTTAATATATTCACTTAGTTAATAAAGTGAATTAATAGTCTCACTTTAATACTTGCTATGTGTATGGTGATCAGAGGACAACCTTGGGTATGGTTTCTCTTGTTTTTGTTGTTGTTTTGTTTAGAGATTTATTTATTTTTATTTTATTGTGTGTTTGGGTATTTTGCCTGCATGTATGTCTGTGCATCATGTAGGTGCGTTGCTAAGGGAAGCCAGAACCCCCTGGAACTGGACTTACAGATGGTTGTGAGTCACTGTGTGGTTTCTTGTTTTTTTCTTCCAAACATAGGTTCTGGGGAGCTCCATCTTTACTTTATCGCCTGAGTCATCTCTCCAGCCCTCCTTTTAATATGTACTAAAATGAGTGAATTTGTCAGTCTTACCACCATGTGACAAGTGTCCAATAGTCTCTGTGGCTGTGGCTAGAGTCTTGGACATAGTAGAGAGAAAAATTCCATCAATCCAGAAAATGCTGCCGGATAACAAAGCTGTAGGCCTGCAGTGTGAGATGAAGTGAGCTCAGGGGAGGTCCTGCCCCTCCCAAACTTTTGGGACAGGAAGGCTCAGGCCTGGTGAGACCGTCTTCTCCTCTGCAACCCCCTGCACCTGGTGCTCAGGTCTGGAAGCTCCCATAGTTGCCGTTCCAGATGGCCTGGGAGTGATTAACGAGAGACGGTGTGTGTGCACATGCAGGGTCTGGGGCCGTGTGCTGCCATCATCATTTTGCAGATTTCTTTAGGGAAGTGACAAATGGTATCTCAGCCTAGGAGTCCTTAGTGGGGCCATCCCATAAATCAGAGTGAAAGGCTCTGCTTCCCTCTTGTCCTGTGGCCCCATAGCTCAGGGATCTAAAGGCCATGTGTCTGTCCATCATGGCCTTGTCTCCCACATGGCCCCCCTGAATCTCTGGGCTCTAGGGACATTGCATTGTCCGGACTGTCTCACCCCTATTCTGACTCTGCTAGGGATGCAAGGTCTTATTTTGGCAGAATTTTTCCTTCCTTGGCCTCAGTTTTCCCATCTGTGAAATGCATGTGGTGGGGGGTGGTACCACTTGTCCTTCCATACTAGGGTATTTGGGATGCACAGTGAGGACTACTCCCTGCTTGGGCCAAGGAGCCCAGA
This sequence comes from Peromyscus eremicus, assembly GCF_949786415.1. Lineage (NCBI taxonomy): Eukaryota > Metazoa > Chordata > Mammalia > Rodentia > Cricetidae > Peromyscus > Peromyscus eremicus. Next base: position 136,298,474 of record NC_081417.1, read on the forward strand.
ACTGACAGTCAAGGCAGCATTCTTGGACATTCAGATTGCTAGACCCTTCCAGAGGGATTCCAACTCCATGCAAGGACCCCGCCTTCTCATGGCTCTGCCCTGGGGATTCTTTGCTTTTGTTTGTTTTTTGCAGTGTGGGGGACAGAACCCAGTACCTCCAGCATGCCTGACTAGCACTTTTCCATGGAGCTCTGTCCCGATCCCTGCCCGGTAATTCATACATACTTCATTGTTTGAGAACCACATGTCCAAGGGCACAGGCTATACCTCCATTGCTTTTGCTTCTGGAGAGAGGAAGTGACTGGGCTGTGGTACAGGGAGTGGCTCGAGGGAAGAGCCTGGGAAGCGGTGGTGATGTAGGCTCTGTCTTATCCAAGGCCAAGTTCCAGGCAGCTTGACTCAGGTCTGGCTGTGAGCAGAAGCTCTCGGCCTGGAGGTTGGAGCTAAGATGCGACGGGAACAAAGCTTCTGTGAGGGTGGGGTATTTCTCCAGGCTTCCAGAAATAGGGTCTGGTTGTATAAAATGGGTTGCAGTAACAAGGCCAGAAGGAGGCTAGTGAAAGCCGTGATCCCAGTGCACAGGTCTGGGAGCCACACAGAGCTGGGTTTGAGTCCTCGTGGCACCTTTGCTGCACTGGCTAGTTTTATGTCAACTGGACACAAGCTGGAGTCACTGGAGAGAAGGGAGCCTCAACTGAGAAAGTGCCTCTATAAGATTTTGCTGCAGACAAGCCTGTAGGTAATTTTCTTAATTAGTAATTGATGTGGGAAGGCCGGGCCCATTGTGAGTGGGGCCATCCCTGGGTTGGTGGTCCTGCCCAGACTGAGCAAGCCATGATGAGCAAGCCAGCAAGCAGCACCCCTCCATGACCTCTGCATCAGCTCCTGCCTCCAGGTTCCTGCCCTGTTTGATTTCCTGTCCTGACTTCCTTCCGTGATGAACAGTGATGTGGAAGTGTAAGCCAAATAAACCCTTTCCTCCCCATGTTGCTTTGGTGATGGCCTTTTACTACAGCAACAGTGACCCTGACTAGTACATGAGCCAAACCATTTGACCTCGGCGAATGATGACAGTAACCTCTGACTCACAGCACAGGTTCATCTCCTTCCCCAGGCAACTTTCAGAGTCGCTTTGAGCAATACGGAGACTGGGCAGAGTCTAGATGCTGATGGTATCAGCCCCTTCCACCACAGTCTATGATTTATCAGGCGTCTTTATTTCTGTTACCTCATAGTGACACTCGGCAATTCTGTCGGGGAAAGCTTAGAGAAATTCAGCAGCATGCTCATGGTCCCTTGGGACAAAGAAAAGGGACAGAAACCTGAAGTCTTTCCTAATCAAGGCCTGCTTGATTTTGCTAGTGCAAGTTGTCTTGAGCTCCTTAAAGATAAGGATTTTGGGGGGCAAAGTGGACAAGGTGAACACAGAGGTAGACTCCTGGGGAATGTCCAGTTGGGCTGGGCTTCTGGTGTATGGCAGTCTGTTCCCTTGACTGGGAAGTCTTGCTTGGCCATCCTGTTTAGCCCCCTGGCAGGTTAATTCTGGCTCTGATCTTGCCATCTGGTGGTGGCCAGCCAAGGCTCAGTGTCCCTTCCCGTGGCTGTTTGCCCACCCACAGTTGTGCTTTTAGAGGCTGTGTGGCTGCCAAGCTGGGAAAGGCTGGGTAATGGAGCACACACGTAGGCAGGGGTTAATGAAATAGCCGCATGGCTTTGGGTAGATGGATAGTAAAGGTGTTAGCTGGGCCAGGCCAGGCATGAGCTGGGGCACTCTGGAAGGGGGTCTTGGTCAGGCAGGAAGCAGAGATGGACAGGCATCTGGCTCTGCAGTTGGCTGAGGTCACCCAGGATGTGGTCTGAGTGGACAGCTGGTGTGGAGGATGTTGTCAATCAGGCCAGCCTCTGGCAGAGGTCGTCAGAACCACGGACAGCGCCAGGATGTGAGTTTGGAAGCTTTTCCAATCTGAGGTTTTGACTATATTATACAACCCCCCGTAGCTGTGTGGGTGGTCCTGGCTTAGTCTTTAAGAGTCCTTTCAACTGCTTGTATCCTGAATCCAAAGGATGCCCATGACCTTGATCTGCTTGAGGGATTCTTGAGGAGTTCATCCTCAAGGGTCCAGTTTGTTGGTCTTTTTGCTTATTCAGAGTCAGTCCAGGATGGCCTTGGGTTTATGGCAATCTTTCTGCCTTAGTATGCTGAGTTCTGGCATATGCTACCATACCTGACACAAGAGATGCTGTCTTTGTGTGTGTGTGTGTTGCATGTTTGCATTGCATGCACGTGGTCATATGTACGTACACATGTATACTGGTAACCATACCTGGCACTGGTGTGTGTGTGTGTGTGTGTGTGTGTGTGTGTGTGTGTGTGTGTGTGTGTTTCTCCCTTGGTTACTCTTCACCTTGTGTATATTGAGGTAGGCTCTACGTGAATCTAGAGCTCACCTGCTCTGCTAGTTCATTTAGCTTCCTTGATTCAGGGATCCCTGTCTCCCGTGTTTGGGATTACAGGCAGGCCACCATGACAGCTTTGTACTTATGTTGATGCTAGGGATCCAAACTCTGGTCCTCAAGCTTACATGGCAAGCACTTTATCCACTGAGCCACCTCCCCAGCCCTGGAGATGCTGGCTTAATATGATCAAACTGCCAACGTTTGATGTGGGTGGGAGGTGGGGATTTGCTGTTTCCTCTCGGCTTGGTCATGACTACATTCACTGTTTCCCCCACACCCCATACAAACTTGTTTCCTCTGCTCCCCCTTTCCCTCTCCTTTTGCATGTGACTGCTTTAGTGTGTCAGAGCTGATGCTCAGGAGTCACAAGTCCAGGAGCTTTTTCCTCTAATGAGCTCTCGGAGGGCCTCAGTCAGCCCCTCCTTGTGCCCCACCCCACTCTGATTACTTATTTATAACAAATGGTACCATCCTCTAAGTCACCAGAGGAAAGGGGGCCAATCAGCAGTCAGGATGCCCAGTCAACATTTGGAAGGAGGGGGCGCAGAAGAGGATGACCCAGCTAGAGGTGTCCAAGGGGCCAAAAAGCCTCCTTAAATCCACACAGCCAGTGATGACCAAGCCAAGACCTCATGATTCCCAGTGCAGTTCTGTTCGGCGCTGAAGCTTCTTTAGAAGGCATTTATCTTCAAAACTGAAGTGAAGTCTCTGTTTCATTTGACAGCTTGGCATTTTTCTGTCTGCCAACACTTTGATAAATTTAGAAGAAATGGACTGATTTTGGCACATCTGGTGACTCGCAGAAAGATGAAGATTGCCACTCTGATGATGTCTTCACGCCGCCACCTTGAAGTGCAATGGCAGCTGACAGGAACATTTTCAGATGTGCCGTCGTTCAGTTGGAACAGATTCCGATGTCGTTTGACTTGTGGGTAGGAGCTATCATGGCTCTGCCTGAGCGGAGGTGACCCATGGATTGGAGTCATTGCTTCTTACGTGAGATGCAGGGCTCCTTCTATTTGACAGGAGCAGCAGAGGCTGCTGGGATGCTTGCTGTCCATCCATCCATCCATCCATCCATCCATCCACCTGACATCTGGGGTCTCAGACCTTCCTTGTTGACTTAGCCTTTTTCTTCTTGCCATTAAACCTAGGAGGGATGGAGAGACACAAACTGTCCCAAACTTGGAGGAGCCACTCAGACAGGGATTCAGTATCTTGTTCTTAACCTTGAGCCTTAAAGGAGTTGAGGAGAGGGCCGCAGGGACCTGAATTCAGAAACCTTGGTGTGGGAGAGGGACCTGAAGTCTTCTAGGATGGGAAAGACTTTTGTACAGTTTCCTTACACCTCACTGGAATCTCTTTCCAGGCTCCCAAGCTGGATAGCCGCTTGCAGAAGTTCATATCTGCAAACACATCCAGAAATCAACTCATTACCCCCAACCTTGCACCTCATGCCTCCCCAAACCACTGCTGTGCAAACCTGCTTGGTGTGCTCATTGGATTCTTCTAAACCATAGGCAGAGACACAAAGCACCTCATCAGGCGACAGTAAAGCCATCTCTTCCCACCTTGTCCATCATGCATCCATCCATCATCCTTCCTTCCTTTTTTTTTTAAATTAAAATATGCATTTTATGTGTATGAGCGTTTTGTCTGCATGCATGTTTGTGTAACCTGCATGCCTGGTGCCCAAGGACACTATAGGAGGGTGTCTGATTCCCTGAGACTGGAGTTACAGTTGGTTGTGAGTCACCTTGTGGGTGCCGGGAATCAAACCTCAGTCCTCTGGAAGAGCAACAAGCACTCTTAACCACTGAGCCATCTGTCCAGTCTGTCTGCTTGCCCACTCGCCTGCCTTCCCTCCTTCCCTCCCTCCCTTCTCCCCTCTTTCCTTCCTTCCTTTCCTCCAGGGTCTCATGTATCCCAGGCTGGTCTTAAACTCATGTAGCGAAGCATGACTTTGAACTCCTGATCCTGCTGTATCTACCTCTTTAGGGCTGGGCCTACAGCTGTGCGCCACTATCCCCAGGTTAAGTGGTAGTGGGGACTGAACCAAAGGCTTCATGCATGCTAATTAAGCATTCTCCTAGCTGAGCTCATCACTTTGTGTTTTCAAAGCTCTCCATAGTCCTTTGTCTTATGTTCACAGCATCCATTTTGATTTAGTTTCTCCTAAGTGTTTCATGTATATTCATTTAATCAGTCTAGTAATTGGGAATCAGGAGCCACTGTTAACCCTCATTTTACAGATGAAGAAACTGAGGCACAGAGAAAACAAATGTATACTTATTTATATAAGTAATATATTTAATTAATACATTACTTATATTATTATATAAATTATATAAAATGCACATATATATAAGTGTGTGTATGTATGTGTGTGTGTGTGTGTGTGTGTGTGTGTGTTGAATACATATGAATGTGGGGGGTTATGTACCTATGTGTACATACATGGGGGCCAGGTCTAGGTCTGGGGTATAGCCCTCTATCACTGCCCACCTTATCGCCTTGAGACAGGCTTTTTCACTAAACTAGCTGGGAGCTCACCTGTCTGGCTGGTAAGTTCTCAGAAGCCACCTGTCTTTGCCTTCTGCTGCTGGGCTCACAGGCATGCCTGGCGTCTTGTTATTTTTATTTAATTAAATTAATTATTAATTAATTAATTTTGGCTTTTCGAGACAGGGTTTCTCTGTGCAGCTTTGCACCTGTCCTGGCTCTTGCTCCATAGACCAGGCTGGCCTCAAACTCACAAAGATCCGCCTGACTCTGCCTCCCGAGTGCTGGGATTAAAGGCGTGTGCCACCACCACCCGGCTTGTTATTTTTTAATAGACTGTCTTTTATTTATTCTCCAACAGTTTCATACATGCGAACAGCGTATCTTCATCAGCTGCACTGTCACCCCACTCCGAGTCTAGCTTTGTCTGTAGGTGCTGGGGATTCAAACTCAGGTCCTCGTGTTTGTAAGGCAAATGCTCTTATCCTTGCTCCACATCTGGCTTTTAAAATGTAGATTCTGGGAACTGAATCCACATCCTTGTACTTGTAAGTAATTTACTGATTGAGCTATCTCCTTTGTTCCTAAGAACATTCTTAGAAGGAAAAACAATGCCTATTGGATTTCCAAGAACTTTAATATTCGAAAGTATTCCCAAATTTGTGCTCCAGATTGGAGGACAACTTTCTGAGACAGGGTGTCATTATACAGCCTACACTGGAACACATAATGTGATAGCCTCAGCCTCCTGCGAGCTGGGATTACAGGTGTGTGCCACTGTGCCCTGGCGGAGGACATTTTTAAAGGATAAGCAGATTGCACTGTGGAGCAGTCAGCTGTTAGCTCCAGAAATTCACCTCCTACTGAGCTATGTAGATGCTTCGTCATCCAGCAGGATTCAATTACACCTCGTTACTCTCCTTCATATTGAGTGATGATTAAAACCTTTCTGGGGGTATAGATCTCTTTGAGAGATTGCAAAAAACTGAAGGCCTCCTTCAAGAAAAATACCTATGCTTCAACAACTCGTGCACAGTGCCACGGAGCTTAAAGGCCGGCAGCTCCTCACTGGTCCCAAGTAAAGAATGTTCAGCCTCGAAGATACTCTTTCACAGTGTCTTTTAAAAGGACCTATTTTATGTGTCTGAGTGTTTTGCCTTCATGTATGTGCACCATGTGTGAACTTGGGCCAGCAGAGACCGGAAGTGGGAGTTGGAGACCCTGGAACTGAAGTTACAGATAATTTCAAGCCACCACGTGTGTGCTGGGAATCAAACCCAGGTCCTCTGCAAGAGCAAGTGCCAAGCCAGCTCCCAGCCTCCCCTTCAAAGTTTTTATGGCCATTCTTTTCTTCTTCCTTTATTTTTTTTGCATGTATATATGGTCACACATGTATGTACTCATGCACATGAATGTTTATGCCTGTGGAGACCTGAAGTTGGCATCAGATATCTTCTTGATTGCTTTCTACTTTATTAATTTATTTTATTTAACATGATTTCTGTACTGTCTCTTTGGGAATTTCACATCGTGCACCCCAATTCCACTTAACTTCCAGTCCCTCCACATCCTTTCCTCACCCCTGCAGAGTCCCCCACAAAAGAAAATAAAACCAAACAAAAACAAAACAAGCAAACAAACCAACAAAAACAAAAAAACCCCAAGAACCCCCCAAACAAAACAAAACAAAACCTCTTTGCTCCTCCATCTTTCCTGCCTCTCCAACACCTCTTCATTCTTGCTGGTGGCATTAGGAGCTGCAGTGTGTCACACAGTCACCCTTTTGTCCAATCAGCTTTACTTACAAATGTTCATTGCAATGAGTCATTGGTCTGGTTCAAGGCCTCTGGTTTCTGGTAAAACACCACCACTGGATCCTCACTAAAACTCCTCTCGGATATCCTGTGTCTGCCCTGAGTTAGGGAGATCCTGTGGGTAGCATTCCACAGGACCAGTCCCTTCCCGAGCTTCAGCAGGTCCTAGATGGGGTAGATGTTAGGGTGGGCCACCCCAAGGCCCAGCTGTGGGCCTGAGTGGCTGAGCTGGTCAGTCCAGGCCACAATCAGGTGAGGGGTGGAGTCAACTCCCCTATGCCCATGCTATTAGGGTCAGTTCTCCCTTGCCTGTGGTGAGGGATAGGGCCATCTCTCCTGAATGGGGTCAGGGGGGCAGCTCTCTTGCTGCAGTGTCCAGCAAGGGTCAGGGCCAACTATCCCAGAGCCAGCAAAGGGCGGGGCCAGCTCAGCAAGGCCTTCTGATTTCATCACCTATGATGGCTTCCTGAGGTGACATGGGCCACATATATCAACATAGACCCCAGCTGCAGCAGGACCACAGACCCAGACATGGCCCATGGCAGCAGCTTGGGCCTGGATGACATCCTGGCTCCAGGTGGAAGCACAGGCCACTCAAATCAGGATTGCTCTGGTGGCAACATGGCCCCTGGACACACCAAGAAGGCCATAGGTTGTGGCCTGGCCACGGGCTTCCATGTAACCTTTGGTGGCAACACAAGCCTCAGACTTCAACACAGACCCCAGCTGTGGTGGGACCACAGACCCAGACATGGTCCTTAGCAGCAGCCAGGTCTGGATGTCACCATTGCCCCAGGTGGCAATGAAGGCCACTCACATCAGCAGGGCCCCAGTGGCAGTGTGGCCCTCAAACACCAACAGGGCCCCAGGTCTGGGGCATCCACATGACTTTCAATGATAACAGGAACCTTGGACATTAATACAGACCCTGACTGTAGTAGAATCATGGACCCAGACATGGCCCTCAGCTGCAGCTCTGGCCCGGATGTCACCATGGCACCAGATAGTAGTATGTGCCACTTATATCTGTATGGCCCTGAATGCAACATAGCCCTCAGCCACCAACATGGACTCAGGTGGCTGACCTGACCCTAGGCATCCACATGACCCTTGGTGGCAACATGGGCCACAGACTTCAACACAGACCCCACTGTGGCAAGACCCGGCATCAGGGCAGCCCTTAGACACCAACATGGCCCCCAGTGGCAGCCCAGACACCTGGAATCCTCATGGTCCTCATGGCAACAGGAGCCACGGACATCAGCACAGACCCTGGCTGCTATATAGGGTCACAGACCCAGACATGGCCCTCAGCAGCAGCCCAGGCCCAAAAGATACCATGGCCCAGGGTGGTAGGACAGGCCACTCAGATCTGTATGGCCCTGCCTGCAGCATGGCCCCAGATTCCAACAAGGCCATAAGTTGCAGCCCAGACCTCAAGGCCACTGCATGGACTGTGGTGGCAACATGGGCCACACACTTCAATGCAGACCCTGGCTGTGGTAGGACCATGGACCCAGACAAAGTCCTTGGCAGCAGCCTGGGTCTGGATGTCACCTTGGCCCCAGATGATGGCACAGGCCACCCAGATTGGCATGGCACCAGTGGCAGCATGGCCCCCAGACACTAACGTGGCCCCAGGTGGTGGCCCAGATCCTGGGAGTCCACATGGCTCTCATGGCAACAAGAGCCATCGACATCAACATAGACCCTGGCTGCAGTAGGGCCACGGACCCAGACATGGCCCCTAGCTGCAGTCCTGGCCCAGATGTCACCATGGATAGTAGTATGTGCCACTTAGATCTGTATGGTCCCAGATGCAGCATGGCCCACGGGCACCAGCATGGTCCTAGGTGGCTGATCAGACCCTGGGCAACCACATGGCCCTCTGTTGCAACAGGAGCCATAGACATCGACTCAGACCTTGGCTGCTGTAGGATCGCATTTTTAAAATTTATTTTAAAAAAAAACAACAAAAAAACTTTTATCATAAAAATGTTGCAAATTAAAAAAAAATTACATACTAAAGTTGATTAACCAGACCCCCAAAACTATACAATGCAGTGAACAGGTAAGAGAGCCATTTGCAGTGAGGGCTGTGGAGCTTCACACTCGATTTTATGAACTTTCTGCTTATTTATAGAGGCAGTATCTCTTGATGAACCAATTCCCGCTGGTCTAACTAGCCAGCTTGCCCTGAAGAGCCCTTGTCTCTGTCTCCAGCATCTCTATTACAGGTGGCCTCTATACCCACCTGGCTTTTTACATGGCTTCTGAGGACCTGATCTTTGGTTCTTATGCTTGTGTGGAAAATGCCTTATCCATTGAGCCCCTGGCTCCTTTGGCTCCTACCTCTTGACCTCTATATATGTGGCATTGATTTTGAAAGACGGTATCCAAGATGCTGTTTAGATGTCAGGGACCAGCACAAGGGCTACTGCTCAGCGCTAGAGATGGATGTGTTTTCTGACACCTTCCTAATTTTTGTTTGAGACAGGGGTTCTCTATGTGGCCCAGGCTGGCCTTGAACTTGTGATTTTCCTGTCTCTGCTAGGAATACAGGTATGAGCCGGCATGCCCCGACTGATGCTCTCTGCTAGGTCCCCCAGATGAAGGTCAAGAGCACACACTGGGAGTGCCAGGTAATTGCTCTTCCCTCCTTGTGAACCTGTTGTCTCTCCTAACTGGTCACACATCTCAGTACTCCTGGGCAGGGGATCTGCATATGAACTACAGATAAAACAAGTAGGAGACGTGTGTACCACAGCTCCCAGCCCAGCACACATGACAGACGCTGCCAATAAATCACAGCTCTCTTTCTCATTGGGCTCAGCTATGGTCTCATAATCCTTCTCAAATAGTAATTTAGGCAGACACCACCAATCCATCAAGCTGGCAGGTGAAGGGAGTACATTTACTATCGTGGTGGCAGGAATGTGGCTGGGCCCTTGGACTCCAGGCCACCTCTAGTAGGTCTAGGGTCTCAAGACCCATATCTCAGCTGGCCCAGAGGTCCAGGCCTCTGGTGGTCTTGGACAGCCCTTAGCCACTATCCATGTGCTTGGCTAAGATGTGCCCCCAGGGATCCCCAAGTCTTATTGCCTATTCCTCTGTATCCACTTGCCTGTTCCTCAGTGGAATGACTTCATCATTCTTTGTTTTCTGTCCAGTCTTGCTTTGGGAACCTCTGATCCTATGGTCAGTATCTGAAGTATGGAAAAGTAAAGAGTCTGAACCATTCACCATCTCTATTCCTACAGCTTGCACAATCCACACTCCCCCCCTCCCCCAAACTTTCCAGGCAGGGGAGAGAAAAACCACATTGGCTTTAAATGCAGCACACATAGCCATATACAGTCTGACCCAACTTCTTTCCCAGTGTCTCTTGTCACCATGCTCTGTACTCTTAACACTGCATCATCTCCCAACACTTTGGGCTCACACCCCCCCCCCCAACACACACACCTGCTCACCCTAGCGCGTGCACGCGCGCGCGCGCACACACACACACACACACACACACACACACACACACACTGTCCTAGTTCACACTATTGTTTCTGCCTGGGATGCCTCATCCTAGCCTTTTCCAATGAATGGTGAACCATTATCCTTCTTGACAGTACTGGAGATTGAATCTGGGGCTTTGCACATGTTAGCTAAACACTCTACCACTGAGCTATAACCCCCAGGAACTCCTATTCTTCTTTCCAGACTCTTCTCAAATGCTGTCTGCTCTGTGATGGCCTGCATGTCCCTTCTTGGATTTAGGACTCTAATGTCCCCATCTCTCCCAAGGGCGTGCACATTTCTATCCTGGTACCTCTGATGATTTCTTAGTTAACTAGTGTTCCTAGCCGCAGGCACAGAGAAGAGAGTCATCTGACATTCACTGGGTGTGGACTCCACACTTCTATCCCTCTGGGGCAGCACTTATTCTATGCTTGTAGCTTCCCAAGCAAAACCAGCCTTTCCCTTTTACACAGTTTCCGTCCCCAATGCAGAAGAATCCCTCATTGAAATTCACAGGGGATCTGCTGCCTCTGCAGGAGTCTGCACTGGCCAGAGATGCCACTGCCAACCCTAGGAAAACCCCATGGTTGGATTGTAGGTCTTGAACTCACTGTCCTATTCCAGGTCCCCTGAGCTTCTCTCTATTGGGTAGAGGGAGCTGGAGGCATAAATTAAGACTGAGCTTGGTGGGTGACAGCAGGTGGCTGTTGTCTATACTACAGGGCAGAGAATGTGTTCCTCAGGGAGCCCAGGTGTACAGGCTCATGACACAAATGTGCCCTAGGAGAGCCTACAGATAACATTACTAAGGATGACATGTCCCCTGGGCTGAAGAGATGGCTCAGTAGTTAAGAGCACTGGCTGCTCTTTCAGAGGTCCTGAGTTCAATTCCAGCAACCACATGGTGCCTCACAAGCATCTATAATAGAATCTGATGCCCTCTTCTGACATGCAGGTATGCATGCAGAACACTCATACATAGAATGTAACACATAAAATTAAAAAAAAAAAAGAATGCCATGTCCCCGTAGATTCTGGACTCCGATTCTAAAAACTGTGAACATTTTGGGTCAACAGTATGATATTTTGTGGTTTTATTATCCCCATTGCACAGATGAGAGAACAGAGACCATGAAGACCTCCTTACATTCATCTTTCTCTGGGTAAATGGGGAAGCAGAGACCAACAGCCCTGCAGGGAGGTCACAGTGAGTGTGTTGTCAGCTTGGGAAGTAGGACGGTGTTGAAGAGCGGCACTGGTGATCTGGCTGGCTGCAACCTTTCGAAAGCTATGCTTGGCTTTTCAACCCGAGCAGCAGGACCGTTGTGTCTTCTCGGAAGGTTTAGTGGAAAGGGATGAGTGATCATATGAGCATAAAATACCTGGTGCGCTATGGACGATCAGTAACCAGGAACCAAGGTTGTTAATTGTGTAAGTGCTCTTTCCTTCACGTTTTTCCTGTTTTGTCCACTTCCTTCCTGCGCCTTATCAGGCTCTCGTGCTCTTTAATAATGATCCAACTTGCACTGTCCTCAAGGGGAAGTGCTTTCCTGCACATCTTTGCCCTCTCTTCAGCAGGGTCACTTCATAGGAGGCAGGAGGGTGTTTGCCCCACAGGCCAGGCTGGCAAGTGTTGGGATGTAGGTCCCTCTCCAAGGTGCTGAGCAGGTGGTTTTCTGGTTTGCAGTCAATGACGGGGAATTGTGTGTGGGGTCCCATTCCAAGGTCCATTGTCACCTGGGTGGAAGAGCAGCCTCAGACCTCTGGCATCTGAGAGGGAGGGGTGGGAATGTAGCCCTACTGGGGATACATGAAATGAAGCTTGTGGAGGGATCGGATGTGAGAACCACATCAGATGTGAGGAAGAGTCTTCCACCACCCAGCTTAGTCTGGGGTCCAGGACGGGCATAGGAATTTGCAGATCAGAGAGGGTCACTGATCGATTCTGGGAATGCTTGAAGGAGGAAGCTCATAGGCTAGGCCTTCTGGGCTCTGGGTCTCTGGCAAGCTCTCCCCGCTGAAGGGATGGGACACGTTTGGTAATCTTTTAGTGTGGTCTCGTGCTGACCTGGTGGAAGAACCCTAGGATTGGGTTGTAGAACCTGAATTCTGTGACCTCCTGTGATCTGCCGGCTGTGTGACTTTGGGTGTATTACTTAACCTTTCTCAGTCTTGGTTTCTGTAAAAGGGAAATGATTAGACCTTACCTCTTGCGTGTTATTGTGAGGTCCAATGAACGTTATCAGGTCACACAATGAGAGTTTAGTAAATCAGGCTTACTCTCCTGAGCTGACCTGTTGGCTAGTGCACTTACACCTCTCCTCCTAGTCTACGTCCCTACGCACAGAGCTCACCAGTCAGAGTCAGAGGTACTAGGATAGAGTTGTGCACATGGCATATGGGAGGGAGGAGGACTTGAGAGCCTCGAACCCAGCAAAAGACTCACAATGCATCACAGGCAGACAGCATTTGAGAGGGGTTTAGAAAGAGTAGGAGTTGTTGAGGTTGTAGCTCAGTAGCCAGAGGGGCTTTGAGTTCAATTCTTTTAAGTTTTCTTCCTTCCTTCCTTCCCTCCCTCCCTCCCTCCTTCCCTCCTTCTTTACTTCCTTTCTTCCTTCCTCTCTTTCTTTCTTTCTTTCTTTCTTTCTTTCTTTCTTTCTTTCTTTCTTTCTCCCCTCCTCCCTCCTTCCTTCCTTTTTTCAAGACAGGGTTTCTCTGTGTAGCCCTGGCTGTCCTGCAACTAGCTCTGTAGCCCAGGCTGGCCTCGAACTCACAGAGTTCTGCTTGCCTCTGCCTCCTGAGTGCTGGGATTAAAGGCATGTACCACCACCACCCAGCTTCATTTTAGAAAATATTGAGACAGGATCTAATTCTGTAGTCCAGGTTGGCCTGGAACTCTCTGTATAGTCCAGATGTAGACCAGGCTGTCCTCAAACTCACAGTGCTCCCTAGGGCAGTGCAGGTGTGAAGTTACTACATCTGGCTTATACAGGTGCTGTAGATCTCAGTTGGGTGTGGTGGCACACAGCTGTAATCTCAGCACTTGGGAGGTGGAGTCAGGAGGATCAGAAGCTCAAGGTGTTCCTCAACTGTAGGGCTTGTGAGTCTGAGAGCTCACCAAGCAAACAAACCAACCCTCTGCATCTCCCAGAGGCCCTGGTCAATGAGCCGATGAGGCACAGAACCTTACAGTGACTGTTCTCTCCAGTGAGCACACACTTGAGTCCTAGCTGCCTTCCTGACTGATGCGGGGATGCTGGACAGAGCACTAGAGTCCAGGAAGCTATTGTTGAGGCAGGGGGCAATCTCCAGTGCTGGTCAGGCCATCTGTGAGTGAAGTGCAGAGCTCAGGCCAAGAGAAGGCCCAGGATAGCACTCTGTCTGTCGGTCTCTCTTCCTCCCTCCTTCTGCCTCCTGAGTCCTGAGGTTACAGGTGTGTGCCCAGACGTCCAGGTTGGCACTTGGCATCAGGAGAGCTCTTCATGTTTGCTTGCTTGCTGCTCTCCTGGCCTGCCCTCTTTATGACAGCACCCAGAGGCCTGGCATTGCTTTCCTCCCCTTTCTCCTGACCCAGGTTTTAGGGTTGTGTGGTGCCTGCTGAGCATAGCCTGTTCTCATATAGATGGGAGAGGAAAGAGGGCAGCATGGCCCAGGGCTGGGGAAAGTCATGTTCCAATCCTGCCAGATCCTTGCCAGAGTGTGCTCCTGCTGGACAAGCTGCTTTTCTCCTCTGGGAGTCTCCTAGCCTCAGCACCCATGGGACATGCCCAGCTCTGGAAATTAGAGTTTGGCTGCAAATAGGCTCAGTGGAAGGGCTCAGGCAAGCGTGCAAGACGAGGAGGCTCACCCCAACTTTTGGAAGGAAAGAAGAGCTGCCCTCTCCTGGACTGTTTGCTGCTGCACTTTGGAAGCTAGCGGGGGACTTCTGGAGGTGCCCTTCAGCTCGGAGAGACTTTGACACCCGCTGTATGTTTTGCAGGGTGACAAGCTCTGGCCATACCCTCGCTGCAGACAGCCTCTGTTGCCTTCCCCAGTGATTCTGTAAAGATCCAGGTCTCGACTCTGCAGCAAAATGAATGAACCGCTCATCCAACCAGTGCAGAGCGCATCCAGGCCAAACTTCTCGCTTGGCTTTTATGGGGCTAATACATCTGCGAACTCCGTGGCTGTTGCTCTGCAGACCGAATGTATTATTTCGGAAAACTTTCTTTTCCCTTTTTCTCTCCCGCCCCAAAAACTTATTCCCTGGCGGAAATGGTTTTATCAACGTCTTTAAAAAACCACTCAGATCTTCTTGGCAACCTCGACTACCATGAGAGAGTAACTGTGAGAATGCAAACGAGGCGGCGGCGGCGGCGGTGGGCATTAAAAACCCTCCTGTTCCAGCAACTCAAGTGGAGAAGGGCCAGATGATGGATGGTACCTGGTTTTCTGCTGAGCGATTTTGCTCTTTTTACAGCTGCCAATGGCTGATGTATTTCATCTTTTGTTTCCTTTACTGCCACTTAAGCGGCCACCCTCAGGCTGGGGGTGTGTCCCCGGGCACCCACTCATCCCACCCCCCCATGAGAGGACTTCAGCCAGCTGTTCTGCAATTGATGCCTGATTGGGAAGGCTCAGAGTGGCCCAGCTGGACGGGGTCCCCGGGGAGCACCCCTCCTGCAATGCTGAGCTCAGCTGATGGGTCTGCTGAGGAGGTGGAAATGCCTGGATCTTTTGGGGACACACACCGTATTTTCTTCCACTTTGCTTGTGTTACACCGGCCCATTGTGTGCCAGTCTTCGGGCCATGCACTGGGCCGGGGAGCTATGTAGATATGTAGATTTGGGTGATGCTGTCCTGCTAAGGTCAGTTACGCCTGTGTGGTGGGCACCCTCCCACAGGCACCTACACCCATTCCACATGTGTAGGTACCTGCTCACTCACTCCCACACCACACAATCATGCATGAAAGCACGCTCACCCACGCCATGCAGGTGCACACATCGGCATGCAGGTGCACAGATCGGCATGCACATGCACAGAACAGCAACCAAACCCCACTCACTCTCAAATCCTGGTCTACCCATACCCCTGTGCACATGCACACACACACACACACATTTCCGAATACCCACGGGTAAAGAAGCTGAACAGGGAAGCAAAACTGGGTTATCCTCAGCTGAATTCATGTGCAGACAAGAAAGTACCCAGGAGGTGGCTGTAGTAGCAATGCTGCATAGCAATGTGCCTGCCTAGTCTCCATGGAGTCTCTTGTGGCAACGTGACCTTGGCCAAGTCTCTTAACCCTGTTGAGACTGTTTCCTTATTTGAAACAGAGTTCCAGGTAGAGGAGTCCCTGGTTTTGTGAAATAAAAAAATTCAGAAGCCAATGTGGGCTGAAGTGCTAGTGGTAGTATTTAATAATAGTTAACCAAGTATTAAGTACTAATTACTATGGGCAACACTGTGTTAAGTACTTTATATACATTATTTCTTTTAATTTATCCTCACAATAATTTAAAACAATTGAATACTGTTATTAACTGTGTTTAGCAACTGGGAAAACGGAGACTCAGAGAGGCAAAGTTACTAGCCCGAGGTCACAGTGGGTAATTGTGGAGTCTGTTTTTGAATCTAGCCAGGTTAACTGCAGAGCCCAGACTCCCAGCTGCAATACATACTGAATTGGACTGTTGCTGGCACCAGGGACCAGAAAGGGGACAGCACACATCTACTGACCTTGAAGGGCATATTGCACTTAGCCCAGCCTCTGGAGAGGAGCCAAAAGGGGCCAAGGCAACAGTCCTTGAATGCCAAGGAGGAGAGACTTGGAGGTGTCCACCAGGCAGTGGAAGCCTCTGGAAGGGGGAAGCAGAAGACCAGTCTCCAGGGTGCATGGGTGTGTCTGGCATGTGGGGCTGTGTGTGCAGGGTGTGTCCAGTATGTGGAGCTGTGTGTGTGTGTGTGCTCATGTGCATGGGTGTGTCCAGTATGTAGGGCTGTGTGTGTGCTCATGTGCAGGGTGTGTCCCGTATGTGGGACTGTGTGTGTGCTCATGTGCAGGGTGTGTCCAGTATGTGGGGTTGTGTGTGTGCTCATGTGCATGGGTGTGTTCAGTATGTGGGGCTGTGTGTGTGCTCATGTGCAGGGTGTGTCCAGTATGTGGGGCTGTGTGTGTGCTCATGTGCAGGGTGTGTCCAGTATGTGGGGCTGTGTGTGTGTGTGCTCATGTGCATGGGTGTGTCCGGCATGTGGGGTTGTGTGTGTGTGCTCATGTGCATGGGTGTGTCTGGCATGTGGGGCTGTGTGTGCTCATGTGCATGGGTGTGTCTGGCATGTGGGGCTGTGTGTGCTCATGTGCATGGGTGTGTCTGGCATGTGGGGCTGTGTGTGCTCATGTGCATGGGTGTGTCTGGCATGTGGGGCTGTGTGTGTGCTCATGTGCATGGGTGTGTCTGGCATGTGGGGCTGTGTATGTGTGTGTGCTCATGTGCATGGGTGTGTTCGGCATGTGGGGCTGTGTATGTGTGTGTGCTCATGTGCATGGGTGTGTCTGGCATGTGGGGCTGTGTGTGTGCTCATGTGCAGGATGGCAGGTAGAGTTGGGATGGCTTGAACAGGCAATACTCAGGTAGGACACTATGGCCTGTAAAGGTGAATGTATGCTGGGAGGAGACAATGAGAATGCTTCAGAATGAGCTGGAGGAACCCACCGGACCCATAGCCAGCTGGCTGCAGAGAAGGAGAGCCTCGAACTTCAAAGACTTGACCTTGAGTGAGTGGCATCAAAGTCATAGCTCTGGTCACTGTAGTGTGTTTGGGGATGTGCCATAGAGGAGAATTGTGTGTCCTGCAATTGCCCCATCTGGGTGGAAAGGTCAGTTCTTTTAGTTTCCCTGGGACACCGAGTCCTATCTGGCCAGTTAAGGTCAGGGCTGAAACTGGGATTTGGCTTGTCCTTCCCTGACCCTCTTCCACAGGACAGAGAGATTTCTTTGTGCCCTGCTCCCTGGGCAACCCTCTAAGAATTATCTTGCCAGCCTGTTTCTCAGAACTCCAGGGATCCAGAATTGTGAGACCAAGCAAAGACAGGACTGGAGGGAAGGACTGGGATCAAGGGTCTAACAGGTATGTCTAAACAGTGGCCTCGAGGACTGCAGGTATCCCAGGATGGTGGCCTGACACCTTGTGGATCATCATATGGCGAGGTCAAAATGTCGGGCACTCCTGGTAGCTGCTGTCAGTTGGAGGAATTTCTTTGTGAATGGTGGGATGGGAAGAAGGAACACAGAACAAGCCAAAAGCCTCTCTCCACACTTCCCTCTCTATTGCTGTGGAGGACAGGGAAGAGATGTACACCAGCGGTGGCGAGGCACTCAGGTTCTCAAGGGGAGAGACTCTGGAGAAGGCAGAGGGAGAGCAGAGGGGTTGGGGACTTGGAGAGATTCAAGGAAAATCAGGGCTCCTTCTTAATTGCTTCTGCCCACTGGCTGCTATGAATGTAGAACCCAAGTAAGATGGGGCCCCAGGGGCAGGAGAATTCATTTGTGTTGCTCAAGCAAGGCTCCCCCACCCCTTCCTTACCTTTTGTTTCAGGAGATATGGATGCACACATTGTTAGTAAATTAGTGATGGCATTTAAGATTAATAATGTCAGAGAGAAAGGAAACACACGCTTCGCATCTGGGCTGGAGGGACAGAAACCTGTTCAAAGCTGCCGGCTCATAAAGAGAACTTGACTGTAAGAATGTGGGGTGCTCCTTAGGAGGGAGACTGGAAGTTGCAGCTAGGAAGCCACTAATGTCTGCATGTCTGTTTCTCATTCTCTGTCTTTGCATCCTCTGTTCCCCGGGTCCTTGTTACCTCCGGGGATTAAACCGTAAACAATGGGCAATGGGATGTCTCCTCTTCCTTTTCCAGTTCCAAGGTTTCCAAAGGACACCACCATGGCAAAGGGGGGTGGGGTGGGACTGCATGGGGGTGGGGCCAGCTCAAGGTCTCAAACTGGGAGCCCCTAGCTCCAGCCTCTACTGTGGCAGACTTCAAAGAGCTGTTTCCACACAGGCGGGCAACCCAGTGGTGGTTCATAGGGATAGCCCCCCTTGTCCGAGTGCTTAATTACCATGCCAGCCTAAGAGCGACGATAAAACTCCGATTTTCCTTTTACTCAAAGGCAGAGCCAAGGCTGAGGATGGCAGAGGGCTGTGCCCAGAGCATCCTCTGCCTCAGCCCTGAAGCTTCTCCTCTGGACTTGGTGCTTTCCACAGCCCTGTTCTCTGGCCCAACCTTGTCCCAAATGAAGGGACCTAAGTTGGGCCTGCCTGGGACTCCTTCCCTTCTTTATAACATTCTTACATTGCTCCTGGGGGTGGGACTGCTGGCCAGGAAGCATGACCAGGAGGGTCCTGTGTTCTACCCCTTCTTAGTGACTAACCCCTTGCCCTAGGGCTTTGTGGATGATTACTGTCCTCTCCATGGGCTCCCATCTGTGGTCTTACAGAGGAATGCTGGGATTGGTACTGACCAGGGAATGAATGACCTTGGTTCTCCCCACACCCCTAGTCAGATGCTGGGCTGCTCCAAGCATGGACTTAGGATCCTAGAAAGGGTAAAACCCTTTACCTTCAAAGGCTTCTTCCTGATGTTTCTGAACCCCAAATCCAGAAAGCAGACATTTAAATCTGAAAAAGTATAATGGGTTGGGTGTGGTGGTGTACACCCGAAATTCTAGCTCACAGTTTGAGGCTGGAGAACTATGAGCTTGAGGTTAGCCTGGGCTACACAAAAAAAGTGTGTGTGGGGGGACCATAATGACATTGAATGGGCTTTTGTTCTGCATCAGGCTTTGTTCTAAGTATTTGATTTATGCTATCTCTATTTCTAGGCACCGCTTGAAGAATTCACTCTGGCACATTCATTCCGATTTCAAAGATGAGAAAACTGAGGCACGGCACATAGGTGACATGCCCAAAGCCAGATTTAAGTCCAGAAAGTTTGACTGTACAGAACCACTGTACATGGCCTTCTTTAGTCCTGACACTTTTGTGTCATTTAAAAAGAATTCAAATGTTATTTTGATATTTATAATGGGGAAAGGCTAGCACTAAATGCTTCAGATTCCCTGCCCCCCAACCTTATCCATCTCTCTCATTTTTATTTATATATATGTGCCTGTATAAGTAAATGCCACATGTGTGCAGGTGTCTTTGGAGGTCAGAAGAGGGTGTTGGATCCCCTGGGGCTGGAATTACAGGCAGTTGTGAGCAGCCATGTGGGTTCTGGGAACTGAACTCAGGTCCTCTGGAAGAGCAGTGAGCAGGGAGCACTCTTAATGGCTGAGCCCTCTCTGCAGCGGCAGACGTTACCCATTTTGAGCTGATTGCTTAGAAGGACCTGAGGATTTTACCTCTGGCTCCCCTCAGTGCATTTAGAAGGTGCTTGATCTGGTTCAGTGTCCTGGCCAAGGCTTTACTCTCACTCTGCCTAGGCCTGGCCTCCAGCCTCTAGCCTTGGCGTGTGTTCTAGTCTAGTGCTGACAGTTCAAGCTTCAGTCATGTGGTGTTGGGCCCTCCTGGGCCCTGCTGTCGGGTGGTGGTGGGTGGATGGGGTCTGACACAGCCCATCCTCCCACCCCTGCATGCCAGGAGGGGCAGCAGCTCCTGGCACGAGGATCACAAAGCCAGTTCACACCGTTTGCCTCGCCTCCTCGCCTGGCTCGGGCTCCCTCCTGACAGCCCCAGGCTGGCGGCAGATGGCTCAGCCTCTCAATTGCAGAGGAGGCTCTGCATCATCAAAAGCAGTTTTGACTTTGGGCTTTAGAGGCTGAGGGGCAGGTATCTTCAGGAGGGGCTAGAATTGATGAAACACCTCTGAACTGCCGCCCAGGAGGAGTCCGTGTTGGGGAAGCTGCCTGCTCCAATTCGAGGGGACTTTTGAGGCAAGCCATCTCTGGCCTCAACACTTCATGTAAGTAATGGGGACAACAGTCTTTAAGGAAGTGGGGGAATGAGAGCCGTGCTCCATCCTACATAAGAGTGCAAACTTACTTCATGTGCGCCAGTATCAAACCAGTGACGGAGCCGTGGGCACGTTATCCACTCAAGTATCCATTGCGTCTGCACAGTGTTTACTGCTGTCTGAGGGGTCGAGCAAAGCTACAAAGTCAAACAACTCTCTGAGCCTTTCTGTATGTATTAGTCTCCCTTTTTATGGCTTGACTGTTCTGTAGTTTCACTTATGTGAGGTATCTGGTGTGGGGGCACACTCTTGTAATTCCAGAACTTAGAAGGCTGAGGGTGGTGATGCGATATTCTGAAAATCTCTCTTCCATTCTCAGAGACTGGAACTTTTGCTGGACTGCCTTGGATTTCTCATGCAATCAACTTTTACAACCTAAGCTAACACATAGCTGCAGTTTTAAGTTATGTACTGTTCCATGCCTCTGACCTAGAGGAATGTATGTGTATCATGTGCTGAAAGCAGCAGATACACAAGTTGAAAGCAACTGCCTAAAAGCTACCATAAAAGTTGAAAGCACCCATTATGGACATTGGTTGGTAAACAATGATGTTTGTTTTCTGTGTCAGTTGGGATTAGTTGGAGCCAGTGACTTAATCCATTGTAAAATTCCGTTAAAGATTTCTGTAAAGTATCCCATTCCTTCCCCATGGGAGGCTTCCTCTGCTGTTCAATGAAAACAGATATAACATAAAGCCCTTTGTTAGGGACAGACACACCACTCCCAGACAGAACACATGCACACAATCACACATGCAACCACACACTCAATCACATAATCACAGGATCACACAGACAGACATACACATAGACAAACATCACTCCCAGACAGAACACACGCACACAATCACACATGCAACCACACACGCAATCACATAATCACATGATCACGCAATCACAAACACAATCACACACACATAATCACAGAATCACACAGACAGACACACAGACAAACACCACTCACAGACAGACACAGCTCACTCATATAACAGATGGACAGACACCTACAGACAAAGAGACAAGGAGACTCACAAAACCTCCTACAGGCAGGCACAGATTCAGACCCATGGAATAGAGGGCAGAAGACACAGGGAGTATGAGTCAGAGGATTCAAACCTGGACTCGCTCTTGGTTAAACGACTCCGAGGGGAAGTGTTTTTATTTCTTTCCTTAATGGGACACCTATGAATCATTGTTGACTTAGAGTAAATCACTAATGCATAGTCTGTGGAGGCGAGGATGGAAGGTCAGGAATGCAGGGTCAGCCTCTTTGACATAGCAAGTTTGAGACCAGCCAGGACTCCATGAGACCCTGTCTTAAAAAACAAACACCCAAACCAAACTAAAAACAACAAGAACCCACAGCAGGACAACTAAGAGTTATTTAAAATGTATTCATTTTCAGTGTGTGTGTGTGTGTGTGTGTGTGTGTGTGTGTGTGTGTGTGTTACCAGTAGAGTCTAGAGGCACTGGATCCCCTGGAGCTGGACTTACAGGTGGCTGTGAACTTCCTTGATATGGGTGCTGGGATTTGAACTCAGGTCCTCTGCAAGAATAGCAGGCTCTCTTAACCACTGAGTCATCTGTCTCTCCAGCCCCTGAAGAGTTAATTCTTACAAGCTTTAAGGTGGGTACTATTATTCTCCCTATTTTATAGGTGTC
Source organism: Peromyscus eremicus (assembly GCF_949786415.1). Classification (NCBI taxonomy): domain Eukaryota; kingdom Metazoa; phylum Chordata; class Mammalia; order Rodentia; family Cricetidae; genus Peromyscus; species Peromyscus eremicus. The sequence continues at coordinate 136,320,422 of NC_081417.1, forward strand.
AAAAAAGTGAGACACAAAGAGATTGAGTAATTTGTGCAAGGTCACACCGTTGGTGGAGTCCCGCTTCCGGACCTGAACACCTAAGTAGAGCTCTGTAGTTTGTGTACTTAAACCTCCCTTGTTCTACGTGTGATTGAACCTGACCTAAGAGATGTACTGTCCACATGGAGGAGAGCCTATGGATCAACTAGAGGACAGGAGATGTAGCTCAGCTTGCAGAGTTGCCTAGCATGCACAAAACCCTAGGTTGCATCCTCAGCACTGAAGAGACCGGGTGCGGTGCATGCCTATAATCCCAGCCCTGGGAGGTGGAGGCAATTGGATCAGGAGTTCAAGGTCATCCTCCAGTTCAAGACCAGCCTGGGATAGAGAGACCTTGTCTCAGAAACCAAAACCAACCTGATTACGTATACATACACAGATTGCTTGTGAATATATACATCCCTACGTATGTATACATGTGTACATGTCTAATATATTTTAATTTACAAAAGGGTTGGTATCACATGAACACCCTAAGGTGGGAGATTAACTGGGAGAGAGAGCCCTCTTAGACCATAGTGTTATAGTAGTCAGGTCTTTGGGGTAGCCCATTTTTCAGATGACTATAGTGAGGCTTTGAGAGGTCAAACAGGGAGTCAGAAAGGACTCTGATTCAGGGAACTGGCCTCTGTTAGCTGTAACCTTGACCCTTGCTCTGAGGCTCACTGTACAGACTTTGTTCAGGAAGTATGATTCCTGCCCATCACAGGGCTTGGAGCGAATGTAATCTCCTCATGGACCTGACTGGCTCTTTGTGCTGAGGCACTTGGAGGAAAATGCCTTTGTCTATGCCTCTCTTCTTGCCAGCATTCAGAGTCTGGTGTGTGCACATGTGTAGTGTGTGTGCACCCTAGTGGGGTGTGTGTGTGTGTGTGTGTGTGTGTGTGTGTGTGTTTGTGTGTGCGCGCGCACGTGCACGCATGCTCATTCCCCTGCTCACTCATGTGTGATGGTGTGTCTGCTTCCTTCCCTCCCTGCAGCCTCCTGCCTCACATAGATCATCTTGACCTTTCATTAGGTCACTTCATAATTGATGGAAATGTCCCAGGTACCTTCTCTTAACTCCAGGGTGATTATGACAATTATGATGATTATCAAGTAAAAGAGGAGAGAGAGAGAGAGAGAGAGAGAGAGAGAGAGAGAGAGAGAGAGAGAGAGAGGGGGGGGGGGGAGGAGGGGGCTGAGGACTGGGGGGTTGGGAATTGCTGGAGAGCCAGGCAATGCTGTCATTAAGCGACATTGTGTGAGATGGTTCCCCTTCAAAACGCAGCTGTGAAAAGGAGAGAGTCTTTTTTTTTAAAAAAAAGGCCCATTATGCAGGCAGCATGGGGTGCATAGTGCTGGCGGGAGGGACCGTGGGGTGTAATTAGGCCAGTGACAGCTAGAATTACACAGTTGTCTCTGCTAAGGTGCCACCTCTCTTGGGTGGGTGGGTGGGGGGATGAGACAGGAACAGGTAATGGCTGGGAAGTTCTGGACCCTTGCCAAGAGTGCAAGGCCCTTTGGTGAGCCAAGATGACCTGGGATTGAGCAGAAGGGACAGGGGGAGTGCTAGGCTACCACAGCTATTTATTTCTGGATCAGCGAGGAGGCCTCTGATTTTTGGAAGTCTTTTATGACGCTTACCGCCCCTTCCAGGCTTTTCCAGCATTCTCGCCCCAACAGGGAGTTGGCAAAGGAGAGGCAATTGTGTGGAAAGAGGAGGCAGATAAATCACTTCCCAGCCTCCCAGCTCAGGGGCCTCTGGCTCACAAGCAGGAGGGCAGCTTCAGCTTCTGGCTGGTCTACCTTGTCCCTGCTCCTGGCTGGTATGTACAGAACTGGTTTCTGCCTCCCTGGTCCACACCACACTGTTGGCCAGGCAGACAGAAGTACCTGTTACTCCAGTCCTTTCTAGTCTACAGCAGAATGACTAGTGACTCAGTTTCCCCTTTTTGCTTTTGACTGAGGGCTTCCCTTGGACCATCCTCAGCCTCTCTTTTCATCCCCCCCCCCCCCCCCCCGGTTTGGTTTGCCCACCTGGGACTTGAGGATTCTAATTGTCCTTGTGCGTCTGGGCTGCTGTGAGAATTAGAGAAGACTCTGCACATAGGTAATTTAGCTCACACATAGATGATTTAACTCACACAGTGAGGCCACAGGGACATGTCCTTTTCTTTTACTTTCAAAGCAGGCTCTCACTGTGTGAGCTAGGATGGATGCAGACTGGTGATCCACCTGCCTCACCTTTTGGAGTACCGGAACCACCTCGTATACTCCAAAAGGTAAATTTTCCTTGAGGCCAGTCCCCATGAGTGTTCTGTGAAGATGGTCCTTTACTGTCTCGAGCAATGAGGAATGGGAATCAGGCTAGAGGCAGGCAGCTGATCCTGATTCCCTCCAGGGATCCCGATTTGGCCTCCCAGGGATGCTTACCTGGGTTTTCATTAATTCCTGCTTTCACTGTGTGTGTACCCAGTGCCCATGGCATGCCAGTTGTTACATGGGGCATGGCCATGCCTGCAGAGTTGTAGAGGAAATCCTAGGCCCCTTGAACCTGACTTGTCCAGAGCCTTGTCCCCCCTCTGTCTAGATATTTTGCTTTGAGAATGTTCAGTAGGGAGGGCTACCTGGCTACCCCTTCAAGGCATGAGCTATCTTAAGAACAAATGGGGAGACTGGTATTTGTGGGTAGTAGAGACCTGAGGGCTGAAACTTGGTTCTTTTGGCAGTAGCCAAATATGGAGGGTCTTAACACCTCAGACCTGAGGTCACTGGTTCGAGAATAAGCGAGCACTTTCCTCCATGTCTGTATCCCAGCTCCAAGCAAGCTTTAGTTCATAGGCCACCAGGTTACTACTATCCACTAGGGTTGACTTTAAAAGTTATTATTACTTAAAAATAAATCTCAAACTTTATCAGGCAGAGTCAGAACCTCAGTCTCCTGGAACTCACAGCGCTGTTGTTTAGATAAGTTTAAATGAGCTGTGATTAAGCTAATTTTGAGGTAATTAACTTGGGGAAGGAATCCTTCACTTCTTAAAATTCTAAGTGACTGTTCACTGTAAGAGGAGCATCCACAGAGCAGCCACGCGGCTTTCAGGAGTCCCGCTTAATTAAAACATAAGGAACTCAGCCACAGAGCAAGAGTTTAACGTCATTAATGAAAAATGAATATTCTTTATCTAATTACACAGCACAATTAATTGGAGTCTCCAACCACAGAGGCGGGGGAGGGCAGGGAAAGCCATGAGAAAGCCGTCTCCTGCTCCCATAGACCTCAGGAAGGCTTAAGCCTGCCTAGGTCCTTTGAGGTTTCCTGGAAGGTCAGGGCCTCCCTGGTGCTGAATAGCTGTGCACAGAGCAGCTCCGTTGTCTTTGCCAGCTCCCTGTCACCTGTGGGTACCTGGGGTCTCTTTGGTGGCAGCTGAAGCCTATGTCAGCCCTCCTTACCTTCTGTATTCATTTGTAGATTCAACAACTTTATCGAGTACTCTCGTTCAAGATGGGATAAAGTTTTAAGGAAGCATGTGGGTTTGAATCCTTACTCTGAGTCTGCTAGATGTGGGTAAACTGTCTGTGTCTTCATTGTCTCATCTGTAAAATGGGACCCACAAGAGCCCTGTCACTATATGAAGGTTTATGTGGATGAATGAATATTCAAAAGGCACTCGTGACAGTGCCAGGCATATAGAAAGGGTTGGTAATAAGCATTTGCTATGTAAATAAATACAAGCCAGGGTGAAGGCATCGATGGAGAACAGAAGGCAAGAGGGGGCATTCTCCAGGACGGCTGGTTTCAGATTTAGTGTTCGGAGTGGAGGGTGGACACAGGACATGGCTGCTTCTGTGTCCTCCTCCCTCCCCGCCCTGACCACACCCCCCAGCATCACTGTTGCTCTGAGTGCTGTTGACTTAGCTTTCTTTTTGACCTTCCTTCTGGGGGCTTCCTAAGTCAGCACTCACAGTAGTTACTTTTTCACTGTTGGGAAAAATACCAGACAAGAGGCAACTTTTAAGGACCCCTGAGACGGCTCGTGGGTGAAGACGCTTCTGCCGGTCCCTGGGACCCAGACGGCGGAAGGAGAGAACTGACTCTCGAAAGTTGTCCAGCGGCAAGCTGGTACTGGCACTGTGTGCACTCATGCTGCCCCTCCCCCACGTACCCCCCTCCCCCCCACTAAAGAAAATGTAATAGAAATGTTTGAAGAAACAATTGAAGAAAGGAAGGAGGGCTCAGCTGGAGCTGCAGGTTGACTGGTCACATTGTATCCAAAGTCTCAATAGAGACAGACCACTTGGAACAGGGATATAAGACCTCAAGGTCCTGCCCCAGTGATTAGCTCCCTCCTAAAGGTCCCCACCCTCCCCAAACACTGCCACCAGCTGGGAGCCAAGCATTGAGAACCACATGAGCCCAAAGTGGTCATTTGACAGTCAGAACCACAACAGCACTTATTCTTCTGTGTTTTCATCACGGCTCTCCAGTCAATCCAATTTTCACCCCTGGCAGGTTAAAGCAAAATCTGCCAACAGGTGAGATTAACACAGAGTACATGTCTCATGGTTTGTGCTCATCAGCTTTCTGTTGCTGTGACGAAATACCCAAAAGACACAGTTTCAGAGGAGGAAAGATTTATTTAGGCTTATGGGTTCAGAGGGTCCATGGCTGCCCTCATTGCTTAGGCCTGTGGTGGGGCAGAGCAGCATAACAGCTGGAGTGTTGCAGATATTGTTTACAGGGTGAGAAGAGGTGTCATTGTGATTGGTTTAAAAAAGAGCTGAATGGCCAAGAGCTAGACAGGAGAGAATAGGCAGGACTTCCAGGGAAGGAGAGGAACACGGGTTGAATCTCGAGAGACACCAGCGAAACGCAAGTTGGACGTACAGAACCAGAGAGAGGTAAAAGCCAAGTGGTAGAACATAGATTAATAGAAACAGGTTAATTTAAGTTATAAGAACTAGCTGGGAACAAGCCTAAGCTAAAGGCCAAACTTTCATAACTAATAATTAGTCTCCATGTCATTATTGAGGAGCTGGTGGTCCCAAAAAGGGTCCGACAAGAAAGCTTACCACACTGGAGTGTGGGGATGAGGAAGGTGGCCAAAGAGAGCTAAGTAAATAGAGATACACACACAGAGATAGACAAACACACACACTGAGTCTGGGGACAAATTATTCCCTCAAGGCCACACCCTCAAAGACATACTCCTTTTACCTAGATCCTACCACCTCCTACATTCCTGCCACTGCCCTCCCCACATCATAAGATTATGAACCCATCATCTATTGATGATGTCAGAGTCCTCAGAATCCTGCTACCCCTCCACAGCCTTACTTCTAAACGCTGCTGGGGCGGGAAGGGGATGCTGCACCTTTAACATGCAACTCTTTAACATATGGGGAACATTTCAGATTCATGGCAAGGTGTCCTAGAGATGATTTGCCCAATCTATTTTATGATGACAAGCCTGAGGTCCAGGAGGCTGTAAGGTGGCTGCCTGGTAGGAGGGAAGCCTGGATTTCTGGGTCTAGCTTCAGTTCTTGCTCTCCTGGCTGGTCAGCATCTCATTCCTCTCAGTCTGCCGGGCTGTCAGCTCTTCCCCTGAGCCCTGTAGTTTGAGCGTTTCTTTGTCATGTGCTGAGGAATCTGCCTTCCTTGATTCCTTTTTTTTTTTCTGGCCTGATTTTGGAAGATGGTAGTCTGGGAATCAAACAAGGGTCTTGGGTACCACTAATTCAGTTTCTAGTCTGACTTGAGGTGTTTTTCAGGAAGTTCCTCCTCCTCCTCCTCCTCTTTGCCCCCTCTTTCTCTCATCTGTATAGAACTAGGTGCAGAGAAAGTCACTAAAGTCTAAAGACCAAGTAGGCTCCACCTCACGCTGGGCAGATGTGTTCAACCTTGTATCCTTTCTCTCCACCGCCAGATCCTCTGGCTTAGCCAGTTCTGAAGAGGGCCAAGGCAGGCTGCTTCGGTTTGTGGCCCCAGGCCGCATCTCAGCCCAGGCTAAGCATCCAATATGGGAGGCTAGTCACTAGGATGTCATCCTCCACCAGACAGCTGGCCTTCTAAGCGTGCACTCTGGCTGTCCTGGAAGGACCCTCCACACCTGCTGGAGCTTTGCTGTGTTGCCCTCACTGGCTGTGGATGAGGCTGTGCCTTTGGTGTGGGGGCTGTGAAGAGGGATGGGAGGCTTCCGGCTGGGCTACACCGATCACACTCCACAAACTGTTTCCACTTAATCTCTAAAGCGTTTTGACTTTGGCTTGGGGGAAGATAAAGAAGTGGCCCTGGGGAGGGGCCAGGCGCCTTGCGTGTGTAGGCAGAGACTAGCAGGCATAGAACAGATGAGAGTTCCTGAGAAGTGGCAGATGGAAGCGTGCTGCTGGCTGTCCCCAGGAATTCACCGCGACTGCAGGGTAATTTGGAATGTCCTCAGCATCCTGCAAAGTCCTTGGATTTTGGGGGACACCAGAACCTTCCCAAGGAACCTTGTCTCAGAGGGTCCCAGAGAGGACCAGGGGCTAAGAGTGTGCACCAAGGGTGGCCATGCATACAAATGTCTGCTTTGCAGAGTAGGTGTCAGCTAAGGACACTGTCGTGGTTCCTGATTTCCCTCCTGAGTCTGGGTGCCTTCTGGGTTTCACTGTTTATGCAGATCTTTGTATCGACCTTAAAGCCATGGTCATTGTCCTGCAGCGAAAGACATCATTTTAGCAGCAAGGACAGAGTTCACGATGGGAGTCTTTGCCCCCTGTTCTAGGAGAACCGGGCTCTTCCGAAGCAGCTGCAAAGAGGCCAGGCAGAGACAGCCTCTCTGCTCCCTGTCAGGCCCAGCAGCTCCTTAATTTGATGTTTCTTAAGATAGCGGGAAGCTCCTCAGTGTCTTCGCACCAGCTCCGGTTTGTGTGAAATCAAATCGACTGCTCGAGTCCTCCTTTCAATCACCTGTCTGAATGGCTTGATTTAACTTTCCAGTCAGGACGATGGGCTTCAATCACCGTTCATCCAAAAAAAGTGTGGCATGGGGGAGAGGGACATTCTTCCTCGAAAGCACTTTGCATGTTATTAAATAATAGCAACACTCCCCAGCTCACTGGGAGCCCTGGGGTGCGCTCTGAGAAGAGGCACACAACCCATCACAAAGCTGTGATTTATCTTGGCAGTTTCTTTCAGATCCGCTTTGTAGCCCTGTTAGCAGAAGGACAAGTGACTCTCGACTTTGCAGGTGGCAGGAGAAGGTGCTGGAGGCCGCTGGGGGGAATGCTGGTCAGACCTGATGGCGGTGCTGTAGACTGCCTGTGGGATGTTCCTCAGGGGAGCCACAGCTCTGGCCTTGGGTCTGAATGCTGGCACTGCAGACGTCTGGCTGTGGTGGCTTACACCAAATCACGTGGCCTGCCGAGCCTCAGTTTTCTGCATTGTCCAGTGGGGAGAAGGACGGCAACCTGGTGAGACCGAGCAAGGCGGAGAGAGGTGTGGAAAGTGAGTCACAGAACACCTTGTGCAAAGGCACTCTGGAATGTCGGTAGGTGACCCGTGGCTCATTATCCTACTGAAGCACATACCCTGGAGGGGAGACTTAAGATGCTAATGAGATGTGCAGGTGATGTACAGAGCTGTGTGTAGAGCTACATGGAGCAAAGCATGCAGGGAAGCCTGCACTACGCAAATGATACAAAAAGCCCGTATTATGCAAATGAGCCCCAAAGCCCTAGTGGGACCGGAAGCATCTCCCTCCTCTTACTGATCCATAGAGAAGTGAGCAAGCCTCTGCTATGGCTCTCTGCCATGATGGGCTGCATCTCCTCAAAGCACACTCTGCACCCCATTGCTGACTCCATGGATTCTGTCAGAATCCCATCCACAGACCTGACGTGGAGGAGGAGGCTGGTTTCTGCAACTTTGTATGCTTAGTTCTGACACAACACCCAAATGAAGACATGGGGAGGTGGCTGGAGCATGGCTGGCATCTGTTCTCTGCTTCCAGGGTCTCTGTGGTGGAAGGTTGTGGAGTGGAACACACCATCAGACATAGGCTGCTACGCACTCCTTACTGTCTCTCACAGCCATATCAGCTATCAAAGTATTGAAGTCCAGCAGTCAAAAGCCCCCTTTTGGTTCACCTAATTAACCTGTCCAATCAAAATTAAACAGCTCATCCTAACACAGGGTTTTCCTTTTCCCTTTATAAACTGCCATTTACCTATGGGCCACATCTCTCCTCTCTACCCTTGTCCCTCTGGGGCAAATACCCCTGCCCCCTCTCCCTTGTTCCCTTCCCCTTCTCCCTCGTCCTCGATCTCCTGTCTTTGTCTCTTATTCCCTGCTCCTTGTCTATCTGGGGCAAATAAATCTCCTTTGTGCTGAGAACTTGGTCTTGGGCCAATACCCTTTGCTTTCAACAACAACAACAATAAGAACAAAACAACCCAAAACAGCCTTTGTATTGTGACATAGAAGCCCCGATCCTTTGTACTGTGTGGCCATTCCAGGGACGTTCTCCCTCTGCTCCAGCTCACTGCCTCCCTTGGAAATACTCTTTCTTAATAGATTTCCTCGCTTTGCTTGTTACTATCCATGTGTCTCTGTCCAATTCCCTGTGCTAGGACCTAAGGATCTAGCAGCCCTCCGGAGGTGTCCACTGAGCCTGTGACATCGGATTGCTGTGAGAATATGAGGGAAGCCACATTGCAGTCGCCAGCTCCTGACAGGCTCAGCTGACTGACTTTCACTTGTGGAAGGTTGTGGGTACATTATCATTTCTGCGTATTGAGTGCCTGGTGCAGATAAGGTATTTACTCATTTGAATAAATGAAACTTTTATGAAAATGAAATTTATATATAGCCTTGAAATTTTACTTCCTCTAGCTCTACCTGGGACTTGCGAGCTTGAAAAACTGCACATTGTGACATGGGACCCTTACGCCTGGTCCAGGGCCAGGGCCGGTAAAGAACAACCCACAAGCTTAGCCTGCCTGCTTAGATGAATAATGTTGTGGTCACGCCCAAACATTTGCATATGCATATTGTCTGTAGCTGTTCCACCCCCTCCCTATATCTGGAGCCACGCTGAGAGACTGCCGCAGAACAAGGCTGCAAATCATGACATATTTGTTACCTTATCCTTCACAGAAAAAAAAAGGATGGGGGCTGGCAAGATGGCTCAGTGGTTAAGAGCACTCTCTACTCTTGCAGGGGACCCAGGTTTAGTTCCTAATACCCACATCCAGTGGCTCACAAAGGCTTGCAATTCCAGCTCCAGGGAATCTTACGCCCTCTTCTGGACTCTGCAGACACTTGCACTCCCTTTAGTGAAAAAAGATGGCTGACTTCTGGCTTAGGCCAGTGGTGTTTAGACTTCTGCCTGAATTAGAATTATCTAAAGGATGTTAAATTTAGGTTGCTGAGCCCCATAGTGGAAAAGCCTCATTGAACCCAGGCTGTGCCAGGCCCCAGGGCTGGATATTTCTAGCAAGTTCCTGGGTGACAGGGATGCTGCTGCTGTTTTGCTTTGTTTGTTTTTGGACAGGGTTTCATGTAGCCGAGGCTGACCTTGAACTCCTGATCCTATCTACATTTTTTTCTCTCCAGTGCTAGGATTGTTGGTGTGTGCCACCACAGCCAGCTGAGAGCTGTGGTTCTGTGAACCCCACTTAGAGGTTCACTGGTTTGTGCTATTTCGTATGTCTACAGTGCTTTCTTCCTACCTGTGCTGGCCGAAGGGCGAATTCCACCCTTCTTGAAAGGTCAGTACATAGGAGCCTCCAGGACACTGTAAGAACTGGGTGCCTATGAGCCAGACAACGGAGACACACTGGGGATTCAACCTGGTAAACAAAATGGCTAGACTGGCCACGTGTGACCCACTGTCTAGCTGGGGTATGGACAAGAGTGGAACTGTGGGGAAACCAGAGTGAACAGCGAACACACAGACGTAAATAAATACCACGTATTCCCATCTTGGTGGAAAGGTGGCAATGGACTCCGGCTGGAGGTTCTGAAATGCCTCTCAAAGGAAGTGACATTTAAGTTGAAATCAGAGGGTGAGAGGAGGCTACCCTGAAGAGAACACGGGAGATTCTTCTAGGCAGTACCCTGGAGAGGGAAGGTGTTTACAGCATATCAAGAGGGGAAAGCCAATGTGATTGGAGCAAAGAGAGGGGGTCTGGAGCTGTAGGGGAGGGAGGCATAGAAGATGGTGTTCTTCAGCTTCAGCTACCTTCACCTTAGTGTCACTGTGAGCTGAGTGGCCTTCCCACCCCTTGTTATTGGCCTTAGCCAGGTGTCTTAGTAGCCATCACAGCAGGTGATTATAGTTTCAAGCCTAGACCTTCAGAGTGTCCTTATATCCCTGCTTGCTCCTTTGAGTCATGCAAGAAAAACACATTGAGACTGACCTGTTAGTTCTAAGGCATGCGGGACAGTCACTAAGGCCACATCAGCTTACATCATCTGGCCAAGCTGATATGAGAACACATGGGCAAACATTCTTATTGCTGTTGGCCCACTGAGTTTGGGGGCAGTTTGTTACACAGCAGTAGCTGACTCAGACAACTGTGTTAAGAACTCTGAATTCGATTTTAAGTATAATTGGATGCCATGAAGAGGGTTCACTTAAAAGATATAGAGGTTGTCAGTGACCTCCCTGGCTGCTGTGAGGAGAGGGGTGTGTGTGGAAAAAGTGGGAGACCCTTCTGGGCTGTGTGTACCCATGGTGAGCATATGCATAGAGCAATGGCATCACTTGTTACAAGTGGAATGGACTCACCCTTCCCCAGGCACCCAGCATCCTCTTTACACCCTCCTGACCTTGATGTGGCAGTGTGTTAGTCATCCTTATCCCTTTATCCACTAGATGACAGGATTTCCACGGTCAGGGACCTGCCCTGACCCTTCTCTGTGTCCCCCGGGTCTCCGTACTCTGTGTCCAGCCAGCCTAGCACAGTGGCTTACCACTGCCCTGAAGTGGATTAATCCAGAAGCCCCTTTCATGGCTGCTGGGAGCTGGATTTTCACATCAGCAGTCACTAACAGACCCATACTCTGAAGTGACTTTTGCCAGCTCTTGGGCTGGCTTCAGAGCCTTATCAGCAAACAGGGATCATAGGAGAGGTTCTCCTGTAGCCCCAGTGTGCTGTCGGGGAGGCCATGGAGTCACTTGTGTGCCAAGGTGCTGAGGTGACTCTTAAAGCAAGGCCCGAGGATCTGGGCAAGGACTGTAGCCAGACATGCTTACAAACCCTCTGCAGAAATGAGAGAGGTGACCTGTCGCTCCCACCAGGTGACACCCGCTCTGTGCAGATGATTCCTAACACATTTCCCTTCAACATCTCTGGGGAGAAGAAAATCCGTCTATATGTACACAGTCCAATTTAAATCAGGAAATTGATATGTTTGGGTTAATTTTGTCCGCCCTGTTGCTCACGGTATTTACCCGTGAGACTCGGGATGTATAACCAAAACATTTCATAAACGAATACTAGGATTTTGTCTCAGAGGAGCAGGCCCCGAACAAGGCTAGGCTCTGGTTTCTTCAGGTTCTGGAAATGTCACAGAAAAACAAAAGGGCCGATGGGCAGCAGTCCTCACTAGCCTCCAGATAGCGGCCTGTTTCAGGAAACAAACAAACCAATTCACTAGTGCAGCCTGGTACAGCACAATTGGTTGGACACCGAATCTGCATGGGCTAGGAGGTGCCAGGTGGCAAAGAGCACCAATGTAGTGCCCACTCAATAGCCCTTTCCTCTTGTTCATTAAAAAAGTTACATTTATTTATTCATCGTGCATTGGAGTGGGGGCTAGTGTGCCATGATGTGTGCATGGCAGCCAGAGGACAAGTCTTGGGGGTCTGTTCTCTTCTTTCATCATGTGGGTCCCAGGGATTGAACTCAGATCATCAGGCTTGGTTGCAAGCACCTTTACCCACTGAACCATCTCATCAGCCCTCTCAGTCCTTCCTTTTTACATATATATTTCTTGGGGGTGATTGATAGAGAGTCTCATGTATCCCAGGATGGCTTTGAACTCCTGATCCTTCTACATCTACTTCCCAAGTCCTGGGATTATACGTGTATGCCACCACACCGAGCTTCATTTTATACTAATGTATATTAATTATGCAAAATAGTAGGCCTTGGTTGTATTTTCATACATATATGCAATGTACTTTGATCACCTCTTCCATTAATATCTCTTATCCCCCCTCTCTGCTGCTGCTGGTCCCCTTCTAGTCCCCCCAATAACCTCCCTTCTATTTTCATATCTTAAAAAAAAAACTATACCCAGGAATACAAGAAAAAATGCAATATTTGTCTTTCTGAGCCTGGCTTGTTTCAATATCATGATGATCTCTGATTCCGTTCTTTTTTTTTTTTTTCTTACAAATGACACAATTTTGCTCTTCATTATGGCTGAGTAAGACTCCATTGGGAGCATCTACCAGGCTTTCTTCATCCACTCATCTGTTGCTGGGCAGCTACTCGATCAACAGTCTGAAGAATGGTAATGTGGTAAAATCATGTTTAGAGCAATTAGTGGGTCCAAGTCAGCTTCTCTGGCTGGGTTGACTGTAGGCTGTGTTTCCCACAGTGTGCCTTGATCTGTCTGTGGAGTCTGCCAGCTTGTGGTAAGAGCGCACTGTAATCTGCTTTACCCTGAGGTCTAATTTGCATCATAGGCTCTGATGAGTTTTAACACAGGTACTCCGAGGAACCAACACTTTAATCAATATCCACTGCAGTACTGCTGTGTGTGTGTGTGTTGAGACAAGACCTCATGTAACACAGGCTGACCTTGAACTTGATGTGTGGCTAAAGATGATATTGAATTTCTGATTTTCCCGTCTCTGCCTCTCAAGGGCTGGAATTACAGATGTGCACCACTGTGCCTGGGTTATGTGGTGCTTGGGGCTGAACCTAGGACTTTGGGCATTCTACAAACTGAGCCACATCCACGGTTTGCAATAATATATTTGCTTAACCTCATACATCCAAAATATTATCGCTTAAATAGGTAATCAATATAAAATTTGTGAATATGATCTTTTACATTCTTTTAGTTATCAAGAGGCTCTGAAAACAGGCTTGTGTTTTATAGTTAAAGCCACATTTTGATTTAGGCCAGCCATAGATGAACAGCTACTTGTGGCTTGGTGCTCTGGTGTAGAACACAGCAGCAGAACCTCATCACTGGGTTCAGAAAGCGCCTTCTGCTCGCTCCTGTGCAGCCAATCTCCATGTACCCAGATTCAGCCGTGTTCTGACTCCTGTTCCTACAGGTCCACTTGGCCTCTCGAGAGCTTCCCATGAAGGAACTGAAACTATGTACATGTTCCTCTTACAATTCTTCGATTCTTTTAATACATGAAATGTCTTCGAGTCCTGTCTGCATGTTATTACTTTGTGCCTTTGTGTGCATGTGTATGTGTGCCCACATGAATGTGGAGGTCAGAGGTTAATGTCACATACCTTTCTCAGTCACTCTCCACCTTCGTTTTTGAGATAGGGTCTCTCACTAATTAGTCCAGGCTTGGTTGGCTGGCCATAGCAATGGGAATCCGTCTGCTTGTCTCCACTGCCTCCCCAGTACTTGGTTTAAAGACTCACTACAGTGCCTGGCTTTTGAGTGGCTGCTGAGGATCCAAGCTCAGGTTCCTGTGCTTGCATGGCCGGCACTTTGTGGACTGAGCCATTTCCTCATCCCCCCTCCTGCTGTTCCTTCTCTTTAGTGAGTGGCACTGTGTTGCACGTGGAGACTGTGTGTGCTTGTTTTCAAGATTCAGTGTAATGTGGTAATGGGCACGAAGACACAATACCCCCATGCCCTAAAAGGACAAAGGCAGAAAGATGACCAGAATTCAAAAAGATGACAGATGGTCTAGGCTCTTGTCCTGGGAAACGGAACACTTGGGTTGGACAGAACGGGCTTGAGTACTGATGGAGAAGGGGGACAGGGGAATATCCCAAGCGATGATAGACCCAGAGCAAAAATCTGCAAGGTGCCAGCAGCAAGAGAACAGGTTTATGGAATGACAGCCTAGCAAGATGAGGGCAGTCTAGAGCTGACTTGGAGGGTCGTCCATGCTACCGTCAAAGAACTTTCTAGGAGTATGACCAGGTGCAGGTCACAACCATAGGTCAGAAAAGATCTTCCTGGAAGAGGAGGCACTTGGTTTAGGTCTCAAAGGACAATCTTCCCTCCTGTGTCCCCAGTACCCCTAGTTGGCCTCTTTGCTTCATCTTGAGACTATCCTCACCTCTTCCCGCTTCAAGTACCTCCCAGGAAGAAGGTCCTCTCCTGGCCTTCCTACCCACAACATGGCTTCCCTCTGGGGTTAATCACCACCCTCGTGCTTCTCACCAAGCACCTAGAGTTTCCCATGTCATACACCAGCCCAGCCTGTCTCCTGTGGAGAGGCGTGCCAGCCTAGGTTGCCACACCTGTCCCACTGCTAGAGCTCTGGGCCTGGGTCACATTAGTCCGGAGCTGTCTCCAAAGTCCCAGATCCTGGCCATGGAAGGAAAGAGGACCCTGGGGTTTGCCTGGCCTGGGAACTGCTCACCATGGCATCTGTGTGTATCACAGCCAGGGCAACTTGGGAAAGAGGCTTGGGCCACACCGTGAAATGTGTTCAAGTGCTCCTTCGGTGGACTGGGCTGAACTGAAGCCTGAGTACACGGGGTTTCGCCTCTCTACCAGTGTGGCAGGGACCATAACAGCCACCTCTTCTAGCAAGTAGGAAATTAGCCTCGACTCATGCTATGGAACACTGATGGAGCTCCAGTCTGGACCCTGGGTGTTCTGGCTACAACCCCAGGGCTCATCCCACAACCCCAACTTCCTGGGAATGTCCTCTCCAAGACTTCCTCCTCAGAGGTAACTGATTTCTTCAAGCCCAAGAGGAAGAAAAAGAAAAGGGAGACTGTGAAATAGATTTATGACCATGTTAGAAACATTGGATTGAAGAATTGATCCCTACGGCTAAGTCATTTCCCTCTTTCGTGTAAAATATAAATAAATCTGTGTGACTTAGGCTGAGCGATGAGTCGGCTGCCAGCTGGGTGGCAGGACACGCGTGCCCTTCAGAGGCCGGGCCTCCTCTCCTTGACCCCATCAATGAGCTGTTCTAAATGGCTCTGGCTTTCTCCCCTAGGCTGTGTTGGCTATGCCCTTCCCTTCCTGGGCCCACTGTGGGGTAAGTGGACACATTGATGGGGTCTGGGAACACCACAGCATTCCATCCTCAACCCTGCCGGACCTGCTGGAGTTCAGACCATAACTAGAGAGCTTTCACAATGGCTGGAACTCGGCTCTAGGTGGGCTGAACATCTCAAGTGTGTGATTGTACAACCTGCAACTCCACTCCCTGAAGGTTTTCGCTGATTTCTGGGCTGAGGCAGCCAGTGTAGCATGCCCTAAATTAATCGGGAGGGGGGGGGCACTTTCATTGTCCTGCTCTCACGGTGATTTAATTTTAGCACACGTCCCCGGGGTAGCTCTCCTCTCCGCCTCAGCCCAGCCTTAGGTAAAGACCTGGGGAGAGGGAGTGTTGGCTAGCTCCTGCCGTTCCCTCTCCCACTGGCACAGGCTCTGCCCTGTCGCTGTCAGCCAGTCCTCTGGGCTCGGCAGCCCAGGGAAGGGTTTTGTAAAGTGCAGTTTTCCAGAAGAAAGATGGCTTGGCTTCCTTGGTGTTTTTCTGTCTGTTAAGGGCACAGGCATGCAAAAGGACAGATAGATGCTAAGGGGCTGGGAACCTGGGGTCCAGGAAGGGGCTGAGTGTCTGCCTCAGCCTGGGGAGGTAGGGTTGTTTGCAGAAATGGCTGCATGAGATTCCCTGTAGACAAAGGAGCAGTGGCTTCCCAGGGTAGACGCAGGAGGCTGGCTGGGTGACATCTGTCTTCTCACCTGTTTGTATTCTGCAACCTCTGTCCTGGGTCCCTGCAAGACCGGGACCAGAGGAGACTGTGGAGCCTCTCTGATGGGTCTGCCAGTGGCTTCGGCCGTCTGCCTCCACAGGATGCTTGGCTTAGACATGGATGCTTGCCTCATCGTCTGGCAGAGTTCATGAGGCTTCCAGCTCCCAGCTTTGAGCTTGCCGCTGTCTGAAAGCAGAGGACCCTGATGGATAGAAACGGGACCAAGGAGCTGGGTTGTATAAGACCTGGATCTACACATACTTGTTGGTCTGTATTTGTTGCTTAGGTGATTCCGATGTTAGCCACGGGCTTTCCCACTGAACTGCAGCCCAGTTATCTTTGTGGGTCATCGGAACCTCGTTCCCACGCTTAGAATTCTACCAGCTTTTGAGTCTTGAGGGGAAAGCCGACAGCCTCAGCAGAGAATCTGAAGACTATTTTCTTGCCATGAGGGAATGAGAAGTGGGACACACTCAACCTGCACCGTGACCAGGGAGAAAGTAGCAGGGACCCACGGGACCTGTTTCTGGGAGAGTGGCAGGTGCAGGGTGGCTGAATCTGATTTCAGTGGGCATGGGGGCGGGCCGGGGAGAGGGGGAGTCCCACAGTGGCAGGAGGGAGGTAGCTTGGGGACCCGAGGAGAGGGTTGTGTTGGCAGTAGGGAGGCTATCCTCCGTAGCCTGGTGCCAGTCAGCACTGGCATCGGTGATGCCCGAAGGCCTGGATCTCTAGAGATGTGGCCCGGTGTCCACCCCAGCAGGGTCCCCATGGGAAGAGTTGGGAAGGTGGCCGCAGAAGGAAATCGGGGAGCTTTGAACCTGGTTTCTGCAGGGAGGCTGGGAGCAAGTAATTCTACTGCAGGGCCTTTTCTGCAGCGGCTGGTTCCCTGAGGCCCCAGAGAGCCAGGCTCCAGAGTGAGCACCAATGGCCCCAAGGGATCTCTATCCCAGCTTGCCTCTGGGCTTTGTCCCCATGGCCAAGTCTCAGGGGATCCTGTCTCCAGGTCCTTTGAGGCTCCTCCAGAGCAGGGTCCCCACAGAACAAAGAGCTGTCCCTTCTGTGTGTGTGTGCGTGTGTGCGTGTGTGTGTGTGTGTGTGTGTGTGTGTGTGTGTGTGTGTGTGTGAGACACGTGCCATGGCATGCACATAGATGGGGTCAGAGGACAACTTGTAGGAATCGGTTTCCTCCTTCTACCTTGTGGGTCCCGAGGATGAACTCGGCTGGTAAGGATCTGTGTAAGCAAATACCTCTACCTTCTGAGCCACCTCTCCCCATCTCTCCAGCCTCCCCTGACCTCTCATTTTCCTCTCCTCACCCCTCCTCTCTCGTCAGGGTCTTACCACGTAGTCCAAGCTGAGCCTCAACATTGCCGCCCTCCTGCATTGGCTTCCATGTGCTGGGCTGACAGACATGTGTTGTCATGTCTGGTTTTCAGTCTTCATTCTTAAGATCAGGTTCTGCATTCGATCCAGTTTGTTTTTCTAAACCCAGATCTCTGGTTATGGTTTAATCATCATCAAACAGAACAGACCTATCACCCCATTTTGTGCTGATGTGATACCTTTAATAATGTAGTTTCTGAGCACTCTATTAGTTTTGGAAGTTGATCCATGGTGTTCTACAGTCATTATAGACTTATAATGTTACTGGAATTGTCCCTCCTTTTCAAGGGCTGTGAGCTCAAGTCTGCTCACGCGCAGCTTGTCTTTGGAAATAGTGGGTGGGGTCTGCCTTCAGGGCCGGTCCCCATCCTGCCTCTTCTCCAGGCTTGTTCAGCTTCCCCAACACAAAGCTGGGTCTCTGTGCTTCTCGTGGCTCTCTCCGGCTCTCCGTGTGAATATAATTGGAATTTCACACTCATCAGTTTTTTAAATGATTTTCTAAGCTTTGGAAGATGGTGAGAGAGTCACAAAATATTGTCAGAATATTTTCTGAAGAGCTCGTGGCAGAAATGAACCTACTTTCTATTGGCCTTTTGGGGAGTGTTTGATAAGTTCCTACTGTGTGTGTTGGGGTGGGGGCTGTGCTCAGCACTGAAGGAGGGGGGGGGAGGGCACAGGAGCTATGACTGGGCTCCACCCTGCTGAAGCCTCGAGGGTGAGATTTGGGTGAGCATGTGTGCTTCTAGAAGCTCAGAGCAAAGCCAATGATAGACCCAAGGGTGTCGAGTCGATCCTGGGAGTCAGAGGGGACGTGGAGGGGTGAAAGCAGGTGGGCTCTTCTGTGTCCTCTGTCTGGAGAGCACTTCTTGGAGTTTCTTGGTGCCATGTGGAGGTGTTTTCAAGGCATTGGGATGGCTGCAGGGATGTTCTGCCAGGAAGCTGAATATGGCCTGTCTGAAATTTGAACCTGGCTATGGGCTTCATCTGCTTTCTTCTTCTTGTGACGTGCTGCTGCTCGAACGGCCACGCCTCCTCACGGCCTGGACAGATCCCCTTGTGAGCTAGCTCCATGGTCCTCCCGATGGTTCCAGCTGTAGGGAGAAGGTCTTCCTAGGAGGTGTCTCTCGGTGGTGCAGACACCCTTTTCAGCGCCCCCTTGGACAGTTCCACAACCCTTCATTTCTGGGCTCTCCCGACTCCTGTGGACCTGACTGCTGACTGCGCCACATTGATGATTAAAGCCCAATCCGGAGCCCGAAGTAACCAAGCGATAATGCTGATGTTGTAGGAGGCCTGTCACGGTCATACGACATGTCCCAGATAAGAGCTAAGGAGTCTGCGTGTCACCACTGTGGTGTGTTCTCCTAGACCTTCAGCCCAGACTCTTGCTGAGAAAATGTCAGATCAACTCAGAGGTTCTGAGGAATGTCCTGTAATCAACCTGGCTGCAGCTCTGTGGAAGGACGGGAGTCATGACCGTGAGAAACGGCCACAGATTAACAGAGGCCGGGAGATGAGATGATGAGCTGCCATGGGGATGCTGGGTTACAGTCTGAGCAGAAAAGGACGTTCATAAGGAGTTGGGGACAAATCACACCGCGTCTGCAGTTTAGTTAATGGTATTGCACTTACAGAATCATTACTGTTATTGTTGCTGTTATTGTTTGAGACAGGGTCTCATGTAACCCAGGGCTACAAATTTGCGGTGTAACTGAGGATGACCTTGACTCCTGACCCTCTTGTCTGTGCCTCTCAGAATCTGGCATGTGTCTGTATACCCAGTTTTATCTGGAGCTGGGATCGAATCCAGGGCTTCATGCATGCTAGACAAGCATTCTATCAGCTGAGCTACATCTTTAGCTCCCATTATTATTATTATTATTATTATTATTATTATTATTATTATTTTTTTTTTATTATCTCACTGTATAGTGCAAGCTGACCTGAACTCATTATGTAGCTGAGGCTGGTCTCTCAAGATTCTCCTTCCTCAACCTCTCTTGTTTTAGGATGACAGGCAATCATCACTGTAAGTCATTCATTCCTTAAATCTTATTTCTTTAGGGCTGCAAAGATGGCTCAGTGCTTAAGAGCACTTGCTGCTCTTGCAGAATACCTGGTTTCAATCCCCAGCACCCACATGGTAGTTCCCAACTGTCTGTAACTCGAGTTCCAGGGGATCTGACATCCTCTTTTGACCTCTGCCGGGAACCAGGCATGCACATGGTGCACATATGTACACGCAGGCACACACTCATACACATAAAATAAAAATTCATTTATTTATTTGTGTGTGTTTGGGTGTGTACGTGCCATGGTGTGCATGTGGGAGTCAAGTGACAAGTTGGAGGGAACTGGTTCTTTCTTTCCATCGTGTGGGTCCTGGGCATCAAACACAGGTCATGAAGCTTGGCTGCAAACGCTTATACCTGCCGAGCCGTCCCAATCTGGCTTGCTTTTTAAACTTGATGACTGTACGTGGTTAGGAGGGCGCGGTCCCAGGGGAAGCAGGGGGAAGGAAGGATGAAGGAAGGGTCTCAGGGAGTACTCTACCATATTTGCACCTTGTCTATAATTTAAAATTATTCCAAAAAGAAAAGGCTGGCAAGATGGTTCAGTGGGCAAAAGCTCTTGCTGCAAAAGCCTGGTGACCTGAGTTTGGTCCCAGGAACCCATGGTGGAAGGAGAAGAAACTCCTTGAAGTTATTTTCTGACCTCACAAGTGCTGAGGTACTTATGCACCCCCCATAAGATAATTATTAAGAAAAGTTGTTCCCAAATGAGAAGTTTAAAAAAAGAAAACGATAATTGTTATGGAAACAGCCTTAAATCTGCCACTCTGCCACTAGCTGTCTGGTCATGGGCATGATGCTCAGACTTCTGAGCCTCAGTTTCTCCATTTGAAGAACAAGATTAATTGCAGTGCCAGCCTCAGTGGGGCTGAGGCCAGCACAGCAGTCGATAGACTTAGCTGGTGTTATTGTTATTGATGGAGGTGGAAGTGTAGCCTCTAAAAGCTGGGAGGACAGAGGAATACTCGGCGTGACAGAATTCAATAAGCTTTGAATAATTCAATGTGATTCAATTAAATAAATGTCTATGGATTTTACTTGTGGGCCAGGTGGTGTCCTATGATCTAGGGAGAGAAATTGGGACTCAGGCGTGTGTCCAGGAGACAGAAGGTACAGATGGTGAGGGTATGGTGCGACATGGAGTTGGTTAAAGGCATGGTCAGGTGGCTGTGAGGTCACATGCAGGCCTCAGCTGAGTCTGAGGTTGTATGAGGAATCCAAAAGGAATTCAGGATGTGGAAAGTCTTGGCTTGAAGTTTTTCTTCTTTTCGATTGGGGTTTGACATACAAATCATGGGTCTCCAGGTATGGGACAGGAATCCAGTACTCCACACTCTGGGCCTCTGTGCTGGGTGCTTCACTTGAAAGACCACACATCCTCTCCACAGCTCTGCGCAGGGCTGGGGAGTCTTGGTATCCATGGATTGTGTGTAGCTGCCATGGAACTGTCTTCTGGGTGGGATGTGGCCAGTACCGCCCTGAAATCAGAATGGCTGGGAGTTTGGGAGGGAAGGTTACCAGATCCTCACCCGAGACTCCAGCCACTCACTCCTTCCGGAAGCCCCCTCCCAGTTGTGTGTGACTCTGTCACAGCTGTAGGCGGTCTTAGGAAGTGCTAGCGGGCATGGCCAACCTTTTGACATTGTGACACGATGTTGTCATCTACCAAGTTCATGCTCAAAAACTACACAATAGAGTTCCAAAAATGATGTCACCAAAAAATGTTTCAAGTAAGCTTAGGATTTTGTGCTGGGCTGTTTTCATAACTCTCCCGGGGCCAGGTGTGTTGGACACACTTATCAGAGTTTGCAGAGTGTGAAAGGCTAACTGAAGCGGAGATTTCATCTTTACAGCTTTCTGGAGTCCACATTCACGCTGAAGTTGGACTTTCCAGTGACGCAGCTCTTCTGTGGTTGTCCGTGCTCCTGTAGGTAACTCCAATAAACTTACCGCTTTTCCAGGCTAGACTGAGGTGAATTCATTTCTTTGGTCTCTAATTGTTACCCTATCTGGGGTGAAAAGCTCCCTGTTCATCTCCCCAGGAAGTCACACAGCAGCAGACGCTCACAGGGGGATGTGTTCCCCAAATCACAGTGTATTGGTTGGCACTATGGGGGTCCCCAGCTCAGATTGCTGACTCAATGCGGGTCATGGTACAGGAAGAAAGGCACCACAGGCTGACGGCCACAGCATGCTGCACTGAGGTGACCAAATCCTGGGGGTGACCTGACGTCATCTGTAGTGTAAGGAGGGAGATGGCTGGGGAGATGTGTGGGGGTGATGAGTGGATGGCTCTGCTGTTAGTCCTGGCATCCAGGTGACGTGGCTGACTGGCACGTTGGGAGAAGGAAGCTCTGGTCCCTAGCTGAAGGCTGCTCTGTACTCTGGAGTAGGGCATTGCTGAGTTTCCCATGCCCCCACTGCAAAAGGGACATTGAAGACCCATACTGCAGGGCCAGGAGGGGATCCTGAAGGATGGAAACTCCTCTGCATAAGACAGCTGTCACAAGGAACTGGAGGGGACCATGGAAAGGCAGGGATGGCATCTTTCTTGTCGTCTTTGGTCCTTTCTGCTGCCTGCTTCTTTCTCAGATCCAGGATTCCTTGTGCAGTCAGCTCTCTCTGTTTCTGTCTGTCTGTCTGTCTGTCTGTCTGTCTCTCTCTCTCTCTCTCTCTCTCTCTCTCTCTCTCTCTCTCTGTGTATGTGTGTGTGTAGTACTGAGGTGAATCCAGGCCCTCACACATGCTAGGCAAGTGCTCTACCACTGAGCTACATCCCTAGCCCCCTTCTTTACTTTTAAATTTAGAATCAGGGTCTCATCTCATATCCAAGGTCATGAATATCACTCCTCCTGTCTCAGCTCCCTGAGCAGCTGGCATCCCAGGTGTGTACCAGCCAGTGCCCTTGAACCTCTGTCTGGTCTCTGTCCAAGTCCACAGAGGCTCCTTCCCTGTCTGATGAAACCCGGGAGGTGAGGGTCGGGAGCAGAGGCTGAGTCCACTCCTCAAGGATTTGTCCTGCTCCTGGACTGTGGGGCTGCTGTTTTTGCAGATCAACAGGAGACCTGTCTCCTAACTCCTCGCCTGCTTTCTTGGACTCATCTCAACTGTGGGAACCTGGGAGCACCGTGTCCTGGGACAGGGGTCATCCTGGACAGGACTTGTGTGGCTGAGGGCTGGATTCTCCAGGTGGAGGTGACGATGCTAACTGACTATCAGGAATGGGCTTGAAATTGGAATTTTCTGGGCTCTGCTGTTAGTCCTGGCTGTAACATGTGATGCTCATTATAACACAGGCAGCTGCCTTTGCTCTGAGGATGCTGATCGTGTAGCCTGGGGAGGGGGCAGCAGGTGACAATGGGGACACTGGTTGGAAGTGTTGGTACAGGACGTTGTTACCACCCAATGAAACCTCGTCCTGTTTTCAGTCCCAGTCTTTTGCAGAGTCCTGCGAACTGGTGGGAAGCACTTGGCTCTGACTCCTCTGACTCCCTCTGGGCTTCAGTTTTTCTCTGCTTCGGCTAGTGCTTCCCACCTGATGGAGAGGCCAAGTGCTGGAACAGTCCTGGAGAAAGCTCTAGACCCTGACCTATTTCAGACTGTGTCAGCCTATGGGTAGAAAAGCCACTCCTCATCAATCCTTGACTGTAAGAGCTGCTTTTGGGGGTCGCTCTCTCCCCAAAAGTCTTTTTTGGCTCTGCAGGCTGCTCAGTGGTGGGGGGAGGGATGGGCTCTTAGATCTCTGCCTTTGCTGTGTCTTCATCCTTTGTGGAAAATCCTTGGCTCACTGCATGAAGGTGGCCACTGGCTACTGGAGCTGCTGTTCTTAGTAGACAGTTTTGCCAGCCCCAGAGAGAGACAGCTGGCCCCGGGGTCACTCCGTATTGTCACTGTCCCCTGTCCTTCCTGCAGGGCTCCAGAGCTGAGATGCTCAGCAGACCCATGTTTCCTTCCTCCTAGGGTCCTGTTGGCTGTGAGGCATCTCAGCAGCCCTGGGAACACCCGGTGTCCTGCTAGGGCCAGGGCATTGCCAGCCTTTGTTTTCTGTCAGAGTGTTCCCGTCAATCAAAACTAACGAATGCTTATGGTATGTGTTGAATAGTCAGCATGGGGGAAAATTGCCCTTTTCTTTAGGAAAACAAAAACAAACCCACAAAACAGCCCACTTTTCTGCTCTCAGCTCTTCCTGCAGATTCTCCAGCCTTCAGGAAGGGGTTCCTTGAATTATTCAGCCTGCAGCTCGCCTCTCTGGAGAACAGAGCCTGGCGGCCACTTTAATCACTGGATAGGTTTCGAGTCAGTTATAATCAAGCCAGGTCCGCGTGGGAAGGCGCTGCCGTGGCTGGAAGACAAAATCAAAAGCAGGCAGAGGGAGATCGGATCGGAGGGGAGGGAGGGCTGCTTTCTGCTCAGCCTGTCCTTGGGGGTGACTCTGCTTTTGGCAAGGGGCTTCACTGCATCATTCTCTGACCTTTGCTAATGCCCTTGTCAAGATGGTGGCATCTCTGTGCCCAGGCAGAGGCAGACTGAGCAACGATGGGGCTTCTGTCTAGTGGAGGCTGGGGAAAGTGATGGTCTCCTAAGAATTCCGAGTAGGGGCTGGGGAGATGGTGCAGTTGGTAGGTGCTTGCCATGTAAGCCTTAGGATCTGAGTTCAAAGCCCCAGTGCCTGTGTAAAAAAACAAAACAAAACAAACAAACAAACAAACAAACAAACAAAAAACAGTGTGTGCCTGTAATTCCCCAAACTGAGAGTGCAGATAGGTGGATCCCTAGAGTTTGATGGCCGGTCAGCTAGTCAAATCTGTGAGTTCCAGGTTATCAAGAAACCCTGTCTCAAAAAATAAGGTGGAGCCGGGCGGTGGTGGCGCACGCCTTTAATCCCAGCACTGGGGAGGCAGAGCCAGGCGGATCTCTGTGAGTTCGAGGCCAGCCTGGGTTACCAAGTGAGTTCCAGGAAAGGCGCAAAGCTACACAGAGAAACCCTGTCTCGAAAAACAAACAAACAAACAAACAAACAAACAAAAATAAGGTGGAGGTGATAAAGACATTCGTGTCAATTTTTGTCCCCACATGCACACACATGTGTACACAAACACATGCATATACCATGCCCACCCCAAGTATGTGAGGATGGAGAAAGGAATAAGGTTGTGTCTGGAAGGGCCTCTTTCTGTCTAGAGTTCACCTGTGTTGGGATGTGCCCAAGCAAGTGTTGTGGGTATGCAGGGTGTGGAGGGCTGGTTGCAGGGGACCAGGAGAGGAGGCCACAGTGGGAAAGGAGCCAGCAGAGGGTAATGTGGAGTTTGTGCCTACTTGGTCTTAGGGGAGGGTGGTTTTGAGTCCTCATTTATGTTTTCAGGTGCATTGTGGGAGAGTGGGGATGGTGAGGTGTGTGTGAAGCACCACGGAGGGAGTGTTTGGAGAAATCACACCAAGGTACAAGATGCTCCAGGTTGTTCATTGTGTTGGACAGTTGGACAGTGGCACAAAGGGCTGGACAATGTGACACAAACATCTGGGCACTGTACTCAGCGTATTAAGGGTGCTTCAGGGTGTACAGAGCAGAGGATGTGTGGAGGATCCAGGCTGTTTGTTCCATGGATGGAGTTATGGTGACAGACAGGTTCCCATCTGCAGCTGTGGGGGCACTGTTGTGACAGGGAAAGACAGTGCAGTTTCCTCCCATTGTATTCTTGCTGAGGCCGTTTTAGGTTTAACTAGAATTTGATCTCCTTGATGAGAAGCCTCGTGGAAAATTACCTGAGGTCAAGATGCCCCAGCTAACTTAGCTTCTGTTAAACTGCTTGCTTGTGCAAAATCTCTCCCCTCCCTCCCCCCGGCAACTGCCAAGCAAATACTAGGATGTGGTTTTTGCCTTTAAAAACCCCTTACTCTAAACACTACAACTGAGTTCCAAATACCTGAGTGTAGTCCCAGCCAGCTGGAATAAAGACTTCCAATTGGCTACAGACTATGTCTGAGTGCTCATTTATGGGCTCCCCATAACACCATGACAGTGTGGCCCCCATATTGCTGGAGGGTATCAGATGCTGCTGCAGGGGTAAGGCTTGTTCCTGCTGATGTGGTATGTGGGCAGCAGGGGCCTTAGTGATAGCTCCCACAGATGGGGGCAGATGTCAGAGTGGTAGTTCAGAGGGTGTTTGGGACCCAAGAAGGGCTTTGAATGCCATGGGTTAGAAAGCTTATTCAAAGAAGCAATAACAGAAAATTCAGTCTTAGAGGGCACAGTACGCCATATAAGAAAGTCAAAAGTCAGGCTGGGTTTGGCAGTACCACCCCTTTAGTGAGACCCTGTGTTAAAAATTAATAACAATAACAACATAATCAAACACCACACGACAAGTACACAGTCAATGATTTCCCCTCCCAGGAATTCTTTCCTACTCAGCTTCTTGTTGCATCTTCCAGGTGGGAAAGAAACAAAACCAACCAACCAAACAAACAAAAACTTCTATTCTTAGTGACTAATGTACTCTGCTCACGTGACCACAGGGAGGAGAGGAAAGTTTTATGAAACGATGTCAACCAGAAAACGTAAGTGACACTGTGGTCCCAACTTTTAAAAACACACAGGCACCACGGACATTAAAAGGGCCTGAGATAATTGTGCAAGACTATTAAAAATGGTCCTGTCTGGGTGGTGAGGTTAGGAGGCAGATGTGGTTTTTTTTTTTTTTTTTTGGCAAGGTTTCGTTTTTAAAGGTGTGTTAATTCTTTACTCTGAGAAACTAATATTTGTTTTAATGTGCACGTGTGTGTGTGTGTGTGTGTGTGTGTGTGTGTGTGTGTGTGAACTTGCCCTTTTCTCCTTCTGCCATGGGTTCTAGAAATCAAACTCAGGTCCCCAGTCTTGGACCTAAGTGCCTTTACTGGCTGAACCATTTCACTGGCTCCCAAATAACAACTTTTTAAGTCTTCTGTAAAGGTGTTTCCTTTCTCAGCGATGTCC
Organism: Peromyscus eremicus; assembly: GCF_949786415.1. NCBI lineage: Eukaryota > Metazoa > Chordata > Mammalia > Rodentia > Cricetidae > Peromyscus > Peromyscus eremicus. Next base: position 136,346,789 of record NC_081417.1, read on the forward strand.
CCAGAGGCTGTAAAAAGATATTTTGTCTTTTTTATTCTGTAAGTCTTCCGGGAACTGCAGTGTATGGTAGAGGTGGGAGACACAGCAGCAGAAATAGATGTAGATACAGGAAGATGTGTCTGTCACAGTAAGGAGAGGGGAAGGATTCCCGAACAATGTACACATGCTGACATTGTTCCGTTAGTCCGTGTACTGTGATGCCTCTCTGAAACTAGGAAAAAGGGGAAGAGGAGGGAGGGAAGAAACGGAAAGGAGGAAGCTGGTCTTGAAGTAGCCCAGCTGGCCTCAAGCTCTTGGCAATCCTCCTGCCCCAGCCTCCCAGGTGCTGGGCTTGGCCCCGTTACCCTCCCCACTTCCTCTTTGGATGCCACCTCAGTGCTGGACAATGGTTTCCATTTGTGTGTAACTTGCTGGAGACTGAGGTGCGACTGCTCCCAAATCCATTCACCTTGTTGTTTCTGGAAATTGCATTCGGAGCCACAAGTATCTATTTGCATAACACCAGGCGGGCCTTTTTTATTTGTCCCGGAAGTGTGCCTTTGTGAGCTGCAGAACACTGCTTGCTTTTAAAACTGATCTTTAAAGCCTTGTTTACAACGACAGCCAGCGCTAGGCAGTCGTCAGGTCACAACCCGGAGAACAATTACCAGATCCCTGTAAATTTCTTGGCCTCCTTTTTTGCCAATTCCGGCAGATGACCTCTATAAACATCCCAAACGAGCAATGATTGGGGTCAGGGAGGGCTAATGCGATTTCCCCAAACGACACTGGGTTGTTTAAAATAAAGTAACTAAGAGAGAGTGTGCTTAATAGGAAAGTCTTTCTAACAACTCGAATTTAAGAGCCTTTTCTGTTTTCAGAAGGATAATTGTGGGAAAATCCTCAGGATTTTTTTTTTCCCTTTTTAAAAGACTAGATTAATGGAAGCCTGGCTTTCTGTCTGCTGGCCGCGAGCTAATTTATTTAATCACTCCTCTGTTGTTGGACAGTTCAATTATTTCCACTTTTCTCCAGGTATAAATAACAAGGCACCTTCCGGAACTTGCTGGCACTTTACAGACTCTTCCCTGGGACACCTGAGGGTCAGACTGTGTATCAGGCTCGTCCACCCAACAGCCCATGGGTAGCGTGAGGACAATGGTGGTCATGAACATGGCTCGATATAAAATTATAATCTTACTTAACACATTATGAGATTTCTTTGGCTTTTGGGGGGTAGGGGTGGGGAATCACAGGACTGTACAGTTTTCCAGTACAAACTCTGTACATAATGGCATGTCACAGAGTGATAAGGTTGGACGTTCCTAGAAGGCTCTGGAGAGATCCTGTTAGGATCTGGAGAAATCCTGTTATACTCTTCTTCAGAGAAGGGTGTGGCAACCTCTAACCCACTGTGAACGGTGGTGAGCCATTATAGTAAGCAGGATGTGTCTCTGAAATTCGTGGGGATTGTGTGGAGTGGTCAGAACTCACCTGTTCCAACCTAGCTAGGAAGGTTATGGTTTGGGGGTCTCCTTTAGTTCAAGACCCACTCCTACAGGACAAGTGCTCCCTCTCAGCCTTGGCTGCTGCATCAAATTCTCACGTGAGCTCAGCACTTGGAGAACAGTTAGAGCTGGCCACCTGCAGGCAACCCTTTCCTACATGAGCCACAGGAGGGCTGGACCCGGGGTCCTCTTTCTTCCCCACGGCGATGATTGTCTCTAGAGTGTGGTACCTCCTCTGTGCCCCCATTTTGTCAGTGAGTCCTGCTGGCTGTTGGCAGCTGAGCCCACCCCTTCTCTTGCTTCTGGCCCAGGTCTCTGTAGAGGGGAAACAGCAGGTGAGGATCCGGGCAGTCAGTCACCAGGTCACATGCAGCTCTTCTCTGTCTCTACCAAGCCCAGCCTCGTTTCTACACTGGCCTCCTCGTTAAGCACAGGGGACAAATCAGCAAGCTGCCAGTAGGATATGTTCCGCAAGGTGGCCTTCTGGACACTTCCTCTCTTCCACATTGACTACGGAGTTAGCAGGGCCGGGGCAGGGTCCCCGAGTGTCTGATGCTACTCTGTGTTGGACCCTGTAGTTTAGCTGTTGGGAACAAGTAAGGTTAGTTCCTGCTCTGTGCGGACTAGGGCAGGCTCATCTTAGGAGGCTGATCTGCCAATGAATGGGCTCTCTTCGAGTCAGGTGTTCTCTCCTTGACCAATCAGTTGTTGATGGGGGTCATATGGTACAGATCATGGCTGGTCCCACTCAGTGAGCATCAGTAATAGTGTGTGTGTGTGTGTGTGTGTGTGTGTGTGTGTGTGTGTGTGTGTGTATGTGTGTGTGTGTGTGAGAGAGAGACAGAGAGACAGAGAGACAGAGACAGAGAGAGAGAGAGAGACAGAGACAGACAGACAGACAGACTAGTCTCCTTGTTGTGACAAAATGCCTGATGAAAGCAGCTTAAGGGAAGAAGTGTTTATTTTGGCTCACAGGTGAGGGTACAATCATAGCTGGGTAGTCATGGCAACAAGAGCGTGAGGCAACTGGTCACATTGCATCCTTGGTCAGGAAGCAGGGGAGGGGGAAGAAGAGGGGGAAGGAAAGAAAGAGAGAGAGAGAGAGAGAGAGAGAGAGAGAGAGAGAGAGAGAGAGAGAGAGAGAGAGATCTGTACTGCTCAATTTCTTACTCAGCCCATGGAATGGTGCTGCCCCACATTCAGGGTGGGTCTTCCCATCTGAATTAACCTAATTTAGAAATTCACTCACATTCATGTTCAGAGGTTTGTCTACTAGACGATTCTAGATCCTGTCAAGTTGGCGATACTAACTTCTTTTTCTTATTTTATGTTTTCTTCTTCTTCTTCTTCTCTCTCTCTTTTTTTAACCTGAATGTATGTGGCACCAGACAGGTAGATGGTGCCTGTAGAGGTCAGAAGAGGGTGTTAGACCCCTTGGAGCAGGAATTACAGATGGTTGTGAGCCACCATATGGATGCTGGGAATTGAGCTCAGTTCATGTGGAAAAACAGCACCCTTAACCACTGAGCCATCTCTTCAGCCCTCAGCACAGTGTCTTATTTGTTTGTTTGTTTCTCTGTGTAGCTTTGCGCCTTTCCTGGAACTCACTCTGTAGACCAGGCTGGTCTTGAACTCACAGAAATCCACCTGCCTCTGCCTCCCGAGTGCTGAGATTAAAGGCGTACGGCACCACCGCCCAGCTCAGCACAGTGCCTTTAAATAAAGGAATAAATACCAAGTAGTGGCCAGTGAGATCCCTCCCCAGAGATCAAGCCTGGGTCCTGTTTCTGTCCATAGAGGGATGGTTGTAGCGCTGAGCAATCAACTGTCCTTTGGGACAGATCAGGAGAGAACCCCCTTTGGCATGGCGAGGACCTGGAGGAGAGATCTTGGGGATCTTGGTGTCTTCCAGGCCTGTCCCATTGCTTTTGGTTGATCTCGTGCTGAGGCCTGTATGTACAGCATGTCTGTCGAGACCTGCAGCTTGGTTGAGTCATGAAAACCATGGGTGCCCTGTAGGAGTGCCCAAGCAGGGAAGGTGCTCTGGCATCTAGTGCCTGGCATCTGGGTGGAGTCTGGGATGGTGGTGATCTTCCACGTAGAGCAGGGTTGCAGAAGCCCAGCTCCACCCAGACCTTTATGCTGCCTTCTACAGGAACAGGTGTGCCAGACAAAAGACACCCTCTGCCTGCTTCTCCCTTTCTCCCCGACTTACTCCTGTAGGGCAGAGGTGGGGCGGGGGAGGCTCTAGGAGACTGAATACATCTGTAGGTTGGCTGACAAAACCAGACATCTGGGGCTTTGATTCTTCCAGGCTTGATTCCTTTGTTTAATTCACAAGGCTACTGGGACCTTCGCTGCCTTCTAAGGGAGGGACATGATGCTGTGACGAGTGGTATGAGAAGCAGGGACATGGGTTCAAGTCTAAGTTTTCCCAGCTTCTTTGTGGCCTTGGGCAAGCCCGCCTCCCCCTCCCTCCCCCCTCCTCCCCCCCAGCTTCAGTTATTTTTTTATCTGGATCCCGAGGAGTTGGAGTGAGAGAACCCACCTGCATCTCCCTAACTCTTCAGGAACAAACCTCACCAGGTCACTGCTGCTGCCTAGCCATTGTTTCCTGACTGGGTGACCTGTGTCACCTCGGCATGGCATGTCAGCATTTGCTGACCATTTCCAGAGAGGAATCAGGAGCTCAGCAGTATTAGATGACAAGTTAGGTCACATAGCCAGGAAAGATTGGCACCTGCCTCCTTCCAGAGCTTTGCTGGATCCTTCCCTAGGAAGGAGATTGCAGATGGGGTGGGATAAGAGGCAGTGTTCATTCTGGAAGACACAGATGGCTCTCCAGCTGTTCGTAGGGCCCGGGGGGGTGTTCTAACCACTGTCGGTGGAATGGAGCTAGCATGTCTAATAATACACCATAGGTGTAGACCATCTCACACCATCAGGCGATGGGCATCCCTTGGCTGGACGGACAGATGCCACGCCATCCCCTGACCATGCTTTGTCTTTTAATCACCAGAGCTGGATTGGGTCCCTCTGCCCTTGTAGGGAGGTCCAGCCTCCAAAACTGCAGTCAGATGTCTTTTCCAGGCAGCTTTTTCTTCCAAATGCCTCCAACATACCCAATGGCCCCTTCGCCTCCCGGCCCACAGCTGGGGAGGTTTGCTCAAATTAAGAATTTGATCCATTCCTTCAGTCCCCCTCCAGGGGTTGCGGAGAGCAGAGGAAACGATGCCTTGTCTAATGTGCAGGTGCAGCACTGCATTTGGAAGGAGATCTTGACAAGCTGCAGGAAAAAACGTCCCCAGATGACCCTCAGTTCTTGGAGAGAGATGCTAACGTGTAAATGCTAAAGGGCCTGCCACCCCCAGAAGCCCAAAGCCTGCCTACTTGAGGGTCAGTGACAAAAGGAAGGGCACATGTATGGATGAAAATGCATACTTGTGCATGCACATGCCTGCATGTGTGCACATACCTGTGTGTGCCGGGGAGACTCTCTGTAGAGAGGGGATACCACACAGGGAGTCTGGAGGTCTGGTGTGTTGGGTGATCTTGGGGCCACCTTCACAAGGACAATCTACTAGCTCTTCTGGGCTCTAGGGTCTGTCCCATCTTGCCTTGCAAACCTTGTAGGAGTTTTATTTATTTATTTTTATGGAGGAAAGGGCTCGTGGTGAGGAGTGAAGTGAAGGGCAGCTTTGTCCTGGCTTTGAAATGGATGTTGATCATTATCGAACACATAGAAGAACTATCTATTCTTTTGACATATGAGGTTTAAAGTTTTAGATTGCATTTATATTCATTTTTGTGTGTACTTTCATGTGCACACATGCATGCATACAGTAGTACATATGTGGAGGTCAGAGGACACTTGTGGGAGTAGGTTCTCTCTTTCTAGCATGTGGGTCCAGGGGACCAACTTAGATCATCAAGCTTGCAAGTGCCTTTACCTGCCGAGTCATCTCTCCTCCTCCTCTTCTTCCTCCTCTTTCCTTCTCTCTCTCTTTTTTTTTTTTTTTTTGGAGACAGAGTCTCATGTAGCCCAGGTTGGCCTCAAACTCACTATGTTGCTGAGGATGACTTTCAGTGCCTGTTCCTCCTGCCTCAGCCTGAGTTCTGGACTCACAGGCATGCACCCCCAGGCCTGTGCATCTCGTCTTGTTATGATTTTCATTTCTCTTACTGCAGGGAGCTGAGTGTTGTCTCTGCTTAGGGACAATAGTTTTTTTTTTTTTAATTTATATCTCGATGATATTTTAATAGACATTTGTTAGGTACAGTTTTTGCCCTGGAGAGTTCACAGCGTGGGCTGGGGCTCTAGCTCAGTGGTTAGAGCCCTTGCCTAGCATGTACAAGGCACTGGGTTTGATCCTCAGCACTGTAAAGAAAAAAAAAATAATTCACAGCATAGTGAACATAAAACAAAGCAAAAAAAAAAAAAAACCGAAAAGAAACAAGAGAGCAAGAAAGAGCATGACTATTGAAATAAACACCCACACACAGTGTTTGGAGAACACAATGACCAATTCCTCGGGGTAGTTTGAGGAGATGCAGGGAGGAGTGGGCACTTGAAAAGGGTGTTGAAGATGGGGTAGGAGCTTGTCTCACGGGGAAGGCTGAGGTGTGAGCAGATCAGCGTTCAGCAAGACTAGAACAGAGGAAGCAGAGTCCTGGGAGAGAAGAAACGGACTGAAGTCAAGCTGGAGCGGTCAGCTCTGGCTACTTGGGAGGGGACACAGATGCCATGCTCAGGAGTTTGAATGCCATCATACAAGTGACAAGAGGCCCTGAGGGTTTTTCCTCTGGAAGAGGGACATGGCAGATTGACGTGGCTTGTGTTTATTTGTGTGCACACCGTGGCCTACTGCCTCCCACATTGTGTTCATCTGTCTCCCTGGCACATACCAGCTTTGACAGAATTGTGGACTGGATGGAGAATCAGGTCCCTGCTTTGCCTGGGGCTGGCCAGTGTGGGCTGAAAATGTGGTGTGGTTATGGACACATGCATTCTGGAGGCCAAGAAAGTGTTCTGGTATAAAAGATGAGCATGGGCATGGAACTGTCTAGAGGTCCCGGCTTCATGTGGGACCCTCACAGTCAACCCTGATGGGGGCCTGCTGCTTCATTCCTCGGTGTCTTAGGGATACAATGGCCTGCCCAAACAATGGCTCTCTGCCCAGTATTTCTGCTCTGGAGCAGCCTTGATGGGAGTGAGCACCATCCCTCTTCTCGTGATTTTGAGGAGGCTGGATAGGGAACTGGGAAAATGGCTCAGCAGATACCAGCACTTGCTGTACCAGCCTGAGGACCTGTGCTCGAATCTCTAGCACCCATGTGAAAAGTCAACTGTGGCCACATCCACTTCAAGCCCCAGTGAGGTGGAAGACAGAGACTGAAGGATCACAGGGGCTTGTTGGTTGCTAGCCTAGTTCCAGGGCCAATCACACACACACACACACACACACACACACACACACACACACACACAGAGCCTTCCCCAAGAGTCTCTTGTGCAAAAATCTTCTACTGACAAATAGGGTCCTTTCCCTTGGCTGTGAACTCGATCGATTTTCCCTCTGTCAAAATCCCTCAGGCACTGCCAGCTGCCTAATGGTCACCAAAGGGCCACAAGGGATTCCTGTTGTTAGTGGGGATGCCCATGTCATTAGCTCACAGGCCACAGAAGCAGGGTTCTGCCAGTTACAATGTGAGCCGGCTCTCTTGAGGTTCACCAGGACCTGTGCTGAATGTTTCCCTTTAAGATCCAGTTCACAGGGAAGCCACTGAGATCCTGAGGCTGGGGAGTGGCTGGGGGCAGCACTAGCAACGGGAAATGGTGCCTGCTTTGCACAGAGCCCATGGTCCCTGAGAGTCACACCAAAGCTTGGCCCACAACCTCCACTGTGAATTCCCATTGTGGATCTTAAAGGACCATTTGCGGATGGCTGCACACTGGCCGCTGGAGGTGTATGTCTACATGCGGCTCCCTCTGAGGATGCAGGAGAAGCTGGGTGACTGCCTGCTGCTCTGTCTACACAGGGATGAGTGCAGGGTGGGAGGGCAGCTGAGAGCTGACCCCCAACCACAGCAGGGCCGGCTTGTGACCTGGAGGTGTGATAATGGTCGGATGCCGGTGGAGGTTGAGCTGGAGGCGGAGCACAGGGTTCAAGGCCTGAGATGATAATCAAGGGTCCGTCCTGAGCCACGGACACCTCATCAGGGCTGGGAGAGGACACTAGTGTATCCTCCCTGGCCCCAAAGGAGCAACCTCATCACTTCCATGCACATGGGCTCAAGGCATCCTTGTCTCCATCTTCTGATTTAGTTTTTCCTCCACTTCCTTTTCCTCTCTCACCCCTTCTCTCAGTATGGAAATAGGGTTACTATTTTTCTGAATGTAGAAATCCATGCTGTTTGTAAAAAGAAATCAGACCATATGAAAGTTTAAAAACAAGTATTTAGTAGTTCATGACTCCCATGGTGCAGAACAAGACCCCAGGACCATTGATGGAAGCCCTCAGACCTTTCGCTCCTACAGGAGGGAGTCAGGCTGCCCATGCCCCTGCTGCAGTGCATGCCCCCATCTGTCTGTGATCTCCCAGTCACCCTGTGGGCGACACTGACATCTTTGGGCTGTACTGGTGTTTATCACTTATTTAGTTCTCACCTCCAGGCCCTGGGAATGGCCACTTCCATGCTGTTCAGCATCCTCTGAGTAGGGTGTGTGTGTGGGGGGGTGAAGATGAACACATTCACCTGCACAGGAGGTCTGCACTTTGCTGCAGGGCCCTGAGAGGCACTGCCTATATAGTTCCGGGCTCGGGGCAATGGGCAGAGCTTGTTGGATAACTGGACCCTGCAGCTGAAACAATCCCTAACTCCCGAGAGGAGACACCAGACTCTCATCCAGTCATTTAATCTGCATCCTTGTCTGCCCTGTGTGTCAGGCCAGCAGATTCTGAACAGCGGTTAAAGGTCCAGGGCAGACAGAAGATGTCACCCACCAGGTAGCCCATTGACTATGCATGTGGCCAGTGTGGCCCGAGAGAAAAAGCTGGAAGCCCCCCACCTGGCCCTGAGGAGTTGTGGGAAGGGTCAGAGCCGAGGCCCAGCCCTTGTGTGGAATCAGCGAGGCTACTGTGTATGGAGCCAGTGAGACAGAGTCTGACTGGGGGCTTCAGGGCTGACAGAGAGGTGGTAAGGAGGAAGGGTGGATTGTTGGCGGTTTGACAACAGACACTCTGGAGGCTGAGACAGAGGGGTGTGGGGGGTGGAGGATAAGAGGGGGCATCAAGAAAGACAGACAAAGCAGCAGGGACCAGCCACTCCCTCTGCAGCACGCCCCAGGAATGATGTCAACAGGTGACCAGCCTAGGCCTGATTCTGATTTTCCCTCCCCTCCCTGTCCCTACTCCTCCCTTCACCCCTTCTTTCCCTTCCCCTCCACCCCATTCCCTTTCCTTCCTTCCTCTTCTCTCCCCCTTTTCTCTTTTTTCTTTTCTGAGATAGGCTCTTACCATGTAGCCCAGACTGGTTTTGAACTCAAGATTCTCCTGCCTCAGCTCTTGCATGCTGGGTATGCATGCCAGGTGCGTACCTCCGCACTGGGCTGGCTGTTTGCTTTTTGATTCTCATAGACTTGGGGGGCGTTTATTGATCTCTCCACCTGCTCCCTCATTCCTAGGTCTGAGGAAACAGACCGAGAGAGGAGAGCAGTGGACCTGTGCTCACAGAACAAGTCATTGCAGAAGCTAGGCTTACAGATAGGGCGCTGTGAGTCCCAAGATGGGTGGGGTTTAGCACACCAGGGCCAGGCGCAGTGACAGCTGTGGGTTCCAGAGCTGGACTCGGCCACTGGGGCCCTGGGCCCTGGTGTGTGATGGCTGTCCACCTTGGACAAGTGCCCCCAACTCTGTAAGCCTATGTCCTCATCTTTCAGGGGTACGGGGCACAACACTTTGACAGCATGATGATGGGGACTGAGCAGGCTACAGTTTGAAAGCTGCCTACTATGTGCCTGGCTCATAGTAGGTGTTTCATTAGGTTTGCCTCCTGTCTGCAAAGCTCATCCGTGAGGTCTCTAGCTTCCCATCTTAACTAAGAGCTTCTAATCTTTCAGAAACGACCAAGTTTCCAGTTGCATAGGATTGGGCAAAAATTTCCCTTCTCTAAGTTCCTACAATGGAGAAAACATCACCTATGCCCCAGGACTGTCTGAAAATGAACCAAGACGGCCCAGTGAAGGCCCTTGCCATTCGCCTGGCTGGTCCATGCTTTGTGATTGGTAGCCTTCTCTGAGGGTGACAGTATGACCTCCAGGAAGCCTGGCAGGCTCTGGGAATGGGAGTTCTGGTGGGGACATACCTACCTGGAAGACAGTAGTAAACCCTGATCCTGGCATTTTGAAGACCCTCTGGGGCGCCCTGGAGTGGTTTGAAAGGCTCATTTAGGAAGAAAGTTCTCTTTGCTATGTCTCTTTTTCAGCTCATTTTGGTTTGATTTCTCGGCTTGCCGCTAACCATGTACAGGTGCCTGCCTCTGTGATCTCTACATTAGCTGCAGCTTAGTGTCGGGAGAGGCGGCACTCACTGGTACTTCTTTCTTTCTAACATTGAAAATAGATAGAACTTAAAAATATTTATTTTTATTATCTCATTTTTATTATTTTTAATTATGTGTGTATGGGTATGTGCACAAGAGTGCACAAGGTGCCTGAGAAGGCCAGAAGGGGGCGTCTGATCTCCCTGAAGTTGGAATTACAGGTCAGTGTGAGCTATCCAACACAGGTGTTGGAACTGAACTCGAGTACTCTGAAGAACAGCAAGTGCTCTTAACTACTGAGTCATTCCAACCCTGAAAATAGACCATTTTTATTATTATTATTATTATTATTATTATTATTATTATTCCTTGGGTCACTGTGCAATCTTTTGTTCTTTCTGGGACCAATAGAATTAGAGGGCACTTTAGGGGTGCCTTGGAGTCTCTGGACTCCTAGGTTATCATGGATGAACTTGGTGGGTGAGATTGACATCTGCTACTCTGTCTGCTTTGAGAAGCAATCCACACTTCATACAGAACAAAACTGAGCCCTTTAGCCCAGTCCCTTCTCAGCCTTTGCACATGCATTCCCACTTCCAGAAATGTTTTTCAGCCATAGTTCTACTGCTTCTTCCCATTTGGGGGGCAATGATTGTTATTATAATGGTCTTTATTATAAACATTATTTATAACTTGTTAGTGTTACTTTATTTCCCTAACACAGAGGATTCCCCTAACTGCCTTATTGAAACCCCTTCCCCAGCTCTCTCCTCTCATCACGGCTCATTTTCTCTCCTAGTACTTATTGCTGTTGTCATCTCATTGTCAGTGGATTCATTATCTGTGTTCTAGATTCTGAGATACTTTTTCTTTTTTAAAAAACTATTTTTTTTGAGATTTATTTTTATGTGTGTGTGTGTGTGTGTGTGTGCGCGCGCGCGCGCGCATGCACAAGTGAGTATATGCCACATGAGTGCAGTACCTTCAGAGGCCAGAAGAGGGCATCAGGTCTCCCTGGAGCTGAAGTTACAGGAGCTTGCAAGCTGCTCAATGTAGATGTCCTTTGGAAAAGCAGGAAGCCCTCTTAACTGCTGAGCTGTCTCTCTAGCTCCCTTTACTACTACTACTACTACTACTACTGTTATTATTATTATTATTATTATTATTATTATTACTACTACTACTATTGGGGCAGTGCTGAAGATGGAGCCCAGGGTTTTGTGCATGTTAGGTAAGTGCTTTACCTGTGGACTACACCACCAGCCCTACACTCTGAGACCTTTGAATGTAGGGATGGTCCCTGGTTTTGTCCTCCTGATACCCTCCCATCCTACATCAGGGGCCTGTGTCCCAGCCCAGTTGTCTAACAGGTATTGTAGAGCCTGGGTCACTGCCTTCTACCTGGCTCTGTGGAGGAGCCTGGGGCTCCTGGGGCCCAAGCTGCCTGGGTTCAAGTGAGAAATGCCTAGGCTTCCTCTGCTTCTCCTACCCAATCTCCAGCCCTGGAAAGATGGGAAGGCAGGTGACTTCTGCTTTGCTGTGGATGAAACACGAGGGTTGCTGTGTAAGCCTGATAAGACGGGAATCAGCTGAAGCAGGGACTGGGTGTGAGCACCCTCCCTTACTTCCCATCCACTGATCTTAGATGCCATGGCATTTGCAGGAGTGGGTCTTTCGTCTTGCAGCTCTGCCTTCCCTTACCCACATTTATCTAATGAGGTCTCAGCTTCATCGAGGACAGTTGCCCCAGGCTCCAGTCACTGCCCTGTGTGGATGAACCCACTTAATCCTCCAGTGACCCTCGGAACTAGGTATAAAGAATATCTCCATTTACAGAGGAGCCAACCAAAGCTCGACAGATCTATAAGGCACACAGCTAGTTGAGGGTGGAACTGGGATTTGAACCCACATAGCTCTTGCTGTGGAGCCAGCCCTTGGCTTTACCCCTGTGCTAGAGGCAAAGGAGCAAGGAACCAGCCCTCTTGGAGTGATGGGACAGAACTCCTTTCCTGGCCTCAAGAAGGGTTTGCATTCTGTGATCCTGGCCTGGATTCCAATCTTGCCTCCCACTGACCATGTAACCACTGACTCCAGAACCCTGCTGGACTCAGACCTGGAAGCCAGAGCACCTGCCCTGACAACATCAGGTACTGGGGAAGCAATTGGGCCACCATATTCCCTGTGGCCACCCTTTGTCCCTTGAATGTTTTCAGAAAGACCCACAGGCCATGATGCCAACCTTTCTGCTTTTCTGGGGCTGGGGAGTGGCAGTTGAGGACAGCAGCTTATTTAAGAGACACCAGAATGGCAGCTACTTGGGTCTAAGCCTCCAGACTTGAAGCACCTGCTTGCTCAAGAGTTTTGAGGCTGCTGGTTGCAGGGGAAACTTTTAGGTATGTATCTTGAAACACCCTCTTTAGTACTGACCCCCCCCCCCATCTCTGGTCCTTGCCCGTGGTGACTCAGCACACCTGGCAGTAGCTTCGTGGAACGGGCTTGGAGCTAGAACATCTCAACAGACACTTGGCCTCAGAGAGCTGCTTGCCAGCTGACTCAGGGCAAGCGGCCTCACCTCTCTGCAGCCCCGTTTCTCCGTCTCTCAAATCGTCTTCCTTTTCAAAGTGTTACAAAGTAAATCAGCCCGTCTCGAAGTTTTCCACCAAAGCAAAACCCGACTGCAGAAGAGAGTAAACAGGTGCCCTGGGGGGTTGGGGGGTAGCTTAAAACAGCCTGCCACAAGCTAGGCATTTATTTGAAGTCTTACTGCAGCTTAAAAATTCATGGGAATTTTGCATTCAGCTCCATAATGCATCTGCGTTGTTCCTTTTAACACGAAGACAGTGTTTCAAGTTGCTCACCATCGGGTAATTTTAATGCCAACGGGGCCAGCCATGTTTGTCGTGTGGCTCATATATTCTTTGGCACACGGATGGGAGTCCCCAGGGGTGTGTGTATCCAGTTTAAGAAAGACTGGTGTAAGTACAGTGCTCTGGGAAGAGCAGAGCACACTACATAAAGGTCAGGGGGTTTGGGTGTGAGCCTTGGCAGTAATGGGAGCAGAGCCATCGGACAGTAAGATGTATGGAGAGAGGGAAGAGAAGGAAGGGGAGGCATTTGGGAATGGGGAGGCAGTGGGGATGGGAGTGGGGGTGTGGGGAATGTGAGGGGGTGAGCTTAAGTAGGGACCGAAATTCTAGACTCCAGCTGTGAAGGCAGAGTCTCTTCTATTGGGTGACCCCACCTCAGTGCCACAGAGTCCCTGTGTGCCCTGTGTGCTGATTTCTTTGGCTCAGGGTGGTCCCCACCACTGTGTGTGGGCTTTTCTCTTCCTAGCCAGGTTCCTCCAGCTCAAAGTCCTTGCCTTTTTTTTTTTTTTAGCCTCTTCTGAGCCATCAATGCTTGCTGGAAGCTTCTGCAAGCATCCTAGAACACCTCAGGTGGGTCCCCAGACAGGGCTCCACTGGGACCTGAGCTGTAGGCACAAACCTTTGTCATCTCCTTTCTGCTCTTCTTAAGTATCTTTTTAAAATTGCAAAGCTCCCATGCAGAAACGCGAGCTCTCCATGATATTACCAAATGTCTGAGAGCAAATATTTCCCAAGAACTGTGGGGGCGCGAACAAACACCCTCTTTTCTTCCTCTGTTATTCCTGGGCGGAAGCAGATAATGAGTTACCCTTTCCACAATCAGCGTTCGCTGGATTTTTGGCTACATTATTCGGAGCAAATATAAACAGGGCGAGTTAAAGGCGTGGATTATTGCAAAATAAAATTGGGATACATGAAGCTTAAAAGTCTTAATTTTAAACCACTCCTCACAATAGGCCAGGAACTTGATCCTCTGTAATTCTCCGCAAACAGCGTTTGCATTTTATTATTGAATGTGTCTTCTCTCGGCCTGCGATGAGATTTGACTCACGTTTTCGCATAAATATAATAAAAGATGCTTCCCAGCGAATATAGATTTAGGAAATAGTGTTTACTTATTTCTCTCAATTCAAAGGGGTGCAAACTGGATTTTTTTGTTTGTTTCAGTAATTTTTTTTTTAAACACAAAGACTGTGTATTGTTTCTTTTCATAGAGATCACAAGCCATTCAGGGGAGAGTTGTGATTTGCTTTTGTTTTTTGTATTTCTCTCTAGGGAGTGCAGACCATACTGTGAATCTATCAGTCAGCAAACACGGCTCCCCGCTGCCTGGCAGTGGGCTGTGGACATGGTTGGCAAGTGACCGAGGTTCTGCTCAGGCTTAGGACAGCAGCCAGTCGGTCTCTCCTGGGGGCAGCATCCTTAAGCGCCCCAAGGATGGGGTTGAGCCAAAGTTGGAGGCTGGCAGGCTTCTCTGGGTCCTCTTGGTGTTTATCTAGCCCTTCCAGGCACCCGCAGAGGTAACAGTCAGGGGCACCTGCTGACTCGGTTGCTGCCTCAGTTGCTTTTCGGTTGTGATGAGATACCAGGACAGAAGCAACTTCAGGGAGAAAGGGCTTATTTTGGCTTTTAGTTCAGGTCATGGAGGTCACAGTGGAGGGGCTTGAGGGAGCTGGCCACATTGCATCTGCAGTCAAGAAGCAGAGAACAATGAAAAGCTTGTGCTCAGCCAGCTTTCACCTTCTTATGTAGTCCAGGGCTCATCCCTAAGGAATGATGCCACCCACAGTGGACATCGTTCCTCCTCAACTAACCTCATCAAGATAAGCACCCAAGGCGTGCTCAGAAGTCTGTCTCCTTGGTGATTCTAGATTCTACCAAGTTGGTAACACTTCCCATCACAGTCAGCTTTGGATGTATAGTGGGCCTCTTGTAACAGGCTATAAAGAAACAGTGATGGGCCAGAGCCAAAGTCTTTTTCTGTCATTCCTGGGCATGGGGTGTTGATTCCTTAAGCCTCAGTTTCCCCATCTGCGGAATGGGATACTGGGACTTAGTTTGAAAGATTGGTGTAAGTGTCTGCCAGAGGAAAGAGAAATGCATATATAAAAATCCTTTGGATATATATGCACATATAAAAAACCTGGCCAGCTAGAAGTGGTTTAGACAGTGACACTGAGGGTTCTGTGGGACTGGGCTCACTCTTGGCCTGCCTTGCATTACAGCCAATTCTGAATGTCTTTTGTTTGGGGAGTAGTGCTGAGGATCGAACCCAGGACCTCACACACATGCAGTTGTCCTACCGCTGAGCTATCTCCCCAAGACCCCCAAATGCTATGATTGTAGTTAAAAGCTCCTAGAAAAGATTATTTTCAGCCCAAATAAGATTGCTCAAATACTCAATATTTGTGTTTAGATTTCACCAAGTTCATTTTTTTCTCTCCAAAGTCAGCTATTTGTGCCACATGTGCTGGCATCCCTTTGTGTTTGGGCTGTTTCTGCCAGGAGCCCTCCCATACCTCTTTGATCACGTTTCCCTTTTAGAATACTCTTCCTGCAATACACGATGACTGCCACCAGGTGGCAATAGAGTCCCAGGCCTCGCCTGGGAGCCCGGCCATAGCAGAGGTATTCCCTTTCCTGTTGAAACAGTTGAAAATGGATTTCTATTTATTAAACCAGTTCAATGAGATTAACCTACTTACCACCCCAACTTTAAGCATGGCAAGCGTCGCCGCAGCTAATGAGACAAAATACAAAGTGTTTGGTACACTCAATTATCTCTTCTTAAGTAATCCCTAAAGAACGGCTAATCCGTGCTCATTCCCGAGGGAAGGCTTCCTCTACTCTGCCGGCCCGCTCCCCAGAGCTTCCTTCTGCTCCAACGCACAGGCGCTCATTCAGGCCTGCTTACGCCTGTGCTCCGTGGCAGCCCTAAACTGGGCACGTTCTCAGCCAGGGAGGGGAAATTCCAGATGGCATTCTGGAAACAGCATCGGATCGCAGACCCAAAAGGCAGGGTAATGGGGATACATGGACCCATCTGAGAAAGAACTGGGAGGAGGGATTGGGGAAATCTGAAGGCTTGTGACCTAAAGAGGTCACAGTTGCAACGGTTACTAAGAGTCATGTGACCTGGCACTGGCAAGTCTTTCTACTCTTTAAAATAAATTAAATATAAAGATTATATATATATATATATATATATATATATATATATATATATATATATATATATATGCCTTGACTTTAAAATTCTGGACCAGACAGACTTGGCGGTGGCTGAATGTGAAGCTGTGAAAGAGGAACAGTCAGGAAAGGGCTTATCGGATAGGCAGGAAAGGGGGGGCTGTGTCCCCGAACTGTGGGAGCCCAGAGGAGGGGGCCCCGACTCTTGCCAGATAAACCAGTCATCATCCACCCCTGCTGTACAGAGCTCTGCTCTGAGTGCTTGGGATCTGTAGGTGTAAACAGCCCCCACCTCCGTGGATGGCTGTGTAGCCTAACTAGGAGGCAGATGCAGCTGAGTGACGTGAGGTTTGGTTGTGGGCTATAGAGTCCCGGAGGGACAGGTGCTCGGTTCCTGTGAGATGTGGGCCAGAGAGGCCTTTCCCAAGGAAGTGGTGGTGTTTGGCTTGAGGTCTGAAGGTTAATAGTAGTTTAACTTGCCCACTTGTCAGACCATCCACTCCTTTTCTAGAGGTTACCTGGGTACCCAGTGTGTGTCAGAGGCTAGTTCAGACAAGGTCATGAGCCAGAGAAGGAGCTATTATTGGTCAAGATGGAGTCCCAAGGGGTCAAGGTTGGAGACTCTCCTTCCACAGAATGCAAAGGGACAGAGATGCTTCTCATGTCCCCAAACTGGGCTGTGTGTAGCAGCTGCAGGAGCAACAATTGCCCGGGGCCGGCAGAGGAGAGGCCTTGGGAGGAGCCAGGAAGGGGCAAACATATGCATCACACAGCAGTTTGGGAAAGATGATTTGGGTAGAGGATGGCACAGACCCTTGGTTCCCCTGGTCAAGGGGGTTCCAGTCTCCGTTTGAAGGCATGATTCTCCTGTTTTGGTTTTTGGAGCATCTGTTTCTTAGGTCCTATCAAAAGTTTTTGATTGCTTGTTGATTTAGAGAGAAGATCTCATGTATCTCAGGCTGGCTCCAAAGATGACCTTGAAAACCTCATCCTCTGGCCTCTGCCTTTGAAAGTCTGGAATCGAAGGAACACACTACCGTGATCAGTTTGTTCTGGGCTGGGGACTGAAACCAGGGCCTTGGGCACGCTAAGCAAGCACCTTACCCACTGAGCTACATGCCCGGCCCATTCTGGGTGTGAGGTTTCAGGATGATGAGTGAGGCTCAAACGGAACTGAAAGCCGAAGCCCTCAAGCACAAAGGTGGCTCTGGGTCCAGGGTAAACTAGGAGGGTGTATTGTCTAGTTTTGTGTCATTTTGACACAGCCGAAGTCATCTGAGAGGAGGAAACCTCACTCCAGAAAATGCCTCCTTAAGACAGGCTGGGGGCAGGCCTGTAGGGCATTTTCTTAATTAGTGATTGATGGGAGAGGGTCCAGCCTATGGTAGGTGGTGCCATCCCTGGGCCGGTGGTCTTGGGTTCTATAAGAAAGCAGGCTGAGCAAGCCATGAAGGAGCTAGCTGGTAAGCAGCATCTCTCCATGGCCTCTGCATCAGCTCCTGCCTCCAGGTTCCTGCCCTGTTTGAGTCCCTGTCCTAACTTCCTTCAGTGATGGACTGCAATGTGGAAGTGTAAGCCAAATAAACCCTTTCCTCCCCAGCCTGCTTTTTGGTCACGGTGTTCAATCACGGCAGTAGAAGCCCTAACTAGGACTGAGGGTTTGGGAGTCAAGTCCACAGCTTCTCAGTGTCTGATCTGATCAGCAGGGGCAAACAAACGCTCCCGGGTCTGTTCGGGTCTGTTCCGTATTCTGCTGCTGCCCCACCTGAGAGGAGGAGCTATGTGGTCTTCAGGCAAAGCTTAGTCCTGAGCCTGGGCATCCTCAGGCCTGAGCTCAAAATGCTGGGTTTGCCTGATGGAGTGGGGTGATGAAGCCGTGTCCTGAGACTCGGAGCCCAGCATGGTGCTGCCCCAGTGCTGGTGCTCAGTACATCAGAGCTCCCCCCTGTTCCCTCCCTTCCTTCTCAGACCTCACATCTGGCTGTGCTCACATCTGCCAACCCCAGGGTGCCTCACCTTTGCTTAGGGCCACAGGACCTTGTTGGTACCCATTTCTCCTCTCTACGCCTGTCCTGTCTGGGTCTCATCCTGGCCACACATTTGCACAGGTTTCTTTAAAAGAAGCCCCTAAATATTTGACAGAAGACACAACCACGCATTTTCCAGCACGTTCTCCCAGGGACTGAGAGAAATAAGTTACTGTCAGCCCTGGCTCCGAGTCTTCAGGTAAGTGTCTGGTGCTTGAGACTTGGACTGGATGCTGGCTCTGAGACTCCTCCGCTGTGTGACCTTGAACATGACAATACAGATGAGAGCCAAACACTTCACAGATGCCACTGTTTTTATAGTGGCAGTGTTTTGTGATAGAAACATGAAGAGGGGGCTTTTCTGGCTACTTTACTGCTTCCCCACACACCTCGTTTAAGTGCAGGACTTGGCAGTTTGCACCAGTCTGGCTGTTTAATTAATTTAGTGTGGTCTCCATCCATCAGTGAACAAGTGCTGCCTTCGGTTCAGTGGGCTTGAGGCTGCAGGGTTAGAAGTAGAGGAGGTGTTCTTGCTAGAAGCCTCCTTCCATGTGTCTCTTGGAGATCAGCCACAACTCCCCTGGTGGGTCTTGTGCTTATTGGTTGAGGGACCCAGGCCATTTGGGTCCTGCCCAGCCCTGACTCCCTTTCTCTGGGGAGGACTTGACATTATTATCAATGTAAAGGTTCCATAGGGGCCTCAGGAAATAGCAGGCTATCGTGATGACTATGCATGGGATCATATGTGTGAATCACATATATAGACCTTACTCAGAGTTAGAGATCTGTTGATTCACGGCAGCCATTTCTCATAATCATGATAATGTCATAACCATGATAAAAATGCACACACAGGGCCCGAAAAGGTTGTCCAGTAGTTAAAAGAGCATGCTGCTCTTGCAGAAGGCCGAAGTTCACTTCCACTTTGGACAACTTACAATTGCCTGGAACTCCAGCTCCTGGGATTTGAAACAGAGCCTCCAATCACTCTGTGCTCAGATGCACTTCCCCATCAGACACACACACACACATTGTTGAAAAGAAAACAGATACTTAATTAAAAAATCACAAAAATGTGCTTTGGGGGCCACTGGCGCTATCTCCCCCAACTCCCAACTCCTAGCATGAAGTGAATTCCAAGTACCCCCATACCCCCAGAGGTTGGGATCACAGCAGTATCAATTGAGGCATTGTAGGCCCGTGCTCAGGCCTCCTTTCATCCTCCAGGAGGTCTTGAGGAATTGTGGGAGACCCTACCCTGTCTTTCCTCAGCCATACTTGTGGGCGTTCCGTCATCCATGACTCTTTCTGACTGTGTCTCCGTGCATGAGAAATCCAAGCATGCCCCACAGCCAGGCCTTTACTCATACATGCTTGTGTTTATCTATGTATGTACACATCCAGGTTTCATAGGCTCAACTACTGGGCCTCCCCTCCTCAGGTATATAGAGGTCCAATCATATTTAGGTCTGTCCATCCCTCCCAGCACCTGCTTTCCCACAGCTACCCTTGCACGCTCATCACAGTGAAGAATCTGAACACATCTCTGAGCCTCCTGCCCTGCCTCTGTCTCTGCACACTCCAGATGCTACAGCCCCTTCTACCCTTGTTCTGCCCAGGTACGCAGGACCCACCCTTAGCCTTCTCAAGGACAGATTTAAGAAGGTGAACCCCACACTCTCCCAAGCTCACACCCTACAGCACATCTACCTGACTGTCACCTGGACCCACCCAGACCTCCCTAAACACTCAGTCATCCCATCCACACTGGCTGGGCCCCTGGCTTGGGGCTTCAAAGACAGGTTTGGGAAAACAGTCTTGGCTGTGATGGAGTGCTTCCTTCGGGCCTCCTCGGCTTGTAACAGATTAAGGTGAACAGGCATTTGTCACGGGGAAGTGTACCCAGTTGTGCAGGAAAATGGACTTTTCCATGAGCGTGAGAGCTTGAACCTGTCACAGAGGGGAGAGTCTGTGTTATTGCAGCCTGCCGGGCTGCTGTGGCCGTCGCCGGCTTATCAGCTGTGGCAGGCATCACCTCCGACTGAAAGGATCCCATTACGGTAAGTAATGGCTTAATCACAGCCAGTTTGTAATGGAGATGACCTCTCCGCGTCCCACTGGCCTCCTCGGATGGATCGCGCCTCTCTGCACCGTGACTAACAGCGCCGCTCTCTTCTCTTCTCCCGAGAAAGGTCCATGGGCCACCAGGACAGGAATCAGACAGCTTGGGGGGGGGGGGCCTGCAGTGAGAAGGAGCCAGGGCAGGGACAGCCTGAGGAAGAAGGGTCCAGATACACCCCTGCCTAACCATCCTGTCCGGTAGGAAAACCTAAGGCTGGAGAGGACAGGAAGTCACACCTTGTCCCTTTTAGTTACACACCCTTACACAGAACTTGGCTTTTGATGGAATAAAAGGCAAGCCTTCCATTTTCAGTGTGTGTGTGTGTGTGTGTGTGTGTGTGTGTGTGTGTGTGTGTCTGGGTTTCCTAATTTTCATATTGTACCAGCTCTGGCATTAGCTCATCAGTATCCTTATGCTACATCTGAGGAGACCAGAGCTCAGAGGGGTAAAGGTCCAGGGGTAAATGTCCAAGGTCATATACCAGGTCCAGAGACACCACCAGGTCCTGACCTTAACATAGGAACCTCTGAACCTAGTGCTCATGGCTTTTGGTCCAGAAATATTCATCAGCCCTTGCTGCCCTCTTTTCTCAGCAGACCACGGCCAAGCTTCCTCCACAGTGTGTCCCTCAGCAGGCAGGGATGCTGTGTGTGTGTGTGTGCAAGGAATTTCAGCCTCTGGCTGCAGCAGCCCCCAGGAGGGGCAAAGGTCACTTCAGCTTCAGCTCAAGGTTGGGAGTTCCTTGGTGAGAGCAGGAATTCTGTCTGCTGCTGCCCAGCCATGTGTCCCCGAGGCTGAGTTGGGGATCCTGGTCTCGGAGTTAATGGAGTCTTTTCTCCATGCTGGCTTGAGCCCACTGCTGAGTCTGGGAGGCACACCGGAGGTTTAGGAGGGACTAGAAGGACTCTTCCTTCTCTGCTTTCCCTTTCCTTCAACATGGACCCCAAGAAGAGGCTGAATCTCAGAAAACTTGGGGGTAGAGTCCTGGTTGACCATCAGCTAGCAGGATGGCCTCAGACAGACCTGAGCCTCCCAGTGCCTGGAGATTCCTCACCTGCACACTGCCCCTCCCCTGCTCATCAGTGTGAGGTTAAGATCATGCCTGGTTGACACTCAGAGGTCTTAGCAGGGCTTGGAGGTAGGTCTCAGGATCCTGCTAATGCCATCTAGCTAGAAAGTGGGACTCTCAGACACAGACCCAGGCCTCTGTCCTAGCAACTATGTGTGTCTGTGTTTGTGGTTGCTAGGGCACTGTGTTCTAACTCCGGGCAGGAGCTGGGACCACAGGGACAGGCATTGAGCCTGTCAATATTGGGGCGGGGGGAGCTCAGAGAAGAGGGCATTGGTAGGAGCCTTGCTTCCGTGGAAGTTCACTAAAGAGGGCCGCAGAGAGGCCTGGGGTGGGAAAATACAGCAAAGGCGTGCTGAGCACGCTGAGTTTTGCAGACTGGCCTCTGTCACTGTGCTTGGCGACAAGCCTCCCTGTGATGAGGATGCTGCCTGTGATAATAGGGAAGGAAGGAAGCTCTGAGTTTTAGTTACTCAGCAGTATGCATTCCATGAACACTTATTAAGTGGCTGTGTACCAGACCTGGGCCAAATCACCACTGAGTTTCACTCACCTGACCATATTTACCCAGCAGACAGTACTCACTGCCCACCACGGGCAGGACCAGGCACTAAGGATTCTGTGGTAAACAAGACAGACATTGTGGTCAGCCCAGGAGACAAACAAATCTCAGTGGCATCCTGGGATAGGCTCATGGAGGACATACTCTGGCTGAACTGGCTTGTCCCTTCATGTCACCCTCATAACAGTGACAAATCTACAAAGAAGCGTCACCGTGATGGTCATTTCCAATGAGGAGGCAGGGGCTCAGAGAGCTTATGTCATTTGCCTGAGGCTGCACAGCTGGGACTCCGGAGATGCTGCTGAGCCCGAACCCAGATCTGTGCAAGCCTGTGAGTTACCCAACAGGGCTCCCATGTCTTCTCTATTGGGGATGCTCTGCAGATCTGGGGTCACACTGGGGTGTGGGAGTGGGGAGCAGTGTGCACCCCTGCCCTCGGGTTGTTTCCTGACTTTCATCCCTCCTACCTCCACCCTCCCAGCTACCCCAGCCCCCAGAGTCTGGGCCTTGCCTCCTCTGCACTTGGGGAGAGCGTATTCTCATGCTAATTGCAAAACTAATTGTTCTTATTGCAAAATCCATTATATAGTATATTTATATTGCAGATAATGAGCTGTTTGGATTAAATAGCTCACTAAAAGTCAATAAAAAGAAATTTGCTTCACTGTTCCTCCCCTCATTTTTCACAGGCACTGTTAACAGGACGTCGTCGTCCCTGAAGGCTGGAATTCATTAAAGTGCCTGGAGCTGCAAGGGGGTGTCGCTTTGTGCCTCTTCTCTTCCCTCCTCAAGGTGCTCTGTGAGAGGGTTGGAAGGCGAGAAGCGGGGTCCTCCCCCTGGTTTTATTGAGGCAGGGATGACTAATTGAGAAAAGAGAGCTTAAAGTAATGGAAGTGAAGCCCGGGGCTCTTAAGAACAGAGCCCACGGCCTGACTGAGTGGAGCAGGTCCGGGGAGGGTGGGGGTTGAAGGTGACTGCCAGTTGCCTCCCTCAGAAGGAGAGAGAAGTGGAGACCTCAGAGCTGTGTTCTGTGCTCCTGAACGGGTCAGAGGATGTAGGAGCTGGGGCTGGGGAATGAAAGCCACCGAAGGGCTTGGGTCTCCGGGCAGGAACCAGGCAGAGAGTAGATAGTCACGCCTCAGGATCGGGAATACTCAGGAGCGAAGGGTCTGATTCCAGGTTTGGACTTCTTCTAGTACCACATTTCTTGTGGGCCTCCAGAATCTTTGAGATCTAGCCATTGCCCCTGTTCTAAAACTAAAGGTGTCTTGTTTAAGCTAAGGCCTTCCAAGAGAGTAGGTCTGTGGAGTTCCGGGCTGATGGCTCGGGCCCTCTGAGATCACGGGGTCTGATGGCTCAGGAATGCCACAACCAAGAGAGAGCCCTCAATGGTATGATGGGCACCAGGTGCTGTGGAGAGAGAGGAGGGAACTGACTCTTCTCTAATCTTCTCAATGGGGGAGTTGAGGGAAGGCCAGCAAGATGGCTCAGTGGGTAAAGGCACTTGCTATAATCCTGATGACTTGATTTCAGTCCTGAGGAATTTCCCACATGGTGGAAGGAAAGAACAGATGCACACAGATGCGCATTTCCCCCCCCTCCCCAAATAAACAAAACTTACTTGCTAAAATAAAAGGTGAGATAACCTGACCGGGGGCTGCAGCTCTCCAAACATATGTCAATTAGTCCCTTCTGATCCAATCAATCAATCATCAATCCTCAATCAGTCAGCGAACCAAACAACCAATCAAAGTGTCTACAATGTCAAAATGGTGTGTGGGGCCCCAGAGAAGACTCCACATGGGAACATGCAGTCCTTATCTCTCAGTTCCTGGTAGTGTGGGGCAGTGTGGTGGGAGTGGCACTATTAGGAGGTGTGGCCTTGTTGGAAGAAGCATGTCACTGTGTGTGCAGGGGGTGGGGGGGGTGGGGGGGTGGGGGGTGGGGGGGTGGGCTTTGAGGTCTCATATGCTCAAGCTACACCCAGTGTGGCACATAGTCTCCTTCTGCTGCCTGTCGGTCAAGATGTAGAACTCCTTCTCCAGCATCATGTCTGCCCACACGCTGCCATGCTTCCCATCATGATGATAATAGACTAAACCTCTGTGTAGCATGAATCTTAAAAGGTCTTATTAATAGAAACAAACCCAGGGCCAGGTATTGGGATGAATGCTGGAAGATCAGAGAAGCAGAACAAGCCACAGCCACCTCACCTTGCCAATCCCTCAGCTGATCCTTTTTCCTCAGACTGGAAGCCTTTGAGTCCTCATCCAAATGGATCTCAGCTGAACTGCTGCTCGAAAGCCTAAAAGCTTAACCAGGCTCTAGTTCCTGGTCCTCAAACCTTGTATACCTTTCTGCTTCCTGCCATCACTTTCTGGGATTAAAGGCGTGTGTCACCATGCTTGGCTGTTTCCAGTGTGGCTTTGAACTCACAGAGATCCAGATGGATCTCTGCCTCCAGAATGCTAGGATTAAAGGTGTGTGTGTCACCATTTTCTGACCTCTATGTCTATCTAGTGGCTGTTCTGTTCTCTGACCCCAGATAAGTTTATTATTAGTGTTCATAATATATTGGGGAACACAATATCACCATATCTCTGAAACTGTAAGCTAGCCCAATTAAATGTTTTACTTCTGTCTTAGGGTTTCTATTGCTGTGAAGAGACACCATGGCCACAGCAGCTCTTCTAAAGGAAAACATTGAGGCTGGCTTATAGTTTCAGAGGTTCAGTCCATTATCATCATGGTGGGACATGGCAGTGTGCCGGCAGACATGGTGCTGGAGAGGTAACTGAGAGTTCTCCATCGTGCACAGGCAACAGGAAGTGAACTGAGACACTGGGTGCGGTTTGAGCGTATATGAGACCTCAAAGCCTGCCTCCACAGTGACATACTTCCTCCAACAAAGCCACACCTCCTGAGAGTGCCACTCCTTATAGGTTTATGGGGGCCAATTACATTCAAACTACCACACCTTCCTTTATAAGAGTTGCCATGGCTGGAGAGATGGCTCAGCAGTTAAGAGCACTGACTGCTCCTCCAGAGGTCCTGAGTTCAATTCCCAGCATCCACATGGTGGCTCATAACCACCTCTAGTGAGATTTTATGCCCTCTTCTGGCATAAAGGTGTACATGCAGATAGAGCACTCATACATAAAATAAAAAATTAATAAAAAGAGTTGCTGTGGTCATGGTGTCTCTCCACAGCAATAGGAACCCTAAGATAGGCAGAGTAGTGATATAACGGCTAGCGGAAAGCAAGGCTGGTGATGCAGAGCAAGGGCCATCCCCAGCAGTTCTAGCTCAGCTGGTGCTGATATATCACAGCTGAGTGGTCAGCCAGAGCCACTGGCCTGTGGGTGCTGGTGTCTGATGCACTTTGTCCTCCACCTAATGCTTCAGGAGCTGACATGTGATTCCTATCATGAGCCATAAGGTGGAACTTGATCTGATGGTGGAATTTAGAGTCACTCGGAGGTGGCTGGGATTGGAAAGGTCATCAGGATGGAGTCCTGAGGGGACAGACAGACAGAAGGAACAGAAGAAGCACTCACAGATGCCCTCACATCGCGTTTCCCAGCTCTGGTTTTGGTTTCTATTTTGTTTTGTTTGAGACAGGGTCTCATGTAGCCCAGGCTGGTCTTAACTGACGTTTAGCTAAGGGTGACTTCTGCCCTCACTTTCCAAGTGCTGAATTACAGGTGTGCAACACCACACCTGGTTTATTCAGTGCTGGGGATTAAACCCAGATGCTAGACAAGATACTTGACAATTGGACTGCATCTCCAGCCCCATTTGAGACATGATTTTACTTTGTAGTCCACCAATTTCTTGGTAATTTCCTGGCCTCAGCCTCCCAAACGTTGAGATTACAGGTTATGAACCACCAAGCCTGGCCCTGACTTACTGTGTGAACCATGTACAGACTCTGTTAACAAGAAGATCATCACTGAATGTGCTCTCTTGACTCTGGACCTCTAGAACTGTGAAGCAAAAGACACCCCCCCCCTTTTTTTCCCTTCTAAATTTACTCAGTCTGAGGAAATGTCGCTATTGTGGTAGAAAATGTACAGATAACAAAGAAGCAGCAGGAGAAGGTGTGAGCGGAGGACAGGGTCAGGGCCATAGCAAGTCGTCATGGTAGGACAGAAGAAAAGTTCATTGCTGAGGCTGGGAGGCCAGCTGGGGTCCACCCAGCTCCTGCAGGGTCTGCCGTGTCAGTCAAGTACGGCATTCAATCCTTACTGCAGTTGCGGTTGGAGCCACTGGGGATTTTATCTAGTAAGGAGTGACATGATTTGTACTCATTTACTTGTTTGTTCTTTTTTGAACATTTTTGGTTTACTCTTGTCAGTTTTATACCTCTTGGTCCTACTCACCCCTAACTGTCCCTTCCCATCCCACAGTGACATCCTCCAACATGTTCCCTTCACATTTTTATGGCCTTTTTCCTATTTCTTTTGTAACCCACTGAGTTCAGTTGGTGCAGCCTGCTGGAATGTTGACTGATCTTGTTGGCTTGGCTTTGAGCAGAGCATCATAGCTACATAGTGCAACAACCATTGTCATGGCCAGAAAACAGAACTACACAGCACCCAGCCTCATCCTCTGGCTCTTGTGGGTTTTTTGTTTTTGTTTCTGTTCCTTGCCTCTTTGAGCCTTAAGAGACTTAATAGAGATGCTCCATTTGTGCTGAGAACTCAACAGTCACTTATTTTTAGCATATTGTCTGGTTATAAGTCTATATTAACCACTACTCACTGCAGAAGAAGCTTCTCTAGCCAGGGTTGAGAGCAGCACTGATCTCTGGGTACAGATAAATACTTAGAAGACAGTTTGGCAATGTGCCCATCTAGCAAAACAATAGTAGTAGTTCCCCCCAGGGGCTTATGACCTCCTAATCCATGGGGTTTGACCAGATTTGCAGTACCAGGCACAAGTTACCTCCGGTATAGCAGGCCTCAAGCCCGATTAGGAAGTGGTTGGTTACCACCACAAGAGTCATGCCACTATTACATCAGTGGCCCCACCTTACCTAGCAGGTTGGTGTTACAGCATTCAGTGTTCACTGCTGAGTAACACCCAGAGATAGCTGCTCCCCCCAATGGCCTGCATAGCACCTTCTAGCACTGTGAAAGTTAGCCAATAGGGAGGAAGTTTTTAGGTCAATTCAGACTTGATTTCTCTATGCCTGCAGCCAAAGTGTATTGTGTCTTTAGTAACAGGGTCTTACCATCCAGTTAGGGTGGGACCAAGAACAATGACTGTGCTGGCTTTGTGTGTGTGTGTGTGTGTGTGTGTGGGTGAATGGGTGGGTGGGGGTGGCCCTAAGGTCTCTATGACTTGATTTGTGTTTTGAAGTTATCATTCTGGCTGCCAGCAGCATGTTAGGAGGTAGTGCTGGCAGGTTGAAAGCGCAGGGATGGGTGGCGGAGCCTGAAGAGAGAGCAGAGATGAGGCAGAAGGAAGATGGGGGAAAGACGATTTGCCAGGAGGAAGTATGTATGGGAGGACTTCTTAATCAGTGCCACACTGAGTGGACAGAGCATCATTTTGGGTGTGGATTGTGAGCTGTCGGGTGACGTAGAGCAGCAACCGACTTCAACACCATGGGGCGTTCCCCGGGCTGGTCTTAATTCCTCTTGTGTTATACAGGCCTGGAGTCTCAGTTACATCTCCTAACATGCTCAGTGCCGTTCTTTAGGGTCAGTAAAGTAACTTCAGAGCCATCTCCTGGAAGCAGGGCAAACAGAGATGCTGGGTCCTTCCTACACAGAGACCCAGAGTCTGTCAGGGGGGAGGGGAGGGGGAAGAAGTCTGGTATGGGCTTCTGGGATCTACAGATGGAGCCCACAGCCTAAAGACAAAACGGGAGGAAGCCAAGAAAGCTCCACCCCACTCTAGGCGGCTGAAATGGCTGCAATCTACTGTCATCTCTATTTACAGACTTCAAAGGGAGATGGGGAGAGACAGCCATATCTGGATGCTGGAGCAACTTGAGTGTAGATGAGATCAAAGGCAAAGGAATGTGGCTTCATGGCCCACCCTTCCCCCAGGCCTTCACATCCACAGATGCTAGTGTGGAGGGGCTCTCCAGGGCGGGAGCAGAGTCTAGCCGAACACGAGAAGCCCCTTCCCTCCCAGCCTTGATTCTTCTGGGTGAGGCTGAGGAGCTCGGAGTCCCTTTCTTCGGGTGCATCTGAAGCTACTGTGGCAGGAAAGCAAGGGCTTCTGGGAGGAAGTCATGACCTTCCCAGATCCAGAGTACCCAGAGGTTCATTTATAGCTCTTTGGTGTGGGAGTTGGTTTGTGTGGCATCTAAGTGGAGGACCTGAAGTCCTGGTTCTTAAGTGGCATCTCTTTGTTTGTTCAGGAGCTACCCTCCATCCAAATGTACCAAATGTACCCTCCAACCAAATGCTTGGCTTGGGAGCGGGGCATAAACCAGAGCTCCTTCTTGTGGTAAGTTCTTTATAAACCTTGATGGGATTGAGGTCTGCTAGGGGTCATTACTTGCTAACCCTGCAGCCAACAATAGCTGTTCCTGTTTGGAACTGCCTATCAGCCCTTGGATTCAGTCCTTCTGTGAATGTCTGGGTCTCTGTGGATGGCCATGGCCAAGGCCTTGGAGGAGGAGGTATAGTTATTCTTTTGGACATAGCCAGAAAGGTCAATTAGTGAGTTAGTGGACAATGACTCACCTTCTGACTGGGCTACTGTGGATAAAACTCAGGAGAGGGATCAGGCAGGGAGCTGGATGCCCAGGCTTCTGATTTTGGAGGGGGGTATTTAAGAGTATAGCTTTCAAAGCCTGGAAGCCAGGATGGAAACTTGGGGACGAGGACTAGAAGACTGTTATTGATGATGTGAAGCAAAATGTCAGGGTTTCTGTGGTTGACTGGATGGCAAGTATGGTGAGGGGGGGGGGGACTCATGGTTTAGGAGGGCCTGGGAGAGGGAGCAGGGCCAGCTGTCTTCAGATCATATACAGAGGCAGGCAGTATCAGCCCCAAGATGGCCCCAAGGGATTCACAAAACACAGGGCACTCACGTGGCTTGTGGGTCTGCAGATTGGAGACTGTGTGTGTGTGTGTGTGTGTGTGTGTGTGTGTGTGTGTGTGTGTGTGAATTTTATGCCAGATATATAATTGGCAGAGCTGCATGAAGACTCGGGGGCCCTGGGCTCCAGTAGACATTTGTGTGCATGAGATAGGGGAGTCTTTGGACAGTACCATCAAAGGTTGGAGTAAAGGGTGTGTGTCAAGGAGGTGGGAGCTGTCTTGGGGCAGCTGAGAGGCAGAGAAAATACATCCAGGAGGGTAGGTGTGGTGTTTAGGAGGTTAGGAAGGAAGAGATGTCCCTGAGTCTTACCCTCCTAGCTCTAACTGGAGTGACTAGCCAGGAAGAGGCTGAGGCCGTCAGCTCTTGCTTCTGTTGGAGGAGGAAGGTCTGTCCAGGTTCTTGACTCCTTGGCATTTCTGTCACATCAAAGTTCACTCATATGTGCCGTCATGTGTACCCAGCTGCTGGTGCTAGCAGAGGTAACCAGCAGCGTCCCTCTGAGCTCACGTGGACTTATCCTCATGCCTGGGATGTGGGGACTGTGTAAAGCAAGGGATAAAGAGACCCCTGGGTTAGGGGGCACTGTTCAGTTTACTACGAGGAGACTCACAGTGGTTGAGAAAGTCATAGGTGGTAGTTTCCTCCCTAGAGAGATGGGTGAGTGCTTCCGTGCTGTTTCAGGTGTGGAGGGTCTTGTGGTTCATGGGGACTTATGAGCACTTGGCAATTAGGGATGACTTAAGAAAAGGAGATCTGTGAATATGTGGGAGTCAGGAGTAAGTGTGTATGTGTGTGTGTGTGTGTGTGTGCGTGTGTGTGTGTGTGTGTGTGTGTGTGTGTGTGTGTTAGGGAAACTGAGAATAACGATTTGATGAATTTGAATCTGTATCTGCATGATTAGGACTTTTGTGCCTAATCATGTCTCTGCGTGCATCTGTGAGGCTGCCTGTGTGTTGAGTGTCCGCCCCTGCTGCACAGTCCAAGGGCAGTATGAGTGGTGCTTCTCGGGAAGTGTGTGTGTGTGTGTGTGTGTGTGTGTGTGTGTGTCTCGGGGTGGGGGGAGGACTCGGGGAGGGAGGGAGGGTGAGAGCGTGCCCAGTGGCAGGCATGACAAATGATTAATCTATAGAAATCTATATTCTATTCTTCCATGCGTCCACTCCGCCCTTCTCACGCTCCCATGCATCACCTCCGCAAATCCATCACCGACTCCCAGCCAAGGACGGGCGGTGAGGAGCGCGCCTGCCTTATTGATGGACTTGTGGCTGCTTTTTATACATTCGGAATGCGAAGAAGGAAAGCTCCCTCTCGTTGGTTTATTCGTTCATCTTGCCGTTTGTCTAGCATATGGCTCTTGAGCGCCTACTGTGTGCTGGACGGTGCTGGGAGCTCAGAGTCAGGTGATGAGCAGGCAGCTGCAATCCCTTTACGTTGAGTGAAGGCTGAACAGCACGTTAGCCATTTTGGTAGAATGCCAGGCAAGAGGTGCCACAGGTTTGGCAGACTAGAGATGGGTGGGAAATGAGTGTGGCTGGAGGGGGGTGATTCACAAAAGCTGCCAGAAGAGGGAGAAATGCCTAAAAGGGGAGGCTAAAGTGACAGAACCAAATGGGAAGATGAGACGAGGGCACAGCATCAGGCGAAGGGAACAGTCTAGACAGGCCGAGATGCCAAGAAAACTCTCACTCCCGGAACAGCTGTGGAGGGGAAGCGTGAGAGGTGAGGATGAGGAGGTGGGCAGTGGAGGAGGCTGCTGCTCTGTCACAGGAGCTGGATTTCAGCTAAGGTCAAAGGGGAGCCGCAGGAGGCTTTAAGTGAGGGCCACAGGATGTTTAGCTCATTCCTGGTGGCCCAGATCCAGCCTGGGGACAGAAAACCAGGTCAGAGGTCAGCACAGCAATTCTAGGGAGGGACAGTGGTGACTTAGGTTAGGATGGTGGCCCTGGATGGAGATCTGTGGAGAGCCCAGAGACACTTTGGAGGAAGAACTCTGGATATGGTGATGAGCTGGGGTGAGCATGCAATCATGACCCCAAGTTTCTGGGCAAGTGACCTTGTTGAGCCTCTGTTTCCATCTCTAACATGGAATTCTGGGTCCAGGTGTAGCTCAGTAATGAAGGACTTCCCTTGCAAGCATGAGAGGATTCCATCTCTCAGGTTTTCTTCCCCATAAACAAAATGGAATGGGCAGTCCTTGGTTCTGTAGGTTGGTGGGAGACCATTTGGTTTGCTCCCCATATCTGACCACCCTTGAGACTGCCTGGAGAATGGACCATGTTCTTCTCTCCCATGAGATGGGCCATCCCGGATCTATTTTCTGGGCATCTTTGGGTAGACCTGGGTTTAAGCTTTGAGGAATGTTCTAGAAGCCTGCTACTTTTCATCCCCGAAGGACGCCTGGAGGTGGTCCAGACCGACTGACCCCCTCTTGCACAATGAAGGGAAGGATATTCCTGAGGTCACCCAGCATGTCACCAATTCCTGCTGCTGTTCCGGATCTCAGATCACCCTGGATAGAGTGACCTTTCAGTTCCCTATGCCCCTCTCCAGCTTTCAGGCTTAAGGCTCTTCTTGGACCAGCAGGCAGCTGATCTATTTTTTGTGTCATCAGAACTACAATGCATGCATGGCCCGAGCATATGGTTCTGGGATCTCCTGGGAACAGGCTACTGGCCTAGGCCCCCAGGAGATTCCTGAGTTGCTAAGTTTTCAATGGTCCTGTGTGGCCAGAAGGAAAACCAGAGAGGTGGGCATTCACTCTCTTCCTGCCCACTTCAGCTAAACAACTTCAGATCGCTGAAGCTCTTCAGATCTTGGATCTATTGCTTCTGCCTTCTCATGAAGCTCCACTCTGCAAAACATCTTCAGATGCAGGTATAGCTGTCACCTGTCACCTCCAAAGTTTCTCTTTGCTCTTCCCTGCCCCTTCCAAGTGAGCCTCCTACCAACCCAGAAGGCAAAGGAGCCTTCTGGAGTGTGCCAGACCTGGTGGCCTTGAGGTGGGTGGGAGGATGTCCTGAGGGGACATTTCCCCAGGGTTTCTGATGCGCTCTCTGCCTGCATAGCCAGCGGAGGGGCACCAAAGCCCTTCCAAGATCAAGAAGTGCCAAGGAGAAGACCCTGCACACTTAGGATTGTTTCAGATTAAGTGACAGCGGGCACAACACGGTGGGGGAGATGGTGTGTGTTTCTTTGGAGCATTCAGTCACAATTCATCATTATCCAATTTTTTCCCCCTTGGGTTTTCTCTCGCACACATTTTTTTTATCCCAATCTGACAGCTAAATGAGGAATCACACTGCCTACGTTATCTGTTTTGTTCAGGAATTAATCCGTTTTTAAACACCAACTGCCAAGTGGTTAGTGTGAGCAGAGACAGGCCGAGTAGGCCCCCAGACAGCTTGGACAGGGTCTGAGGGCCCCTCTGGCTGGTCACTTGCCTGGGGCCTGGGGATGTACAGGTGCCTGACACGCCCTGAATACAAGCTTGGTGTTTCAGGCTCCTCCATTAGGTACTGTGGGCCAGCCTAGTTGGTTCCCCTGCCAAGTTCATGGGGTCCCTGGCTGTGAGGTTGTTCTGGCCCTCCCTCTGCCTCTGGTAACTCAGGAAAGAGAGGTCTGGACCTCTGGTTCTGTGGAGGTTAAATGCTGGGAGCACTAAACCCTCCCAGAGCAAGGGTCCTTGTTTTATCAGCTAGGTGCGGTTTGAGGACCAAGGACAAATCCAGAGTATAGTCGCAGGGATACAGAGGGTACCGGGCACTTGATGTTTCTAAAGGGGCCACATTTCTTCCCTTTCTCCCTCTTCCTCATTCTCTTCTTCTTTCTCTCTAGTTTACCCTCCCTCTGTTCCTTCCCTTCCCTTCCTCCCTCTCTTCCTCCCCTCCTCCATTTTTGTTCTCTACGGTATTGATGAACATGCAGCGATGACAGAGGCAGGTCTGGCCGCTGTAGTCTAACAGTCAGAAACGGGCTGAGTTCTCCATGGGAGAAGCTGGGCTTATAGAGACTGCATGACAGGCAGCTGCTCCAACTGCAGGGCAAGCTTCAGGAAGCCAGGGATGGACAGGGCAAAGCTTAGGGTGGGAAGAGAGCCCAGGTAAAGGTGCATGGGCATAGAACCTTGGCTCTGTCTGCTGGCACCCTTGCCCAGAGACGGAGTTATGTGTGACAGGAGCCATGCTTGGCTGTGTTCCAACTGGGGATCTAGCACTGACTGCAGATTTGTTGGAGGTATCCAGTGCGGACATGTGTGAGGCACAACTCAGTGAAGAGGCAAAGGAGAGAGAGCATGGGCCACATCAGGAGTCCCCAGGCTCC
Organism: Peromyscus eremicus; assembly: GCF_949786415.1. Classification (NCBI taxonomy): domain Eukaryota; kingdom Metazoa; phylum Chordata; class Mammalia; order Rodentia; family Cricetidae; genus Peromyscus; species Peromyscus eremicus. Next base: position 136,380,038 of record NC_081417.1, read on the forward strand.
ACAATGGCAATTGCTTGCCATAACTGATGCTCCCAAAATATTACTGTCTGCAGATGTCACCTGGAGCAGCCCCCAGCCAGTACAGGGAACAAGGGAATCACTGTATGACAGGAGAGGTGGCTGGGCAGACAAATGTACAAACCTACAGCCTTGCGACCCCAACAGTGTTGGGCGCCACTATTTCCTGTCTCTGACACACTAGACATTTTTGATTCTGCCTAGTCTCAGTTTCCCCTGTATAAAATTATATGATGAGGAGGGTCTTTTAGAGAGGGGGAGGATTAAGTGAGAGTGTATCTAGGGCTGGATGCACTCATGCCTGAGATGTCAGCTCCCACAGGGAGCTGCAGAGCCTCGACGCCTTCTCTGGCTGTGGCTCCAGTGTCTGCCTGTCCCTGCCTGTCTCCGGCCAGCACAGTGACCTCCATGTCCTGTGTCCTCTGCTTCCTTCCAGCTTGCTTAGGTGGGATTCACTGAAGAAGCAGATGGCATCTGGGGCCGAGTGTGACGGTGATTATGCTGCAGAAGGGTGATAATTTATTCTGCTCAGCCATGGCTGAGGTTTGGAAGGAGGTATGTATTACTTCTAGAAGGTGAGGCCAGGGGTGGGGGCCTCCCCTTTCTGACCTCTAGCAAAGAGCTTCTCCTTGTTCTGCCTCATAGAGAACAGGTCTGCAAGGCTGGGAGCTTCCCTGGGCCAGGACCTTTGGAGGAACTGGGTGTGGGAAGTGGGCTGTGGATATAGCCCTGGGAGAGAGAGAGAGAGAGAGCCAGAGGCAGCCGGACCCCAGGTCTGTGTGGGAGAGACATGAGCCCATGAATGGGGCTCTTTGTCTCCAACTCGGCTGGGGGGACTGGGTCCCACCTGCACGAGGCCTTCCTTTTCATTCTTCTCCTCGTCTCCCTCATGAATGGAGCATGGCGTCTAATCGGTGGGGAGAAAGATGTAAAACTAATCCCCACTCTAATAAAAACAGTCTCCCGATTAAATATGTATGAACACATATTGATTTGGGGATTAAACAGAAAAGAAAATTGAGCCTGTAATTGAGCCAGGGAACATGTAGAGGGTGAAGCTTGGGTTGCTCATCTTCAAACACACCTGCTGGGGCTGTCGGGAGGGCAAGGGGTTGAGGGTGTCCAGGCCCCTCCGTTGGAAGGACTAGACCAGCATTGGTGTGCTGTTGGAGGGGCCTTTGCCTGCTGTGGGAGGGGCCTGTGCCTGCTGTGGGAGGAACTTCTGCTCGCTTCCTAATTTGGAGAACTCCCACTGGAGAGGTGTGCTGGTCCTATGGATGTTGGTATTCTGGGCCTTTGATGGAGAATAACTGCTTCAGGAGGTGTCCATGCCTTGAGGAGTGCCGCTGTGGGGTCAGACCCCGTGCTTAGTAGTCGCAGATAGACTATGTACAGCCTTTTAGATTCTGAAGAACACTGTGTCACAGATCTGATGACATCAACTGTACAGTCTAAAACACAGGCTCATAGATACTAGGACCTTACTAGGCATTACTGTGACAGTGGATGGCGTCTATTGAACACTGACTACAGGCTGAGCACTTTTCAAATGTTATTGCCCAGCCTGACATTGACTTTGTAAAGAAGATTTTATCAAGCCCATTTACAGAGAGGAGGCTGGGGCTCAGAGAGCTCGAGATGTGGCCAGTGCAGGACACAGCCCAGCCACAGGGAGCCTGGCTACTTCTTGCTTTATCCTGGAGAAGAGTGGGATCCTGGTCCCCCATCCCAGCCTCCTGTGTCCCAACAGAGTGCCCATGTCTTCCGGAACCACTCCTGACCACTTCCTCTGGGTCCTAGCTCCCACATCACAGGCACCTAGTCCCTCCCAACCCACTTAGAATCTCCTAGGACTCATTCCCAGGCACCCAGCCCTTGCCCCTCCCCCACTTCTGCTGCTCCCCAGCTGAGGTCTGCCTGGCATCTCCTGGAACCCGCCTTTCCCCCAGCTCCCGAGTCTTTGACGCGCCCCACACTTTGCAATCGACAGAGTATTGTCACCTTTGTCATCTCGCTCAAGGTTCACAGTGACCTAACATCCTGGATGACAGGAGAATTTGAGGCACAGACAAGTCGGGTAATTTGGCTCAAATTGCAGAGCCAGTGAGTGACAATGCCAGCTATTTCTTCCCAGGTGAGATTGCACCTGTCCCTTTGTGCGGGACCCACAAAAGACACCAAGGCCACATGATGAAGTGGCCAAGAAGATACAGAGTTGGGTGTAAGCTTTGTATGGACTTAAATTCGAGGCCCTGCGCTTCCTCTAGCTGGCTGTGGGGCTCTCAGGAGGTCATGTAAATGCAGGTATGGTTTTTTCCCATGTTTAGCTGGGATCTCCTGAAGATGAAGCCAGAACCCACATAGGCCAACTGTCAGAAGAGCCCTAGAGTTCAGGGTCGGGCCACGTAGTTCACTGTCGGAAGATGAAACTACCAGGCCAGCTACCCTCTGCTGTGGCCCTGGGAAGGAGGCAGGAAAAAGTATCAGGACATGAAATTTTGGACAGGAGTGCCTGGTGTTCAGAGGCGGTGCTCAGCTCTTCACGACTCACGGGGGATGTTGACAGACTGGTTATTAAAGTAATAATTTCATTCTAATGAAGGTGTGCATGTTCTCTGTGCAGCTGAAGCTCCACTCCATTCTGTTTAGTGGATGCAGTAGGCGGGATCCAGCCTCTGCCTAGTGAGGCTAGAAGGAGGTTGATTAGTGGTGATGGAGGCTAGCAGTTGTAGGGCCCAGAGCAACCTGAGCCCTTTCGAGGGTCTTCAGGGCTATAGATGGAACTCAAGCTTTAGGGTCTAGGGGGCAGATAGCCCAGGCTTTGGCCACTAGAGTCCTGGGCTTGCCTCCTGACTCCATTGTGACAGGTTGTGGAATGCCATGGACCACACTTCTCTGAGCTTCAGTTTCTTCTCCCATGGAGGGAATAAACCTGAACCTGGCTTTCCCAAGGTACCGTGAAAAAGGATGGCAGGTTCCTGTACGGAGCCTGTGCTTGGGTTGACCTTCCAGCCCAGACAGTCTTTCTCCCTCTTGCCTTAAGCAGCATCTCTGTGTCCCTACATGCAGAGCTGTTATTCCAGCCCAGGGCTCCTGAGTCCAAGTCAAGGGATGCTTGTGATCTACATCATTCTGGAGAGGGAACCCGGAACCTCTCATTCTTTTACAGGTTCTGTCCAGTGTCAGGTCTGTAAACACCAAGCATTTCTAAGATCAAGTAGGGGTCATTTGGTCTATGGCTCGTCACCCTTGGCTGGGGACTCTCCCTTCTGCAGAGGGTGACATAGGCAACTATTTGTGTTTCTTCCATGTTATCATCTTGACTCACGCCAGGGAAGGAGGTGGCAGTGTGGGGGCAGCCTTCCACCAGCCCCCTCCCCCAACTTCTCAGTCTGGTCGGGCTGCAGCTGGGGAGAGTGAGCTCCTGGTTTGTAGCCCTGCTCTGGCTCTCTGCAGTTGGCTGTCATGAAGACGTCAGGCATTCCTGATGATGCCTACAAAGAGATACACACTCCGACCCTATTGGGATGGCCTTGTGAGCCATGCCTGTGGGATCCTGGTCTAGTAGGCTTGTACCTCTCCCTTGGCTGAGGTCCTTGATGCCATGAGCTTGTTAGCTCCAGGCAACTGGTCCCCTCAGTGTCTTCCACTTTTTGTTGTCTACCAGGTGTCCCTAGAGAACTCTTTGGAGAGGAGTCTGATCCAAGATGTCCTCAGCAGAGCCTACCACTTCCTTGCCTTGAACTGAGGTAAAGACTCTGTCACTATTGTTCTACAACGCTCAACTGCAGGTCCATGGTGCTCGTCATGACCCGAGGGCTGAACCATTTCCACTTTCTTTGAACCAGCTGGGTCCCACCATCTACTCTGCTCTAGGTTTTGGGAGGTGTGATGGGTAGAGCTAATTGTCAGACTTGGCAGAGCCTAGAGTCATCTGAGAGAAGGAAGGGCCTTCAGGCATGCTTTTGGGAGATTATCTGATTGCATTAACTGACGTGAGAAGAGCCGACCTCACTGTGGTCAGGACTGGTCCCTGGGCAGGGGATCTTGGCTGATGTAAGATGGGGAAAGTCAGCTGAACAGCAGCAAGCAATCCCTCATCCTTCTGCTTCCTGAGTGTGGCTGCAATGTGACAGGCCAGCTCCCTGCTCCTGTTGCTGTGCCTTCCTCCTGGCCACCATGCTTTCCCCACCACAACGAGCTGAATTCCTCTGGAGCTATGAGACTAAACTGTGGTGAGATTTTGTTTGTGCTCAAAGAAATAAAGCTTGCCTGGAGATCAGAGTGTGGAGCTAGCCACTAGTTAACTACAGAGACCAGGCAGTGGTGGCACACACCTTTAATCCCAGCACTTGGGATCTCAAGCCTTTAATCCCAGCACTAGGGAGATGGGGACAGGAAGTGATATGGCTGGGTGGAGAGAAGAACATAAGGCAGGAGGAGACAGGAGCTCACCCCTTTTGACTAGGAGTTGGTGAGGTAAGAGGTGACTGTGGCTTGCTCCTTTGTCTCTCTGATCTTTCAGCATTTACTCTGATATCTGGCCCTGGGTTTTTATTATTAAGACCAATTAGGATTTGCACTACACTAAACAAGCCCTTTCTCTCCTAAGTTGCTTTCATCAGGACCTTTTATCTCAGCAACAGCAAAGTAATTAAGACAGGAGGTCATCCATGAGGCGTTCTCTGGCTTTGGGGGTTCTTGTACAGAGGGAGTCCAGAAGGGTGGGTGTGGCTTCCCAGGTGCTTCCCTCATTGTTCCGTCCTCAGCGGGAGGTCCCAGACTCCCCCCCCCACCCCCCCACCCCCGCCGCAACTTTCTCTATGCTTTCTAGCAAGGGGCACACCTCACTCCCTTGCAGTAACTGTTCAAGTCAAGGAGCCAGTTTACAGCTGAGGTCCCTGTAGACCTGTACTGAGCCAGTCACCGAACAATCTGACCATCACTTCATCTTCTCCCCAGCTCCTGCTCATCCTCCAGTCACACTGGCCATCTTTCTAGTCCTTGAATACACATTCATTGTCTGCCCATTCCCTGTCCACAGCACGTTACGTCCCATCTACGTGTCTATCCTTCAGGGGTTTAGCCGGAAGTCAGGACATGCAGCCAGAAGCTTGAGGAGTCATGGACCATCTGAGGGATGCAGTGACTGCTGACAATGGGAAGCTGTGAGACCTAGGCCTGAAGGACACAGGAGGGAAGGGACTTCAAGAGCCAGTGAGAGTTGGAACTGCTGTCACAACCGGGACTGGAGCCTGGCTCACAGAGTCTGGAGAGAGCAGGGGCAGAGCACCGGCATCTCTCAGGTCTTGTTCTCTGATTTCTGCTTGGGTCTCCCATGGCTTAGCCCAGCTAGAGGCTGGCTGGCAGGGTGGCCCTAGGGCATGTCCCCCATGGCTCAGTCCACACTGGGCAGATCAGAGGGCAAAAGAATGGGGTTGTGATGTCAAGGGAGGAAACTTAAGGGCCCAATTTTGTGTTGCAGTGGTTTTTTGATTTTTAAATTCTCCCTGCCGGAAACAACCGAGTTGTCTGCTGACTTGGCCACTTCTTGGCTTTCTTCTCTGCTGGACTGACAGTGCCGTCAGGGTGGGACCTTAGTGGCTTGGTCTCTTGTTGTCTCCCCTGGCTACAGGGCAAGTCTGCATGCTCCACAGAAAGGAAGAGCCCTGGACTCTGGGTGCAGCCCTGCTGTCTCCTGCAGGGAGCTTCTGGAACCATCAAAGTCCTCCCTTGGGCTTAGGTTGGAGGGGGCTGAAGGTGGCACTCCAGGACAGGGTGGTACCATGCTTGGCCTCTTTCCGATTGGAGCCTATGTTAGCCTCAGCAGGAGTCCACTGTAGTGAGATGGTGTGGAAGCCAGGCATTCTAGATGACCCTGTGCGTGGAGATCTGAGCTCCAGGCTCAGCTTTTGAAAGAAAGAGAAGTGAGCAATAGTTTAGGGAAGGTGGATTTGACAAGGCAGCAGGAGTTGGGGGGATGAATAAGAAGTACTGGGGCCTTATCTGGGTCATGTGACCTTCTCCATCATCTCCTTGATCTCCACTGTTGGGGGATGGGTAGTGCCAGCAGGACTCCTTGGCAATGCTGGATCCATCAATGGCTTTTGCTGGGTACACGAGGTGCCCTTCACTCTTCAGCCACATGTCCATTAAGGACCTACCACATGCTCAGCCCTGGAGATAACTGTGCAAGGTTTGGGACTGCCAGTCTGCACACGGCCCACTTCTATATGAAGCCCGACGGTGGCATCACTTCTGTCCTGAGTCCTTCAGACAGAAAGGTACTCACTGATGCAAAATCTCCCAGTGATGCTCTGGACCAGCCTTGCTATGGGCATTCCCTACACTGCTCTGCCAGCACTTTCCTAGTGGAAACCCACGTCTGGCGGTGTGCAAGGTACTCTCTCTGAACCCCAGTGTCTCCTTACTTATGTTATTGTGGGCCCTTCTGGGCGTGTGCATCCCTCCAGCCCTGATCATACATGCTCACTATGACATGGAGCCCACCCTGCAGAAGCGGCTACACTCACTCTTAACTGTGATTCTACAAGCCTATGGGAAGTTACGGTCAGCGTCGGCTAGTGGCGGTGGGGGGACAGTGCAGAGGGCAGGAGCTGGAGCAGAAAAGACAAGCTAACGCCCAGTTGCTCTTGGAGCAGGAAGAGCTCCTTGCAAATGATGTATGAAATGAGGAGCATATGCTGCAAGCGATTCATGCGCAGGAGCTTGGCTAGGATCCCCAGCTCTGGCACTGCAGTTGGTGGCTCCGTGCTCCCAGCTCTGCAGTACTCCAGAGTGCTCCCAGGATGGCTCCACCTCCCTCTCTGGTCTCCTCCTAGCAGGGCATGCTGCATGCACACAGTAGGCAATCTGCTTCACCTACCTTGGTCCCCTGAAGCAAGGCAGGAGGGTTGGCAGCAGCAGTGAATCAGGAAAGTCAGGCCTCATCTTGGTCTGTCCCGGATGGGAGAATGAGTCCAGAGAAGGACATGGATTCTCCCAAGGTCACATGGGGCAAGTGTCTTCTGTCTAGAGCAGGAGTTCATTAGGATGCAAAGGACTTGGACTCTTCTCCCCAGACAGCTCTGACAACTGGATCTTTATTTGTAATCCTGTGTTTTGGGGCAAGCTCTGCAACCTCCCTCCATCTCTGTTCCTCATCTGTATAAAATGTGGGTGGTGGCATTAATCTGTAGAGCTTTGACATTTGGAAGAAGGCTTAACAGTGATGATGCACATGCTTAGCTCTCTCTCTCTCTCTCTCTCTCTCTCTGTGTGTGTGTGTGTGTGTGTGTGTGTATGTGTGTGTGTGTGTGTGTTCACCTTCTGCAGAGCCCTTTCTACAGCCCCACATCCACATCTCAGTAGTGCTGAAAGAGGTGCACACTCCTTTGTGCCCACACTTCCCATGTTGCCACACTCCAATACTGGCTGGGGTCCTGTTGTGCATTCTTTCTCCCCCAGGCTTGGCCTTCCTGCTGCCTCTCCCCTCTGCCCTCCTCACTCTGCCGTCTCTGGTCAGTCTCTTAATCTCTGGATGCTTCGTGATGCTTTTTGTTTTCCCTTGAAAACATGGGCTTAGGCATGAGAAGTAACTTATTGGTTCATGGAAACTCCATTCACAGGGTGTTCAGGTCAAGTTGTCCTTAACTTCCTCTCCCCTCACAGCCAAGTTTCGTCGGCTCCATCTTCAGAACACAGCCGAGAATTTAGCTGAGTGGCGGTGCACACCTGTAACCTCAGCTCTTGGGAGGTAGAGGCAGAAGGATCAGGAGTTCAAGGTCATCCTTGGCTTCAGAGTGAGTTCAAGGCCATCTGGCTACATAAGAACAAGGAGGAGGAGGAGGAGGAGGAGGAGGAGGAGGAGGAGGAGGAGGAGGAGGCAACATAACCAGAGTCCACAACCCTCTCAGCTTCATGGCTTGTCTTATGGTCCAGGCTGCCATCACCTACCTGGACTCTTATAATTGCCTCTTACCTCTTAATGGGTCTCCCTGATCTGCCTCTGTGGTTGGCCTTGAGCATGACTACAGCTATCCCAGAACCTCCATCCATATCCTATCCTCTGCTGTGGTTTGAATGTGAAATGTCCCTCCCCCCTCCCCCCAGGTGGTGGCGCTGTTTCGGGAGGTTGGAGAACCTTTGGAGCTGTCTAGGGCAGGCTTTGAAGGCTATCCCTCCTCTGGTTCTAGTCTACTCTCTGCCACCGCGATGTGACCAGCCCCTGCAAACTCCTGCCGCGGTGGACAGGGCTGCCCTAGTCCCGGGCCGTTCTTGCAGCGGTGAACTGTGGGACTCTGAGCCAGATAAATCCTCCCTCCCTTAAACGGCTTCCTTCAGGCATTTGGTCACTGCCACAAGAGAAATGGCGCCTCTGGTGGCTTCTGCTCTCAGAGATGAATCCAGTCGTTCCTGGCCCTCCTCCTCAACCCACTGGCTCGCCCATCCTAGCTTCAAGGACATTGCACCACTGGAGTGGCTCACTCCCTAGATCCAATCCAGGCTCTGTTCAAATGCCACCTTCCCAAAGAAGATTCCGGACACTTGGAGCTGAGCTCAGCACTCCCTGATTCACCTTTCTTCTCACCTTGTCACTGTAGGGTGTTTGGGTCCCTTCTCCAGATGACGTCTCTTTGCCCACAAGATGCTGCCCTTGCCTGATATGTAGCAATAACTCATTAAAAAAAAAAAAAAAAAAAAAAGCTCAAGTTGGCTTCAAACTTGCAAACTTTCTGCCTCAGCTTCCAAGTGCTCAATAAACATTTGAGTGTGTGTGTGTGTGTGTGTGTGTGTGTGTGTGTGTGTGTGTGTCTGTGTCTGTGTTAAGAGTGCATGTATAGAAGTCGTGTCTTTCTTGATCATACTCTACTTTATCTGTCGAGGCCGAGACTCTCACCGAATCAGAGCTTGCCGGTTCTGGTTAGTCTGGCTAGTTTGTTTGCTCCTGGGATCCTGTTTCCATCTCTTTTAAAAATTTCAATCACTTACTTACTTTTAATTTTCTTCATTTTGTTTTTATTTTGTATTTTTGGGTGCTTTGCCTGCATATTTATCTGTGTACCATGTTGTGTGCAGTCTGGTATAGGCTAGAACTGGAGTTCTCGGAGGCTGTGAGCCACCATGTGGGTAGTGGGAATTGAACCTGGGTCCTCTGGAAGAGCAGCTACTGCTCTTAACCACTGAGCAATCTCTCCACTCCTGTCCCCGCTCCTTGAGTGCTGGGATTACAGGTAGCTGCCGTGCCTAGCTGGCTTTTCCATGGTCCTAGCTTTGTGCAGCAAGTGTTTTATCCACTGACCCACCTCCCCAGCCTCCTCCACAAACAGGCTTCACACACAGATGAGTGAGCCCAGGTGCTGTGCAAGGAGGCAGAGGGCCCCAGAGCTTTGTGGATTGCTGTCCCATGCGGGTGATGACCCCTGATGAATAACAGGACTGTTGAATTTCCACTACAAAATGAGCAACAGGGAACTTAAGTAGGGGTCCTAGAGCCAAGGAAAAGTGAGGAGGCAAGACATCTGGGACGGTCCCCTCCGGAGGAGGTACTTAGGTGCGGCTGGAACGGCAGGGGGGTGTCCCATTGATCAGCGAGGTGAAGAGACAAGCATTCCAGGACAAGGAGAGAATAACAAAAATTCAATGCTTCCGTAGGACACAGGAAATGGGGTGGTCAGAGGACAGTGGGATAGGAACTGGAGAGTAGCCTTGGCTGGAAGCCCCGAAGGGGCTTGGCACACCTCTAGACAAACCTTGGTGCCAGCATAGCCCTAGCCACATGGTGCCCTCTGAATGCCCTGGAGTAGGAGGCTGATGGGCCTGCAGTCTAACCCCTGTTGGTCCTGTGTCACTTGCTGCTGTAGGGATGTGTGACACCACCACTCCAGAGCTCTGGGAACGTACCCTGGATGGTGCCAGGTTGGTCCTTGAGGCCACAATGGCAGCTGCAGTGAGGGATAGAGATTTCTGGGGACACCGAAATATCATTTCTGGGCCTGTCAAGAAGGCTCTGTGGGTGAAGGAGCTTGCCAGGACAGCTTGGAGAGCTGAGTTTAACCCCTGGAGTCAACAAGAAGGGAAAAGAGAGGCCTGACTCCAGAAAGTTGACCTCTGATCTCCACATTCATGCCATGGCACGCGTGTCCTCTCTACATCTCTCTCTCTCTCTCTCTCTCTCTCTCTCTCTCTCTCTCTCTCTCTCTCTCTCTCTCACACACACACACACACACACACACACACACACACACACACACACACACGCACAATTTTTAAAAATTAAAAAAATGTTTTTTCTCCAGAACCTCCAATGACCCTTGACCGGCCTGTGACTTCCTTATTGTATTTAGCATCTTAACCCCCAAACAACTCCCATTCCGCTCCCATCTCCTTCTTCTTCTGTCTCTGTGACCTGCAAAGCGCATCCCCAAGTGGTCAGCCTGCCTCGGACACGCTTTCTGTCCCCTGGTAACACCGCGATGTCTGCAGTGAAATGAGACGCCCGTGTCTCACAAGGCTCGGTCATAAAGAATGGTGACAACGAGCTCAGAGTCGTAGGTCATGTTGATACTCTCACATTCGTGTTCTGTTCTTATTACATTGTGATGGATGGAGAGGGGATTTTATCATGATCTCGTTCCTGCCTTAAACTGCTAATTCATGCCTGCGTCCCCTCCCGCGTTCTGCCTCTCTGCATCCCGTCAAGTGCTGACGGCATGAGGATTTGAGTGCGCAGCTGTGGGGAGGGCTTGGGGTGGGGGGAAGCATTAGTGAGCAGGGCTGTTGAGAGAACAGTCCCATCCAGTCATTTTGTGATGAAAGCTCTTTGTCACCTGGTGGTGGGGCCTGGGGCTCCTGGTGTATAAAAACAAATAGAAAAACGCCACAACAGCTTACACTCAGTATGGTGCTTTTAATTTTTCAACGTGACTGATTCCAATTTTTAAAATATTTATTTGTGTTTGTGTACACACACAAATGCCACAGTACAGTACCCATGTGGAGGTGGGAAGCAAGGTTGTGGAATTCTGCTCTCTCTCCACCACATGGGTTCTAGGGATGGAGTTGCAGTCATCCTCAGCAGGCATGGCAGCAAGCATCTTTACCCTCTGAGCCATCTCACCAGCCCAGCACACCTGGCTTTTACCACATGGGTTCCGGGGATTGAACTCAGGTCCGCATAGTTACACAGCAAGGGATTTTCCAGCCGATCTGTCCTCAGACCCACAAATGATTTTATTAAATTTTTATTTTAATCCTCAGTATGTCTGTGAGATAGGGAACATATTATTCCTATTCTACCGATGAAGAAACTGAGACTCGCTGAAGGCAAGTGATATAGGTCAATGCCTTTCAACCTAGATCTATAGACAGATCTCCGGGAAGGCTGCTGCTGAACACTTGTCCCACCCAAGTCCCCAGAGGTCACAGACTTTTGAGTAGCAAGGATCTGATGACATCTGTGGATGTGCAAAGGCACTGAGGTCAATGATCTCATCTACCCGCAGCCCACTGTACCAGGCAGGCACTGCCGCAGAAGAGCGACCACAGACCATCCTCATGGGCCTTACCGTAAGCACAGGTAGTGAGGTAAACCAGGGTCTTTTGTAGACTTGGTGGCTTCTTGCCTGTTTTGTTTGTTTGTTTGTTTGTTTGTTTGTTTGTTTTTTTGAGATAGGTTATCATTATATGGTCCAGGCTGGCTGGGAACTCACTATGTGACCCAGCCTTGTCTGGAACTCACAACGTTTCTGCTTCAGCCTTCTGACTGCTGGCATTCCAAGCCCACCTGTGGATTCCTGCTGGCATTCCAAGCCCACCTGTGGATTCCTGCAACTTTCCTCCCTGGCCATCTTCCTCAAAAGCTAAAATTTCCCACTCACTCTTGCAGGGGAAAGACCCTGGCACATTCATAGCTCCCACCTCCTGGGTCATGAGCTCACCTTGGTTCTCCCCAACCACTTCTGCTCTGTCCTTTTGCAGAGGCCACCCCATCCCTGGGTTGAGTCTGTGGGAGTCTCACTTACAGCCCTGTAGACAAATTCATGCGAGTGCCTGGCTCCCAGCTCTCCTCCCAGAATGCTCCTTGTCCTTTTCCCTGACCCCTGCAATTTGGATCCCAGTGGATTGGGGATGTGTGCTATGAGGCAATAGAGGGCCAGGAGCTATGCAAGAGCTGGAGGGAGCTCTTCAAATCGGGAAACAAAGTTGGGGTGGAGATACAGAAACCCCGGGCCTGCATTTAGCCAACTCTCTGGCAGCCGGGAAGGGATAATGTGTGGCAGCAGTTAGTAGGTGCATTTTTTATTCATGAGTACATGCTATTTGCCAAGCCTTAGAGCCACAGGCAAGAGCACAGTCAGTGTGCCCATTACCCTAGAGTTCACTGTGACACGAAAGAGAAAAAGAGGTAAACAAAAATGCCAGCACTTTGCAAGGTGCTTCAGCATCTGTATACCCTGTATCCCCATAACCCCCCAAGTCTGAGGACACCTGAAGAAACCGAGGCTCTAAGATTTTCTGTGGCTTTGCTAAAGGTTGCAAGCCACTCTGGACAGAGCCTGAACTTGAGGCTGGGTCTTCTGCTCAAGGCCATTGCTCCCTGTCCCCTTAGGGAATGCCAGCCGCCCTGGGGCAGCTTTTCCTGGGGCCGTTTGGATGCTTCCTACATTTTGAACCCCAGTGTGGAAGTCACACTACTAAGTCACTCCTGCCACCTGTGGCTGCTCCCTGCCGGCATGGGGCCTGTAGTGCGGGTTCCATGAATGTAGTGGGAGTCCTTAGATGATCAGCCCAAGGTTGGTGTGCCGGACCCTGGCTGACAGGCTCTGTATTAGGCCGTCTGTCTGTCTTCCAGACTGCTCCAGTGTGCTCTTTTCCTCTCAATAGCTTCCCTCGGTGGCCGCCTTCTCAGGCTCTCTGTTTCTCTCCCTCTTTTGGGAGAATAAAAATGACTGGACTTGGCATTATCTGCTGGTTTCCATGGTAATAAAATCTGTTTCCGATAATGGCCCCTTCCCTGGCTGTGGTTAGTTTTGGTAATTTTAGCAACACTGTTGCATAGGCCACCTGCATTTCAATGCGACGCGGGCTGGATGCAACAGCGGCTTTCAGGTTGAATAGAAATAAGGAAAAGTGCTTGCTCTCAGATTTCTAGGCTGGCTACAGGCTGGAGAGGAAAAGGGAAAGTTACGTAAACCCCCACAGGCTTGGGTATGTGCTCAGCTTAACACAGCATGTCAGCCTCCAACTTAAAACCCTCTGCACGACCTCAGTGCCCAGCGAGGAGTCCACACCCATCTTCTTCTGTGTTTAACCCTTCTGCCGTTCGGCACCCATCATCTGTCATGTCTTCTCTCTGGTCTTCTTGATGGCCTTTCCTGAGGTTCTCATCTACCCAGCATGCTTTCCCTATTCTGACTGCCCGGGAGTGCCTCCTAGGTATTCAAGAATCCATCTTCAAAATCCTGCACCCCTGGTCCCTACCCCTCCGGTCTTTATATCTCCCTCCAGCCTTGTAGCATGTGTCCCTCTGCACTGGTGTTTTTATTCATCTGTCTTTCTGTCCCACATCACAGTGAACTCTTGGATAACAGGGACACTAGCTGTGTTCTTCTTCATGGCTCCTGGGCCTGGCATATAACACACACTCATGAATGAAAAAAAGAAATACACGGAAGAGTAGTATTGAGTCCCTTTCTGTGTGCGCATCTCTTCACAGCTCCTCAGTCTTCTGTCGGGGTGTCATGGCTACTGTCCTCGGTGACAGACAAGGACACTGAGGCTCAGAGTGGTCAGGATGCTGGCCCTAGCAGACAGCGCTGGCCTGTGAGCAGATAGCCACTTGATAACAGTGCAGATGCATGGATTCAGGGGACAGACTGGAAGGCTCGCATCTGCTCACAGTTTCTTTCTGGCTCTAGGAGAACATTTTCTTGGAAATCTTTAGGGGAAGTGATGAGGATTCTGGCTGCAGGCAAAAGCCCCTCTTTTCCCACTGGTGCAGCTAAGAGCATGGGAAAGCTAGAAGGGGGGGAGGGCACAGATGTGATTGGCTTCCACACGCAAATGTGCCGAGGCGGCGATCTTCTAGGGACAGTGTCTAGCCAGAAAATGGGCCAAGGGACCATTGAGCTGGCATGGCTCCTTGAGAATTCTGGAGAGGTATGCTGTGGGCCCAGCATCAAACTGACAGGTCCAGCAAACACTATCATGACACTCAAGAAGGCCAGGGAAGGGCCGGAGAGGAGCCATTTCGTCCCCGCTGCAGATAGTATCTTGACTTATATTCAGTCTCCTGCAGGACTGGCTCTGAACTTGGAGCTGAAATACTTCTGATGAGGTGCTTAGATAGCCTGTGCCGGATGAGGGTATGCTGGCGTTAGCCTGTGCCAGATGAAGGTATGCTGGCGTTAGCCTGTGCTGGAAGAGGGTGTGCTAGCATTAGCCTGTGCCGGATGAGGGTATGCTGGCATTAGCCTGTGCTGGATGAGGGTGTGCTAGTGTTAGCCTGTGCTGGATGAGGATATGCTGGCGTTAGCCTGTGAGGATGAGGGTATGCTAGCGTTAGCCTGTGCCAGATGAGGGTGTACTAGCATTAACCTGTGCCGGATGAGGGTGTGCTAGCGTTAGCCTGTGGCGGATGAGGGTGTGCTAGTGTTAGCCTGTGCCAGATGAGGGTATGCTAACATTAGCCTGTCCTGGATGAGGGTGTGCTGGCGTTAGCCTGTGCCGGAAGAGGGTGTGCTAGCATTAACCTGTGCCAGATGAGGGTATGCTGGCATTGGGTTTCCCTAAGCAAGCCACCCCACCCTTTCCTCCCAGACCAGTTGGATGGTAGCAAGATTGAGCCTATAGCAAAGCAGAGCCCTCAGCTCCCCGCTGACATGGCCAGCGGGGTAGGGCCTGCTGGGCCCTTCCATGGGCTCTCACATCTTCCCATGATCATGGTGAACTCTTGGATAACAGGGATACTGACTGTCTTCTTCATGGCTTCCAGGCCTGGCATATAACATGTATTCATAAAGGAAAAAAAAAAACATGGCTAAGGAGAGCTGCCATGAGTTTCGGCTTTGTGAGGGTAAGGCTGGAGCTAGACCTGGTCCCCCAACCTCTCCAAGGCACTCAGTATTATAAGAGGTATGTGTGTGTGTGCGCTCATGGGCACAGCCTCATGGCCCTCTCTTTCACTACATGTGAGACTGGGTAGACTGTCCCCAGAGGCTGGCAGGGGGCATCACAGAGGGGCAAGTTATTAATAACGACAGCCAACATGTACACAGCTTTTTCCACCATTGTGTAGTGAAACTAGTATTTTACAGTTCACAAAACTGACGCTTAGTAGAAAGAATAGAAGCTGGGTGGTTACATGTTGTAAGAACTTACAGGTGCTCGGGGCTTGGCCTCTACCACAGTGATGGGGTGGGGAGGGGAAGAGACTGGTCCCAGCCTCCCAGGAGGCCAGCCTGAGTTGTATGGCCTTTGGAGCAGCTACAGGTGCCAGGGCTGAATGATGAGCCTCAGCTGGGTTTGGGGATCCCAGACCTGGGGCTCCACTCTTAGTTGGGCTATGTCCTGGCTGCATGGTCTGGGGAGGAGGCTATCCCTGCCACTCCTACTCCCACCCCTGGAGATAGGGCTCTGCTTCATTCAGGTAGGAAACCCACGTCTCACACCGGGTCTCCCGCAGGCCAGCTGCCATGCCCACAGGATGAGAAATGGCTCAGTGCTTTACAAATGTGAAGATTTCCCCAAGGATGAGGATGTTCAGAAATGTATGTTCTAGAAGGAATAACCTACTTTCCTTCAACATAGGGATCCTGCTCAGGGATGTGTCAGAGCCACATTCTGTTCTAGAATTTGTCCTTCTTCTGCAGGTGACCTCTTTTTTTTGGCTGCGCCTTGCATATAGCACTCTCTGAACTATCCAGTGGTGATATGTGAGCTTGGAGATCAGGCCACAGTGGAAATAGCCTCCAGCTGGCACAGCCAGAGGAGATCTCTCGGATTCAGTTTAGAAGTATGTCTAACTCAGGCATCAACAGGAGATTCACTGAGTCTTTGACGCTTTACTCTCAGTTTTCAGAAAGTAAAACACAGGGGCTTGGAAAACAGAGGTAAGTCCAGAGCATCGGGGTTGCCATGTGTGATGGAACTACTTCTGCTCCTGCTTAATTAAGATCTGGAGCAGGAGCGGATGCCATGTAGGTGAGACCCTTGGATCAGTCCAAAGATGAAATGTCAGATACTATCCCTCTAAGCCTTGCCTTCTCCCTGTGAGTACAGGCCCTCTGCCAGGCAGAACCTCTGATGTGGTCCCTCAAGTCTTCTCCCAGAGCAGGACCGCCCCCCCCTCACACACACACAAGATGGTGGTCAGAGCTGGGAGGGCTTAGTGTCCTCTAAGACTTCTTATGTCTCTACAACTTCCTAAGCCGACACTCCTGGAAGGACTGGTGCTTCCTAATTCCTCTTCCTGTCAGGCAATAACTGTCTTGTTTAAACTGTTTCTAGGATTAGTCAAACAATTGGAGATCACAGCCAACAGCCGCCCTGTTCTCTCATTACTGGGTGCCTATAATTAATATTTATAAACCAAGAGGGTGCTTGTCTTTTTTTTTTTTTTTTTTTGTGCTGAAAGGGAATTCAGGATTTGCAGCCGGTGGCTGCAAACATACAGCCTCTTGTTACCCATCATGGAAAACGAGTGTGCTGTCTTCAACAGACGCACTCGTAATTGTAGCTGGCGGAGAACAGCCCGGCTGTGTGGGGAGGACAGTGGGGACAGAAACCTCAAGGGAGGGCATGCAGGATGGTGGAAGGGGACAGGCTGGGGGGGATGGGCGGTCACAGCGATACTGAGACATAGAAAGGAAGAAATCAGGAAATGAATGAGGGAAAGATCACAGCAAGCAAGAGAAATAAGGGTCCATTTAGCCAGAGATGAAGAGAAAGAAGTCAGGGAGGGAGGGAGAGATAGAAAAAGAGGGAGGGAGAAGGAGGGTGGGCACAGATTGCAAAGTAACAAGGAGGTGCTACAGAGAGCCAAGTGGCTGGCAGGGGACACAGGTGATCAGGGTCCTTTGTTACCCACCTAGTATAAAGCACTTTGTCTGTTCCTCGTCTGGCACCCAGTTGTTATGCTAAATACTTACCCAGCGTAGATCCTGACATAAGTGCCCCCAAACTGGGACCTGACATCCAGCAGATTTCGCCCTGGACTTTAGTAGGGTGTCCCTGCCTTGTGTGAGAGCAAAGACAATGGTGGACATCCCCATTTGTGCCTGTGCTTTTCCCTGTGACCAGCAGGGGGCAGTAGATTGTGCCCAGGGTAGGCGTTGGGAAATCTCTTCAGCTCTGCCACTACATTGAGCAAGGCTCTTTTCTTCCACGTGCCTCAGTTTCTCCAGGTTAGGTGAGGGGTGGCTTTGAGTTTCTCTCTAGCTCTAGAACTCCACGTCTTCAGATCCCGGCTCTCTTTTCCTGTCAATCTGTTCAGGTGGGCTGTAGGGGTAAGCAGGCCCGGCAAGGACAGGCACTTCCAAGGGCCACCAGAGGCTCTCAGATTTGCACATCAGAACTGGAGGAGGGCTTTTAGCTGCTCATGCCCCCAGGCCTTGGAGAGGTAGCTGGAGAAAAGGAAGTACTGCCAAGAGGTGGCCTTGAAAGTGAGGCTCTTGGGAGCTGCGAGCTTGACCCTGTCAAAGGGGCTGCCACATGGTTATTTATGAGGGCAGAACATGTGGGAAGGAGGAGCTGAGTTTTGGGGGGTGGAGAGGTGGGATGGAGAGGTAAGAGGCAGAAATGGGAGGTTAGGAGAAGTATGGTTAAAGAAAAGCCAAAGGCTTGAAAGGAGATGCTAAATCCAGCTCAGAATCCCCATTTAGTTTAGAGAAACCCACATTTGATAAACCGAACCCTAAAGTCAGGGTCTAAAACAGCTCCCTTTATTTGCATATCTCTGCCCAGCAACAGAGAGAGTTCTCTTTCCCTGTCTCTACTTACCTCACGTGTCCATCTTCCGCATCCTGAAACCAGTGGGTTAGCCTGGACACATCCTTCTTAAAGCCCAGGCAGAGGCCTAAGAGAGCAAGCAGGGCCACACCAGGTTTCCTGAAGTATAGGCTGGAGCTGGCACACCTCACTCTGTGGCCTGAGCCAGTAATGGGGCCCCACTAAAATTAAGAGGGTGTGTGTACGTGTTGGGAAGGGGTTGAAAAATACAGCCACAGTGAGGGGGGACTGCGAATTTTGTGATGGAGGGTGCAGAAATATAGGAAAAGGCTAGGCACTGAGGCCAACGGTATAGTTTATCCACAGCACCTGACACATGTTAGGAACTGTGCCCAGAAATAGGGCTTCACAGGAACCAGGACAGACAATGTCACTGCCCTTGTGGAGCTTAACATAAAAAAAAGTAGCCAAAGACCATGAAGTTGGCCAAAAAAAGCCTAGGGGGCGTGATGGGAGAAACTGAGGTATGCTGTTGGTCTTCCATCAGAACGAAGGGTGAGCATATCAGGGAGGAGGAAGGGCATGCTGGGTGGGGGTGCTGTGGTGTGCTCAGCGGAGCTCTCTCTATGCCTTTGCTGCCTCCCGAGGAAAGGATCCTTGGGATCCGTGGCTTGTCCCTCTTCCTCCATCACAAGCCACTGACCTCATCACCTGTGACGGGTGACAACCGGGCTCCCACTTGTCCCTCTCCTCCTAGTGGCTCCACCCCTCGGCTCCCCGTTTCTCTGCGTCTCACCTCCATCATGCTCCACCCTCTGGTACATCTGGCTGACTTCTCAGATGATAGCCCCTCTGCACAGTCTTCCTGATCCCTCTGCGAGGTCTCCGCTCCCCAGACTGGGCCTGCTGTGGATAACCTGTAGAGCAGGTACTGCTTGGGGCTGTGTCCAGAGAGTGTTCAAATCTGATCTCATTAGTTGTTTCTGCCACACTGTACTGATGTGGCCAGAGTTTTAGGACTCAAGTCCCAGCTCCAGGAGTCCCAAGGGACTGGATTCCGCCACCCACCACAATATGAGTAATGGTGATTAACAGAGGAAGGAGCTTTAACGTGTGTGTGTGTGTGTGTGTGTGTGTGTGTGTGTGTGTGTGTGTGTGACACGTGTGTACTGGGAGCAGATAAAGAAATCCACTGATCCCCTAAGTTCATCTTTAGAGTTATAACACAAACTGTAGGTTTAGAAAAAGGAAGAACCAGGGCAAGAGGGATGCAGAATGAAGCAAGCCTGGTCCAAGTGTGGTCTGGTTGGTCACTGTCTCCATCCTGGTTCTGCAAAGTGGTCCAAAGAAGCCTTCATTGCTCAGAGGCTAATCTAATTCTTATGATTTCTCCTTCTCTAGGGTGCATGGAGATGATTGCTAGGGGGAAGGAAGTGTTCTGTCCTGCAGGACGCTTCTCACCCTGGACTCCATGGTAACTGCAGTTTAGGGACAATGACAAGGGACATCTAGATACCTTTGTGGGTCTGGACCAGAACATTGGGGTTCACTTGTTTGTCTTCTGTGTGCTCAGCTCTGTGCAGGTTCACATGCACCTGTGTATGCGAATGTGAGGTGGCTGGGGGACAACCTTGGGTGTCACTCCCTAGGCACTGTCTACTAATTTTTTTGACAGGGTATCTAAATGTCCTGGAACCTGCCACGTAGGCTAGGTTGGCCAGCAAGTTCAAGGACCCACCTTTTCTGCCTCCCCAATGCTGCGATTTCAAGGGCATGCCACCACACCCAGCTTTTTCTGAAGACCAGCACTTTATAAAAGCCTCAGTTTCCCTCATCTTTGAGTTTTCAGCCTTGAAGAGGGATGAGTAAAGCCAGGCATCACCATTTTCTATCGACACACCTTAAGCGGCTAACAGACCTACACAGAGCTCAGAAGGTGACGCAAAGAAACAAAATGCTGGTAGAAGTGTGAGCGTCCATCCTGCTTTTGTTACCTCGTGAGCCTGAGTGAGGAGTCAATGTGTTTATTTATTATTTTATTTAGCAAAACTGGCACCTAAGTGCCTGTGTTAGGGCTTAGTGTGGGAACCCAGAAGGCCCCGAGGACCCTGCATCTCCTCCCTCACTGCCACACTCCTTCTGTAGCTAAGTGGACAGTGAACTCTCAGAGCTGGGGACCTGTGCTAACTGCCTCTCCATCTCTGTCCCTGGATGTCACAGAGGAGGGTCTGCCACAGTTTGTTGAGACTTCGGAGTCATTGGTATGCTCTGGGATGGCACCATGCTCTGCCCAGAGGGACCTCTTCATCTTTTCTCAGCCATAGGCTTATCCTCACTCCGTCCTCTGTAGTCCGTCTTGGTGATAGGCAGGACTGTTGGGGAGAAGGAGAAAGCTGAGGCTCATTTAGGGACTAGGGAAGCCTGCCAAATCCTCCAGCAGGCACTGGTTGGTGGAGTTGGCCATTTGCCCTTAAGTTTCCATTACCACAGTGAGTAGAGCGGAGCTGAGTCTCTGGTCAGCCAAAGGGGAGGGTCCAGCACATAGTATGCCTTTGTGGTTTGTTGATTGAACCATAGATGGCTCTGTGAAGGCTTCCAAGACAGAAATCTGACCCTCACTCCTGATACTGGAGCCACTGGGAAGCACTGAAGACACTCCAGGCAGGGGTCCACGCTAGACCAGGGAAGTCATGCTCTGGGCAGCAGCACAAGCATTAGTGTGCTGTGGGATGTCTTTCTGTATGCTGTGAATATGTGTTGCTCTGATTGGTTGATAAATAAAGCTATTTGGCCAATGGTGAGGCAGAATAAGGTTAGGTGGTACATTCCAACTGGAGAGGGAGGGAGAGGAGAGGGGAGGCAGAAGAGACGCTGTAAGCTGCCACCAGGAGAAGCAAGCTGGGAAAGTACCGGTAAGCCATGAAGGCGTGTGGCAACTTATAGATACATAGAAATGGGTTTAGTTATAAGAGCTAGCTAGCGAGAAGCTTGAGCCATAGGCCATGCAGTTTGTAAATAATATAAGCCTCTGTGTGTTTGCTTGGGACTAAACAGCTTCAGGATGTGAGTGGGAGAGATTTGTCCTGACCATGGGAGGGACACAGGGAAACTTCTGACTACATTAGTGTCAAAGTCTACTGTGGTAAGTACAGTGAGTACAGGGTGTACCAGACACGTCAGGAACCTGAGTGTCTATGGGAGAAGGACTTCTCTTCTGGGTCAAGTCCATTCTGCCAAGGTGATACCACTGCACGATGTTGTTCAGGACCTGGCTGGTGACACACTGTGGTCCTTCACAAGGGGCTCTCAAGATCACCTGGGCTTTGTCACTCACAGGCACATGGAATGACAGAGTGAGGCAATTGACTGGAGAACCTCTTGGGCCAGGCCTTGGTGGGATGCACAACTTCCCACACACTTTCTATGGGTAGCTCCACCTACAAGTCCACCTGTATGCAGGGAACTGGGAGATCGGATCCCTGGTATGAAGCCACTTCTGAGCAGCACCAAGAGATCTGGGAATCCTTGGCGGCCCGACACTGTCATAGCTTCCCTGGTGGTCCAGTGTGGGGCAGCTGAGGACCCTGTGCTCCACAGCTTGGTGGGGGTTGACTACGCCACATCTCCTCACCTGGTGCTTCAGAGCTCCTCCCAGCCTGTAGTGCCTTCTGATGTCTTGGTGCTTCTGTCTAGAGGAGGTCTGGGGACCCCGGGGCTCTCAGGATAGCAGCCGCCTTCCCTGGGGAGGTTTGCAGGAGAGAGTCATAAGAACCAGTCCTGGAGGCTTGGTCCTTATTTGGAGGCTTTCTTGGAAGCAGGCCAGTGCCAATGAGCATGAGCGTGAGCTGTGATTGGGGTAACCTAGGACGTGGGTAATGTGGGGATGTGTGGGCAGATGCTGTAAGCAGTGAGGCCAATTGGTTGGGTCTCTTTCTCTCTTTCTTTTTTTCTTCCTTTCCCTCCCTCCCTCCCTCCCTCCCTCCCTCCCTCCCTCCCTCCCTCCCTCCCTCCCTTCCTTCCTCATTCTCTCTCCATATATATACATACACACATGCATATATAACATATGCATGTATATACAAGTGTACAGTGTACACATGTGTGCATGTGCACAAATGTGTGGATGTGTACGGAAGCCAGAGGTCAACTTTGAATGTCATTCATCTGGTACTATCCACCTTGTGTTTTAAGACAGGGTCTCTCACTGAACCTGGAACTCACCCATTAGGCTAAACTAGCTGCCAGCCAGCTCCAGGAAGCCTCCTGTCTCTGCCTCCCCAGTGCAGGGATCACAAGCACACACTAGCACACCTGTCTTGTCACCTGGGCACTGGGAGTGGAACTCAGATTCTCACGCCTGCGCGGCAAGCGTGTTACCGACTGAGCCATCTTGCCAGCCCTCTGGTTCTCACTCTCAACTCCACTCCAGCTCTGTGACAAGTCACCGTGGGACTGGTTTCTCCTCAATGTCCAAGAGGAATGGATTCCACTGCCCACTTGCCTCCCTGCTCACATCCTTCCGGAGGTCTTCCAGGCCACTTCCTGGTGGTCACCTTCTGTGGTGGTATTGTGTTCCCCAAAATATTGTGTACCCTAATAAACTTATCTGGGGTCAGAGAACAGAAACGCCACTAGATACTTAGGATAGGCAGTGGTAGCACACGCCTTTAATCCTAGCATTCCAGAGGCAGAAATCCATCTGTTCAAGGATCCAGCCAAGCATGGTGACTCACGCCTTTAATCCCAGAAAGCAAGCCTTTAATCCCAGGGAGTGGTGGTAGAAAGCAGAAAGGTATATAAGGCGTGAGGACCAGAAACTAGAAGCATTTGGCTGGTTAAGCTTCAGGCTTTTGAGCAGCAGTTCGGCTGAGACCCATTCTGGATGAGGACTCAGAAGCTTCCAGTCTGAGGAAACAAGACCAGCTGAGGATCCAGCAAGGTGAGGTAGCTGTGGCTTGTTCTGTCTCTCTGATCTACCAGCATTGACCCCAATAACTGGCCTCAGGTTTGATTTTATTAATAAGAATTGTTAAGATCCTGCTACAACCCTCTGAACGATTCTGGATACTATCAGGCTCTGGAAGGAATTTCACAGAAGAACATGACTGATGTTTTTCTACATGGCAGTGCTCTCGTGAGAGGTCTGTCCTCTTCTGGGGGATGGCTTTGTGGTGACGCACTCCTCTGAGTACACAAGGAGTACTGCAAGGGGACATTGGAACTTCATAGCTCATGTCAATCATTCATTCACCCAATAAATTTGACAAAGTCCTATGCTAGGCATCAGAGATACAGCACTGACTAGGGCCAGCACAGAGGTCCTTGGCCTCACGGGGCTTGCAGCTTTTACACCATTGGGTCTGAGTTCAGAAACACTTGCGCAGGTGGATCTGCCTGTTCAGGGTGCCCCCATCCCTGAGCTGTGCTGAGGACTTGTCACACCTCAGACCAGCCTGCTTCGACGAAGACCTCACCGGAATCCAGATTCAGAAGTACCTTTGCAACAAGTAGATTCAACAAGGCCACTTCCTCTCATGAAAGTTTCTGGAAGGCTTTCAAGGCTGAGAAAATTGTGCCTGGAGATATCAAATGTGCAAGGACTAGTTTCTGTCAAGGCAGTGGTTTTATTTGTGGAAGCTTAATTTCTGTCAGGCTTAGTGATTTAAAAAATGTTGACTCTTTTTCTAATTCTAAAAGCTGTATATACAAGGCAGAGCATCCATGAAACAAAGATAACACTCACCCACTGTCTTACCTTGGGAAGAGCTGGAAGTCACGGCACGGCCACTTTCTGCTCTTCTTTAAAAAAAAAAAAAAAAGTTTTCTTTTTTTTTTTTTTTCCAAAGTCACTATCCAAACATTGTATTATACACATGTTCTCACTCTGTTAACATTAGCCACAAGCAATTTTGTGGTACTAGTCACAAGCATTGCCTTTACTTTTTAATATTATGGGAATTTTAAATATAATTTTTACATTTTGTGTGTGTGTGTGTGTGTGTGTGTGTGTGTGTGTGTGTGTGCAGGTATGTATGTGTTGAGGTGAGCATGTGGTGGTCAGAGGACAACCTGTAGGAGAAGGTTCTCTCCTTCAACCATGAGGGTCCTAGAGGTGAACTCAGGACATCAGGCTTGGCCATAAGCATCTTTACCTGCTCAGCCATCTTGCAGGCTTGAACATTCTATTTGCAAATTACAATCTAGTTTTGAAGTATGTTTGTATGATAATATCATGACTCTTCCTCCCGTCTCCGTACTGGGGATTGAGAGTTTGAGGTCAGCCTGGGATCTATAGCAAGACTCTGTCTTCCCATGAAAAGAAAAGAAATGAAACAAAGAAGAAAAGAGTAGGGGGAAAAGGCAGATGCCAAGAAGATGGGTTTCACAAGACAAGCCGCATAGCTGGCTGTGTGCACACATGATGGAGCTCTGCCTGTGGCATTGTGTTGCTCACCTAGAAAAGCTTGTCAGAACCCGGTGACTTCTCTGTGAACCAGGTGGTGAAATTCAAAAGATCAACATTACCAAGTGTTGACAAAGATGTGGAGCCTTGGGACTGCTCATCTGTTGCAGGTGGAGTTGAAAGTGGCATAACCATTTTGGAAATTGGTTTCTACTAAGAGTAAGCATGCTTGCAGAGTGACTTCACACCTGAGTGTTTACCCAAGAGAAGTGAGGGCATGTGACTATGAGAGTAGATTTGTTTATATTTTGTTCATCTGAGCCCCAGGCTAGAAATACCCTGACTACCTGTAAATATGTAAGTAAAGAAAGTGTGTCCATAGAATGGAATAGCATACACCAGGAAAGAAGGTGCAGGAGTAAGCATGAAGGTGAATTGTGTTGAGTGGAAAGAAGTGTTTGCTATGTAATTGACTTAGAGGGAGTTCAGCACAAATCCATGGTTGTTAAGAACAGAATTGCGGTTATCTCTGGGATAGACACAGGCTGGAGAACAGGGAGAAAACCACATTGCAAATGAGAGCAGATGTATCTTGTACGCTACAGTGTACATAGATTATTTTTCAGTTTTAAAAAGTGGGGTGGGATTTAGATGCTATCTAAAGGCTTTCCTGCTAGGGATTCTGAGAATGCCAGAATCCATCTCACAAACATTCACCTCTGAGTGAAGAATGTGGAACATCTCTGTGACCTGGGCTAGAAGCAGGAAGTATTAGCAAGATTGTCCCCTAGGGAGCCACCTGGAAGGCACCAGTGCTGAGGCTCTCCCGAGTCAGATGATTGTCTTTCCATCCTGAATGGTCAGTGGGGACTCCAGACACTTGGATAGGGCCACCTGAGGCACCCCTTCCTTTCTTGACTCCCAGAAATAAAAACAAAGGGAAGGAACTCCAGGGAGATCACCAGGTTGACCTGCAGGGAGTGTCTGTCAACTTCCACTCAGCACAGGAGGAAGTCAGTCTCACCACGACTTGGCAGAATTGAGCACTGGGGCTTCAGGAGGCACTCAGGAAGGGGGTGAGCTTGCCGTTGATACTGCCTGCAGAACCTGTTAGGCTTGCCTGGCCAGTGGGAAGGTTAGGGAAGCCATGCTGCTAGCTTCTACCAGAGTGGACTAGACTTGGAATCAGTAAAAGCCTGAAGCTGCAGCTCGAGGGTTAAGGCGAGGATGGTGTGCCAGAGCCTGGGGAGGAACACAGAGAAACGGAAGGGCGGGTAGCTGGAGTTCAGCTGTACCCCAGAGCAGGCCAAGCTATGACTCCATCTGCCCAAAGCTGATTCCTTCGGGGACGCCTTCTGTATTGAAGATAAACTCTCATTGGCAAAGAAGTCTGTTCAAGGTCCCATCTTTGCTTCCCTAGAGACCTAGGCTTTCCTGAGCAGACACACACACACACACACACACACACACACACACACACACACACACACACGGGGGGGGCATGAGTGTGCCACAGCACATGTGTGAAGGTAGGTTCTCTCCTTCCACCATGTGAGACATGGGGACTGAACTCAGGTTGTCCACCTTGGCATCAAACTCTGCCTTTATCTGCTGAGCCATCTCACTGGGCCCAGTATGATTCAAATTATTATTAATTTTAAACATTAGCCTATGGAGCCGTGGGTTTCATTATGGTCTTTCCACAGATGTTACACTCTTACATCCTTTCCTCATCACTCAGCTCCGTCACCCTCTCTGACTCCCTTTCCCTCTCCCGCTGCCTCCTAACTCCCCCCACATTGCACACAAACACACCCCAGTCTAGATTTGTCTCACTTGACATGATCTCCAGTTCCATCCATTTTCCTAAAGAATGATGTAATTTCTTTCTTCTTTATGGCTGAATAGAATTCCGTTGTGAATAGGTGGCACATTTCCTTCGTCCATTCATTTATAGATGGGCGCCTGGGCTGTTTTTATGATTCAGCAACTGGGATAGTGAAGCAATAAACAGGCCTGTGTGGGCATCCCTCTAAGCACGTATTTACCAGCCTTGTTCTAATTTAATCAACAAACACAGCCCCGTGGTTGTTGATCTTGGCGTTGCTTTGACTACAGGTGCCTTCCTCTGTCAGTTTCCTGGCCTACCTCCATTTCTTAAAACTCTCTATTAGGGTTCTGTCTTGTTCCCCTACCCCCAGGGCTCTGGTAGTGGGACTGGTCACTTGAGATAGAGAACCGCCTGTGGCTAGGTGGAGCTGAGGTTGCTGTTGCCTCGAAGGTCCTGAGCCGTAAGATCGCAGTGCGAATGGAAGTGTTTGGTTGTTGAGGTAGCACTTGGCATTTTTTGTCTCCGAGAGCTTTCCCTGGAAGCTGTGTCAGCCGGCAATTAGCTCCCTCAATCAGGAAAGCAGCCCGCGTGAGCAGAGGCGCATCTCGGGGCTGATTGCCGCAAGCTGGGGAGCGGCTGCGAGCATCTCTGCTCCGTCTCTTTCTGGGTCTCTTTTCCTTTTTCCATTTTAAATAACTGCTTGATTGTAAAGAGGGATGATTCACGACTCGAGATGTCTTCAGTAACTTTGTGGGGAGGTTAAGAGCGAAGAACCACCTCCCCCTCCTCTCTCTCCCTTCACCTGTGCCACTTGCTCCCACAGGAGAGAGGGAAGAAGGCAGATTAGGCGGGGTGGGGTGGGGGTGGGGGGCTTTTCATTGCTAGCAAAAGCAAGTGGCCTTCCTTTCTTAACAGACCCGGCCCACGACCAGCTTCATAGCTGTAAATCACCCCTACCTTGGCCTGGCTCTTGTTGCTTATCTCCTGATCAAAAAGTGCTTCCTTATGTCTAACTGAGAGTTCTCACTGAATTTCATTAACCCAGCTCCCCAGAAGCTCTCTTCAGCAAGCTCTTATCAATCTTCCCTCCCTCCTTCCCCCTCCATCCTTTTCCCTTCCTTTCCCTCCATCCCTCCTTTCTCCTCTTCTTTCTTTCCTCCTCTTTTTTGCCCCCCAAAAATATTGTGAACCTGAGGCTGAGAAAACAAACATCAAGTAAGCTAGATCTGGCCCCTGCCCTTAAGTAGATTACTCTCCCCTGAGGTTCAGCAAAAACATACAGATCTGTTTCTGAGGTAGGGGCCAATACTATTCAAGAAGATCCAGAATCAGTGCCCAGGCACAGCTGCTGTTCTGTGGTTGGTCCCTGGGGGTCTGCGGGAGGAGCTGGGGGAGGCAGCAGATGCAAAAGGGCAGAGAATGGGCAGCCAGGTTGGGGATCTGGGCAGGAAGTGGGTCACCTAGGCCCACAGGGCCACGAGGAACACTTTGGTTTCCTTCTGAAAACAATGGCAAACTACTTGGCCATTTCTGAGTGGAGGAGCCATTTTAATGATCTGACTTGAGCTTTTGAAGCTCCCTTGGCTCCGCTGATTAGAGGATGGAGAGGGTAGGAGTGGAAGGAAAGAAATTACCCAAATGGGCCTCTTTGTCCGGGGAGCGGCCCTCCCTGAAGCTGTCATCAGGGAGGGCAGGCTGCTCCTCTCTGCGACTGTCCAGGGAAGCGCAGCCCAGCGCCTCCGAGGCATATCATTCCTCTCTTCCGAGGAGGGTTTCAGAACCCAGGTTGTAATGCTCAGCCCACTAAGTTATTCTTTATATAAGCATCTACTGATCTTTCCCCATCTTTCTCTTTCAGATGTTTTGTTGATCAAATTATATTCTTGACATGTTGAGGACCTTCTGTGTTTTCCCAAATGCCACCTAAGGGTGGCAGAGTGCGATTAAGGTTCATTTGCTGGCAAAAATAATGGGAACCTGTCAGCTTTACAGAGGAACAGAGCTCAGCACCTTTACAGTCATTTCAATTATTGAGGCCGTTATTATTGCTGTTCCAACTTGTCTGGAAGAAGCTGGGTGGGGGATGAAGATGAGAGGTGGGGGAGGAGGAAGATGAGAGGTGGGGGATGAAGATGAGAGGTGGGGGTGTGAAGATGAGAGGTGGTGGCAATCTGTGGATCTTCTTCCCCACACCTCATATTGTGTGTGATGCTAGACACACGACACAGCCTCTCCAAGCCTCAGTCTTCTTACCTGTACGTTGGGTACACTGGTACTACCTGTATCTTTGGATGTTCAAGGAGTCAGCCACACCTAAATTACTGCCTGGGAGATTTGTGTCTCCTCTTGTTTAGTATTGAGTTTATATCCGAGACACTTAAAAGCAACAACGGCTGTCACAGGTTACTTGTTTTTCTCTCCCTATGTCTGAGAGGGTTAGGGTTTGAAGGGGGAAATGTCACTCATAGGCTTAGGTGCTTGAACAGTAGGTCCCCAGTTGGTGGTTCTGTTTGGGGAGATTGTAGGATGACTGACTGCTGCAGGCTGCCAGAGATGGGCTTGGAGGTTTACAGCACAGCCCAACTTTCTGGCCCCCAGATCTGTTGCAATCTTGTAACAAACAGCTGCTGCATGCTGCCACTGCACAAACGGTGTGGTTAGCTTTGTCTTCCCCACCATGATGGACTATAGCTCCTGGGCAAGCCTTCCCTCTCTTGAGTTGCTTGTGTTAGATATTTGGTTAGAACAAGGAGGTAAGTGGGTAGAGAAGAGCTTGTGTCAATGTTATCCTATTAAATCTGCAGGGACTCAGGGTTCTTTTAGCTTCTTCAGTTAAAATAGCAACTAAAGCTCCATCCATTACACCCACTGTCCAGACTACAGGTTGGGAAGGGGAGGCAAAGAAGGGACCAAGGATGCCAGCCTGTTGCCTTTAAGGAAGACTCCTCAATGCTGTCACATGATTCATGCACTCATCAGCTAGAATTCCAGCAACATGGTCAGATCTAGCTGCAAGGGATGCTGGGAAATGGAGTCTTAATCCTGGGATGTCTTTTTGTGTTCAAATCCTCCATCTCTAAGTGGACAAGGGTGACTGTCTACTAGTCCTCTCCCACAGGTCATCCTAGTGGAAGCAGAGGATAGGGAGGAAGCACTAGAATCCATATCCTTTTAGACATCTCCCATAGACAGCCATAGTTTCTTTCTCTGTCCACCATAGCCAGTCAACTATCTTTCCTGAACATCCCCTACCCTCCCAGTTTCCATGGAAACCGCCCCAGCCTGGTCTAAATCATCACTTTCTTAGGACCATTGAAGACTCTGCCATCTCTCTTCCCAACTTCGTTCCAGTCTACAGCTGAAATCCAATGGGGCCCTAACTGCCCTGCAGGGTAAGCATACCCCTTTGAGCTCAGCTTGAAGTCAAGGCCCTCCAGGACAGCCCCTAATGTCTTGTGCATTCTACTCATCTCCACTTCCAGCAGCCAAGAAGACTGTCTTCCTGACAAGTGAGTGTGCCCTGGCCTCCGATTTCCCTGTTTTTTTGAACTTGCTTTTTCCTAGACTCTTTCTAGCTTTCCTGCTTGGAAAACTCCTGATCATACTTTAAAACCCATATCAAATTCTCCCGTCGTGAGGTCTTAGCGATTGTGCTACTCATTTGTCCGCAGCCTGCTCAAGTTCCTTCCTTATTCACCTGCTCTGACATTCTGCTTGGGAGTGGAGGCTTGACTCCTGCCACTATATTCACAGAGGTTCATGGGAGGGCCTTTATAGCAAGAGTCTGGAGGGCAGAAGGGAGCGGAGTGTCAGGGCACTTTTCACCTGCTTTTCCTGGGGCAGTCTCTGATGGCAGCTATCTCCTTCATGCCACTGTGTGGTCCCAGGTTCAGACACCTCTACCAAGTCTGACCCTATGCAGGATGGCCCTGGATTGTGGGCTGTAGTGAAACCATCCCCTCTCATTAGCTTTCCCTTCTTGGGGTGCCGGTGGCTTCCCACTGTTGCTGACTTGGGACAACATTAATTTGGTCTCTCAATTCTTCGATCACCTAAGTAGCCAATCCTTTGTATTAGATGCCAACTTTGTGAAACATGTGGGGCGGCTTCTGCTTTCCTTACTGGACCCCAGCATATTCACATGCTTGGCCCCTGAGTGTGAGTTCAAACATAGCCACCGGATGGATACTGGATGAGGACTGGACTCTCAGCCTGGGCTTCCCTAGCTCCCTGGTCACCTTCTAGCACAGTATGCTCTGTGCTCACTCCTTTGGGACATGGCTGGGGACATTGAAACCAGCCCAGCCACCCCACATCCTGGGCAATGTTGATTCTGCTTTGCGGCTGGGCAGAAAGGAAAGGGAAATAGACCAGAGCAGGGAGGATGGTCCCCCCTTGTCTCCTCGCCTCTCTTATTTTAAACTCAGGGCCTTGTTTCTGGGGTCAAGCAAGGATTTATGAGTGTGTTTAGGCTGCGACAGCAGGGGACTGTGGCGAGAAATGTTCTCTGTCACGCTCTGCCGGCCTTTGCGAGGAGGCAGCTGGAATCAGGAAAGGGGAGATTTTCCTTGGCTGGTGGAGGCTCACAGCCTGAGCCCTACCGTCCCTTTAAATGCCACCTAGAGACACTTTGCCTGTAGGAAGCAGCGGTGCTTGTGGGGGAGCACCCTAAGTGTTCCCAGATTTGCCTGTTCTGAAGACAGATTAAGATGAGAGGTTTAAGCTGAGGTGGCATGGGGTTGAATTAGACACCAGGAGAGTCTTCCATCTTGTCCACAAGGGAGAGGTGCAGGGGCCTCTAGAACATTGTCTCCACAGCCTCAGCTCCACTCTTGACCGTGCCTCAGGGCCTTTGCTCTAGCTGTTTCCTCTGCCTCCCTGCTCTTTGCCCTTTTTGTTGGACCCTTCTTACCCTTCAGACCTCACAGTTCAGATGTCACCTCCTCAGGGAGGTCTTCCCACTGCCTGGTTTTGTTTTATTATCCCACAGGTCGCCATCTACCATGTATTTCTTTATTCCATACTGATCACTATCTGTCTGCATCTATTAGATTACCAGTCCATCAGCTTTAGGAATTATTTCCTGCCTCACAGAACAGTAGCACACCGACATGGACTTGTCGAGTAACCCAGTTGTTTTAGGGGCACCACAGAGGACCAGCTAGCATGGCCCACAATGGCCCTGACTATGCCTAGTTAGGGGGAGTCTGGCAAGTGTAGCAGGAATCTTAGTGAGTCTTATTAATGAAATCAAACCCGGGGCCAGTTATTGGGGTGAAATGCTGGATGGTCAGAGAGACAGAACAAACCACAGCTAACCTCACCTGGCCAACTTCTCAGCTGATCTTGTTTCCTCAGACTGGAAGCCTCTGTGTCCTCATATCCGAATGGCTCTCAGCTGAACTGTGCTGCTAGAAGCCTGAAAGCTTAACCAGCCAAATGCTTCTTGTTTCTGGTCTTCACGCCTTATATATCGTTCCTTTCTACCATCACTCCCTGGGATTAAAGGCTCGCTTTCTGGGATTAAAGGCGTGTGTCACCATGCCTAGCCATTTCCAATGTGGCCTTGAATTCACAGAGATCCAGAGGGATTTCTACCTCTGGAGTGCTAGGATTAAAGGTGTGAGTGTCACCATTTTCTAGCCTTTGTATCTAGTGGCTGTCTGTTCTCTGACCCCAGATAAATTTATTAGGGTACACAATATTTTGGGGAACACAATACCACCACAGGCAAGTTCTGCTGGGGTATAGGGTGAGGAGAGAATGGGATTGATACCTTAATGACATGTGTCCTTCGGGATCCACTTAACATCATTAGGTGAGCGCCAGGCCTGGTGCACAGCCCCAGGCTAAGTCCATGTTCTATGGCACTCCTATGACAAGCCTCCTGGATGCTGGGCTGCTGTCTAGGCTTGTCTAGGCTGCATGTGAGCTGCTGAGGTGGCACACTGAGACTGTCTGAGATGGCCTCACAGTGGAGGTTTCAGAGCTTTGGACTTGGCTTGCTCCGGGGTCGGGCAAGACTGGCAGTGTCTGGGCTGCCAGTGACTCCGTAGACAAGCACATGCTATGGGTGCTGAGTGTAGACTGTGAGCCAGGTGCCTGGATTCCAATCTGCAGCTAGTTAGAGGGCAGATTAGTTCACTTTTTTGTACCCTACTTTCCCCGTTTACTGAGGTGACGCCAGCCCCTTCCTCAAGCGTCTGTTCAGATCTGGAGGACGTGTTGAGTCCCTAGGACGCTTGCAGCTCTGCGCCCTCAGGGAGGTTAGGATCATGCGTAGTAGCTACTAGAGCCGATGGTTATTGTTATTTCCTCTCTCGGTGATATGCCTGAATTACAGCCCCCCAGATTAATAGACTGGAATTCTAGTCTCCAGTATGTCAGAGTGAGCCTCTCTTTCCAGAGAGGGTCTCAAGTAGTGAATGTTGAAATGAAGCTGTTGTGTGTGGGGGGGTCCTAATCCAACTGGACTGATGTTATTAGGAGAAGAGGGGCTTGGGACAGTGGGTGGGGCATGTAAGCATACAGGAAAGGCTACACAGCACACAGAGAAGCTGCGAGTCAAGGGTGGAGGCCTCCCCGGAAGCAAGCCTCCATCTTGTTCCTGGATAGCATCCCCACAGCTGTGGGACCGTGGAGTCTGGAGTTTACACTGCTTGTTCTGAGGTATTAGGTTGTGATATCCAGCATAGCCCAAGACACTGGATTAGGAATGCCACAGGCTGAGCTGGGTGTAGCTCAGGGAACACAGGGCTGTGCAAATCGGAGGACTCCCGTAACTCGTGTACTCATGTAAATGCTACATAGAGTGTGTCTGTAATCTCAGTGCTCCTAAAGCGGGATTGGGGGGGCGGGCAGAGACAGGAGAATTTCCCAGAAGCTACGAGGCCAGCCAGCTTAGTGTATATAGCAATGAACAAAAAGATATGTCTTCAAAAAGTAGGAGTTGAGGACTGAACCTTGAGGTTGTCCTCTTACACACACACACACACACACACACACACACACACACACACACACACAGAGAGAGAGAGAGAGAGAGAGAGAGAGAGAGAGAGAGAGAGAGAGAGAGAGAGAACAAACACATAAAAAATAAATAAAAAGATCTCAGGCTCAGAAATCTGGCTTATGTCCTCCTGCCTATCCAAGTCCCAGGGCAGCTCAGATCCCTCTCTGTCCCTGCTGTCTGCCACTCGCCCAGGCAAGTGTCACAGTGCCAACAGAATTGACTGTCTGTGATTTGCTCACTGGGTCGGAGCTGAATTAAGGAGGTTGAGATGGTTTGGGTGGCAAGAAAGCAACCAAGCAAGGTGGCCCCTTGCCTGGGCTGCTCAGCCAACACAGTCTGTGGCCCTGGGCCCGAGCTTGGCTCTTTCCAAGCACGACCCTGGTCTGTCTGCTTCAGCCACAGGAAGCAGTGAGGGGACAGACTGCTGCCTCCTCACAACCTTCTGGCTGGAGCTCCGTTCTTCTGTGGGTGACGCTGCTGGACAGAGTCAAGACACAGATGGAGACAGCTTTATTTCACAGATAGGGAAACTGAGACCTGAGAATGTCAAGTTAGTTTCAACTAACTGGATACTCAGTACTTTCAAGTGTCTGAAGCAAGGGTCCCTTCCGCAAAAGAAAACCTTCACCCTTCCCTCTCCTCCCACTCCTGTTCCCAACGCCAGCATTGGAGCCTTATATACTCCAAGGTTAGCGCCAATCCGAAAGAGGCAGGCGAGAATGCGTCCAATTGATTGGAGCAAAGCAAGTCTAAGGCGGAGCCAAGCGACTGATTGACGGCAGGGGCAGCGGGACCTGGGCCAGCGCTGAGGCTGCAGGCGAGCCAGGCCCTGGCTGGAGGGCAGGGAGTGCAGAGGCTCCGGAGCAGCTGGTCAGCCCGAGGCCTTTGGCAGCCGCCGTGGCTCCGCTCAGCTGGTGAAGTGATGTTCTCTTCTGATTGAGCTAATTATGCTGATTGAATTTCCTCCCTCTCCCTTCGGAGCCTCGTCTGCCGCCTCCTCTCCTGTCTCTCCCCACCGCTCCCGGTAGAGAAAGAAAGGGAAGGTTTCCTTAATGTGACTGGTAATTGTTATGCACACAGTGTCAGATGTTAATGTTGGCCCTGATTGACAGCTAATCAGCCCATCAGCTGTACAAAAAGAGTGAATAACTCGGTAATTTGATTTCCCCTGATTCCCCTGCGTGGGACGGCAGGGAAGTCTAAATTAGCAATCAGGGAGGCTGTGGCAGGCAGATCCTGGAGGGTGGCAAGGAGGATGAGGATCCAGGGGCCGGGGCACAGCTGCGGCTGGGGGCCGTTTCCATGGTGGGGAGCCCCGCGGGTGGAGAGCAGCTCAGAGCTGCGCCCAGAACGTAGGGTGACGGTCCCATTCCAGGGCTCCCTTTCTTGGGATTAGCATGAGAGGGAGCACCTAGGGGCATCCACCTGTGCTGTCCTCTGGAACCCCGCGGTGAGGGAGAGGGGGTTTCCTAGGTGGGAACAGTGGCTCTCCTCACCTCAGGTCTCTGGAAGGAGGTTGCCAGGGTTTTTCAGGGTGACCCAAATTCTTTTCATCCTGGAGAGTAGGAGTCCCCTAGCTCAGCTTCTGGCAGATTCCGTTCAGGTAAGATGGAATACCTGGTGATGAGGTGGTCGTAAATGAGGCCTCTGTGGTCCTCCTGGGCAGGTGAAGGGAGCATCCACTGGGGGGTACAGTGGCCCAGGGACTGTGCCACGAAGTTCTATTGTGTAGAGGCTGAAAAACAACATACTTGCTTGTGTTTCACAGGAAGTGGACAGCTAGTCAAACCCAGGGCAGCTCCGGCTTCTT
This sequence comes from Peromyscus eremicus, assembly GCF_949786415.1. Classification (NCBI taxonomy): domain Eukaryota; kingdom Metazoa; phylum Chordata; class Mammalia; order Rodentia; family Cricetidae; genus Peromyscus; species Peromyscus eremicus. The sequence goes on from NC_081417.1 coordinate 136,415,061, forward strand.
GCCTGGTGGGTGGGTGAGCAGGTATTTCTACTGTGGTCTGTCCCAGGTGGTCACTTCCTGCCCACACCTCCCGAACACAGCCATGAAGCCTGAACTTAGGACACACTACCCCCAAAGCACATATGTGACTGTAGCCACATTTGTCCTTTTACAGTAGGGGAAACTGAGGCTGGGGAGCACAGGCACTTGCTTGAGATCACTTCAGGAGCTATAGTTGTAGCTGGGGTCAGCCCAGACCCTCCTGCTCTGTTCCTTCCACTCTGGCAGAGGAACTGGGTGCGTTGGGATTGGCATTGGCAACACTCAGCGTGGAGATGCCTGGCATTCCAGGAGGCGACAGCTCACTGTTGATCTTGGGTGGTGGAGGCAGCTCAGGGCTTCCCTAGAGGTGACTGAGGAGGAGGCAGAGCCTCAGGTTTGCCACCTTGGGTGTTCTGGGAACACAGTGGCTCTGACCTGGGTGTTCATTCCTGCTCTGCCACAGGCTCCAGCCATCCAAGGATTATGACTTCCCCACTGGGCCTCAGAGGCCACCTCCCTTCCAGCTCTCTGTCGCCATTCCTAAAGGAGCTGTGCATGCTGGCTGTGGACTCTGGCCCTGCCGTATACAGAATCAACTTCTGCATAACCTGGGCAGGGGCTGGGTGGGGGGAGATCAGGGTCTGCAAGGCTGAGACTTTGGGGGAGTTGCATCCCTGGGGGACAGTTGAGGGCTCGTTTGAGTTCAGTGAGCTGAAGGATGGGGGATACTTATGCCCATCCTACAGATGTTGAAACTGAGACCCAGGTGAAGAAAGCCATCTAAGTCTCACTCCTACAAAGAGGGAGCATTCTGGTTCTGCTATGGGCCCAGTTTCACCTTGTTCTCCTGGGAGGCACTGCAGGGATTGAGGCAGGAGGCAGGGAGAAGCAGCAGCTATGGGTGCTGAGAACAGGCAAGGCTCAGATGAGGGACACGGCTTGGGCCTCAGGTTCTAGCAAAGCGCAGGGTGGCTGTGGGGGTACAAGGCAAGGTTTCATCCCCGTGAAGAAGTGCTGGGTGGGGGTGGGAAGGGAATGAGAGGATGGAGGGATGAGTGTGACCAGAATCTGCTACATACGTGTAAATATGAAACTATCAAAGGACAAATTAATAAAAAAAAGAAAAGTCCATGATGAAATTAGGGTTACAATTGCTGTGATGAAACACCATGACCGAAAGCAAGTTGGGGAGAAAAGGGTTTATTTGGCTTACACTTCCACATTATCGTTTGTCACTGAAAGAATTCAGGACAGGAACTCAAGCAGGGCTGGAACCTGGAGGCAGGAGCTGATGCAGAGGCCATGGAGGAGAGCTGCTTACTGGCTTGCTCACCTGCTGTCTCATAGATCCCAGGACCACCAGCCCAGGGATAGTACCATCCACAATGGGCTGGGCCCTCCCCCATCAATCACTGATTGAGAAATGGTCCCATAGGCTTTCCTGCAGCCCAGTCTTAAGGTCGCATTTTCTCAATTGAGGCTTCCTCTTCTCTGATGATTCTAGCTTGTGTCAAGTTGACATAAAACTAGCCAGGACAGTCCAAGAAACTACCAGAGCCAAGAAGAACCTAAGAGGATGTGAGAACCAAATGAGCAAATGTGATTTTGAAAGTGAAAAGGACATTAGGAGAAACCAAGTAAATCTAAATAAACTGTGGGTATTGTGTAATAAGAGTTTGTCAGTACCAGCCCAGTGACTGTAGGAATGCACCAATAAATTCTGTAATTGGGTTAACCCAGTGTGCAGAACACGGGAACTCAGTCTATCTTTGGTACTCTCCTATAAATCTAAGACTGTTCTAAAAGGGGCTGGGTGGAGTTAGAGATGTAGCTCAGCTGGTAGAATGCTTAGCATGCATCAAGCCCTGGGTTTGATCTCCAGAACTTCTTAAACTGGGAGTGTTAGTACACACCTGTAATCCCAGCCCTCTGGAGGTGGAGGCAGGAGGATCAGTAGTTCAAGGTCATCCTTGGCAACATAGAGAACTGGAGGCCATCCTGGGATACGCGAGATCCTGTCCTTAAAAAAGTCCTGGGAGCTGGGTGTGAAGACAGAATCTAAGGCCAGACTTGATATCTAAGCTTACTGAGGGACTCTGTGAGGCTGCCTGAGGCAGGAGGGGCACTGAGCATTCCATGCCACTGAACTGGCCAACAGGCCTGGCTTTCTGACAGACAGTGTGCCTGAGCAAATGCTGCATCAAAGGCACCAAGCAGGATGCTAAGCTACCTCAGGATACCTGTGGATCCTGAGCAGATCCCTGTTCCCATGGAGCTCGCTGTTGTGTGCAGGCATTGCACTGTGTGAGTGTGCATTCGTGTGTGTGTGTGTGTGTGTGTGTGTGTGTGTGTGAGGGAGATGTCAGGAGTGGGTGGGTGACATCACAACATCTCTTGCAGGACCGTGCTGATGGCTGCTACCGTGGACTGAGCTCCACCTTTGGACCAGGCTCTGATTTAAGGGTTTCACCTTGATAAACTTGTTCAATTCTCTTGGCTAGTCATCTAAAGGGGGCACCCCCAATTCTCCCAGAGGCCACTCAGATGAAAAGCAATAGGGCTGACCCTGGACCTGGGCTCTTTTCAGTAGTCACATGTATGTGTCCTGCACAGTACTGAGGCCGTGGAGGAGACCAAGGACCCTGCTCCAGTGGCCAGCACTGGGGGACTCAGAGAGTACCCACTCCCCCTGCATCATGTTCTCCTAGGAACCAGAAGGAGAGCTGGTTAGGATCCCACCTCCCAGTCAAAGCCAGTGCAGTTACCGATGTCATAGTTACCGAGGTTCACAGCTGCCATCTTGAGCTACTGCTGCTCACCAGTGGCATGAGTGCCAGCTCTGGGCCATGAGACCATGCAGTCCTGTCCTCACCTTCAGCCCTTGGTGGTATGTATGGTAGGGGATGCAGACCCTGAAGGACCTCCACTCCACATCTCTGAGGAGCATTTCCCTGGTTGGTTATGCTGGCCCATGAGCCATCCCTGAATGGCCTGCCACACCAGAAGGGATGGCTTAGCTGTAGATCTGGACCTAGAAATGGTCCCTCCCATTTCTTCCCCAGCTTCTGCCTCCACAGGTTACTAAAGGAGCTGGCTGGTGACTGGACCTCTGCCTTTGTTTCCTTGGGGATACCTGCCTGACTGGGAAGCTGAAACTCTGGCATTCTGGGCCTATGAGACCCTTCTTTCCACTCCTTTTAACTCCAGTGACCTCGTGAGGGTGACCACCTCCCGGAGGCACATGTCCGTTCTAGAGGTGAGATCACCCTGATCTCAGGCTTCTCTTTCATCGGGGTGGCATCTGAGGAGACCCTGCTGACCCGCTGACGCTGTCCATGAAAGGTCTTACAGTCTCACCTGGAAGCTGGTCCCACACACTTGTTTCAGACATGAGTAACTGAACTGGAAAGGGGGCGGGGTGACTGCCACTCCACCGCAACCTGGACAGCTGTCAGCACTTGGGGCATGGAGGCGCGGGGAATCAGGAGTTCAAGACTGGCCTTGGCTACCTTTTGAGTTGGAGGCCAGCTTGGACTGCATGAGATCTGGTCTCAAAAACCAAACCAAATAAAAAGCAGGCCTGTACCTTAGACTCCTGAGCTCAGACAGTAGTGGCATCTGCTGCCTGCTGTCTCCTGGCCCCGTCCCTTCTCTCTCTTGGATTGGCTGAACTCTCCAGCAAAGGGTCAAGTTCACGCTGAGGGCACATGTACTCTTGTGCCACTGCCAAGCCTGGATCCTAGGGCTAGTGATACAGGGGCTGGGATATTTAGTGTAAACTGAGGATGAGGTCAGGCACATAGGAATGAGGCTGGATATGGCCTGAACCAGAGGTCAAAAGTACAGAAAGAATAAGGGCTGTCCAGCCCATCAGTGGGCCTGGAGGCTTGGCAGTGTGGCTAGGGAGACCTTGAGGGGGCTCCAGTGGGGTGTGCAGAAGGAGAAGATGGTATTGGCAACTTCTGTTCTCATTCTTCTCCTGCCTTGTGGAACACAATGCCTTGGGGACCCACTGAGGTCACTTAGGTAAAGGCAACTAGCCAGGAACAAGCCCTCAGGAGTCCTGACTCAGCTGTATGCGATGCACCCTTCCAGACTAGCCATGGCCTCGGCCCCAGCCCCCTGTGGGTCCTGCAAGGCAGGAGCCTCCTGTAGCGAGAAGTCAAAACCTGGGCTATACGGTCAGGATGGCTGACCCTGGCTACCTGTGGAGAGATGTCTGTATCCAACCATGCTCTCAGGAAGAGAGCCAGGCCCAGGGGCTCTATGTCTGTTTGTCCTTCCTATGTGACCTTGAGCATTCTAAACCTCATTCAAAAGTTTTTCCTGGTGGTTGTGTTGTCTCAGCTTCTCCAGAGCTGACAGTGCTCCCTCTACAGCCTCCACCCTTCAGGGGTACCCAAGGCTCCTTAGAATCCTGCCTGCCCATATAGGAGTCTATGCCGCTGCCCCCCACCCCATGTGCCTGAACAACCCTCCCTGGGGTTCCAGATGAGACAGTTCAGCCTTCATGCTCTGGACAGGGAGCCTAGGCTTCCCCACTCTGGTGACTTTGGCCTCTCCAGTTATCTGGAGCAGTGCTCCCTACCCACAGGTCCATTAAGATGTGCTTTTGAAGCCGGGCGGTGGTGGCACACGCCTTTAATCCCAGCACTCGGGAGGCAGAGCCAGGCAGATCTCTGTGAGTTCGAGGCCAGCCTGGTCTACAGATCGAGATCCAGGACAGGCACCAAAACTACATAGAGAAATCCTGTTTGGAAAAACAAAACAAACAAACAAAAAGATGTGCTTTTGAGCTTTTGGGGCTGGGGGTTGAGATCGTTTCTAACCTGTTTCCATGCAGTTGAAGCTGCTGCTGGTGGAGCTCGCTCTGAGTTGCGTGCTCCTTCCTGAGGCTGAGCTGCCATTTCTCAACTGCTCTAGACCACGGGCCTTGACTCCACCACTTAGAACAGCAAGAACAGCCACTCTTTCAGCACAGAGGTCCCAGCTTAATGCACAGTGCCATGCAATGACAGACAGACAAGAATGCAAATGAAGCTAAACAGGGACAGGGAAAAAGCCAGGCTTGTCAGTGTAGTACAGTGGTTCTCAACCTGTGGGTCAAGACCCCTTTCACCGGGGCCTCCTTAGACTATTGGAAAACACAGCTATTTACATTATGATTCCCAACAGTAGCAAACATTACAGTTATGAAGTAGCAACAAAAGTAATTTTATGGTTGGGGGTCCCCACACCACGAGGAACTGTATTAAAGGGTCGCAGCATTAGGAAGGTTGAGAACCACTGGTGTAATAGGATGACTTTTGGGCTGTCCAGGATGCACAGACCCTACCTTGGCTGTGCGGCCCGGAGCAAGTTCTGAGCCTGCGCCTCACTCATTTCTCCTCCTGGGTAGCAGGACATTATCTACACAGTATTTCCCACCAGAGGAGGAGGTCTACGGAATTCACTCTGCAGAGGCAATGTTTAGGATTGGTTAGGAACCAGCTGTGTACAGATATGAAGTTGTGTGCAAGGGCAAAGACCCTGTGGCAGAAAGGTTGACCTTCTGGGGCACTGGTGGGAGGGGTTGGGAAAGGCCACAGTGGTTGGAGAAAGGAGAGGAAGGAGAGGAAGTCAGAGACTTGGGGGCTACGAGGCAGCCTAGTGAGGAAGTCACTGTCACAGTTCAAATGCTGAACTAAGACCAGTGGGCACTGGTGTGGGTGTGGATGTGGGCAGAGATGCAATCTAATGTGCCTCTACAGGGCTGGCTTCTAAGGAGCCAGAAGGAGGTGGCCATGGAAGGGCTGGAGCCCCATCACCAGGCTGGCCTTGAGCCAAGCTCATAAACCCAGCCTGGAACTCTGGCCAATATGAATAGCAGGAGAAGTGCCTCCCCACTGTTCCAGAAGCTTCTTAATCCACAAGGGCCTTGAAGGGAGAGGCAGAGATGCCCAGAGGGGAGCTTTTGAGGGATGCTATTTTGCATCTTAATTGCATGCTAAGCAGGCCCGTGGGCAGGGCCAGCTGCAGAACATTAGTAGCCACCAAACTGTGGTGACTCAGGCCATGGGGCCTTAAAATATTCATGTTCCTCTGCCTGTAGAATTCAGAGCCTGTGAGGGAGGATGCAGCACTAAGAAGTGGAAATAGAGACCTGTTGGAAGCAGGTGGGTAGAAGGTGGGAAAGGTGGATGAGGTCCTGAGGCCTCACTCTGTTCCCTGGTTCCATACCATCGCAGCTCCATGTGGATACTACTATCTTCCTGGAAGGGCTTTGCCACTGGGGCCCAGAGCCTGCTGCCTGGGGCTCCTGTTCCTTCTGTGTCCATGTGAGGACAGAATCTAGTTTCTAGTTAGGGCACAGGAGTGTGGGGGTCCTAGAAGTGTTTCCTGAGATGGGGCAGGTGCTGACACAGTGGCTGAGCAATCCGGAAGGCAATGGGGTTGTGTCGGAGCCACCCCCTTCAGCCAGTTCTTAGAAGAAGCCAGCTCTGTCCTTCGAGGAAAGAATTGAAAGAAATGGGCCGTATGCCTGCTGCTCAGAACACCATGAAGCTTACTGGAGGTAGCTCTTAACCCCGCACCCGCCCAGTCCCAACTTCTGGGTGTTCCAAGTAGATATAGCAGTTATCAGCGCCCTCTATGGGACACATGCCCCTCTGACCCAGGGGAAGCTGTCTGGGACCCCGAAGCTCCAGGATACAGAAAGGGCTAGGACTGAGGAAGAGAGCCAGGGAAGCGGGGCTGTGTGGTCTCCCCCTACCCACAGATAACATCTGGGGGTGCAGTGCAGGACTTAACTGATGAGTGACTCAGATCTGGGGACTTTTTTCACAAGGTGAGAGGGAGTCGATGTTGTTTCCAGCTGGGCTGCTTGCACTGTCTGCTGAGCCGACTGGCTGGGGATGGCTAAGCAGAGGTGCCTGGGAGAGCTCTCGGGAAGAACTTCCTGGAGGGCTGCCTGAGGACTGAGGCAGGGAGGACTGTCACAGGAGGAGGGAGCCAGGATACGCTGCTCCTCGCACATGGAGAATGGCAAGTTTGAGAAAGGAGCTGGAGCAGGGGCTAGGGCAGTTCCGCTCTGCTCAGAGGTTCAGCTAAGTGGTGTGCCTGGGGTGGCAGAGGGGCCACAACGGCTCTAGAAACCTTAAGAAGCTCTGAGGGGGACAGGAGTGGGTGGTTGGGTGGAGTACTAGTGAGTGAGGGCTTGGAACGGAGCAGGGGCCAGGGGAGTCTGACTTCCTCACAAAGGACGCGGCCTTCCCTCTCTGCCCTTCCTCCTTGTCTCATTTTCATTGTTTCTTGTAGGTACCACCTTTTCCAGGCAAGGAAGAAGGCCATGAATCCGTCCATAGCAGTCTAGATGTCACTAGAATCCCTGGATCTTACTGGCTCTTGCTAAGAGCAACTGAAGCCTCAGAATCCAACAAAGCCCCCGCCTGGAGCAGTGAGGAGTGTGAGGCAGAGGGCGGAGCCTTGAAGCACCCCTCCCCCATAGCTTCTTCACTATTCGCCCCAGAAGCGAGTCAGGGTACTTAGTGTATAAGGAGGAGGGCTTGGACAGGTTATATAAGTTTCACTTCCACTCTGGGCCCCTTAACTGCTCATTGTGTGGCATAGGCATGCACGGTGATTTCTTTGGTTCCCTCACCTGCAAACTGTGAGTAATGATCGGACTGGTTACCTAACACTGCAGAAGGAACTCCTCAACGCTCAGCAGCTGAAAATCACACACAGTGGTCACCTTAATTTCTGGGGGCTGGGGTTCAGGCCCAGCTCAGGCAAGCCCCTGCCCGACTCTCACCGAGCTGCTGCCTCAGTAGAAGGCCACACGGGAGAAGAGTCCACAGGACTCAGCTTCTCAAAGGCTGTGAGGTGGGTCTCAGGTCCCTGCTGCATCTGGCCAGGACTTCCCTCAGTTTCTGGTGACGTGGATGCTGCAGCTGGCTTTATCAGAACAAGAGCGGGAAGAGTCAGTGAGGTGGGGGTGAGGGAGGGGAGAGGGAGGGAGAGAGAAAGAGAGAGAGAGAGAGAGAGAGAGAGAGAGAGAGAGAGAGAGAGAGAGAGAGAGAGAGACTCTCACATGTACACATGCAAGTGGTACAGACGTTGTTGTCTCTTAATCTAGTTATGGAACTGACAGGCGGTCTCCTTTGCCCTCTTCTCCTTATCAGACACAAGCCATCATGCCGAGTCCCTCAGAGGGTCCAGGAGAGGACTGAAGGACATGAGGACCCCTGGCAACCAGAATACAGTGCTATTGGTTTTTTAGGAAACTGCTAAAAATTGCATGAGGGCTTAGCCTGGAGCTGGTGCCCAGTACCTGCTCAGTACACTGATGTTCTTGTGATAAAGCCAGGCTGGACCAAGACAGCATAGAAACCAAGGCTTCTCTCCAGTTCTACCTGTTGGCTCAACACCCCTGGGAGAGTCATATGCCAAATCTAGTCCACCACCTCCCACTCCCTTGAACCCCACTGAACATCACCTTTTTCCTTTTACCCTAGACAGGTCTACAGCGTTTTGAAGTTTACAGATTTCTTAGAAATGACAACGAAGGGTATGTACGTATGTATATATATATTATCTGGGAAGAAAAATTGAGAAGTTTACCTCTGTAGCAAATAAACAGAGCTGTGACTGGTGTTTCAGGATTGACGCAGCTCTTTTATGTACTTTTGACAGTTTCAGCTTGTTCCTGACAGCTACAAGGTTTCTCTCCCTCCAGAAAAATTGGGGGAGGGAGTCACGTGATACCTTCCTACGCAGAGTGCACGGCTCACGTGAAAGATGAGGAGATTATGATTCAGGGTAGCTAGGGCCCTGGTCCAAGGTCACAAAAATTGTGGAACCGGGATGTGAGAGACTGCGCACAATCTTTGTAGCTCATTTACTCCTTCATCTACTCATTAGAGACACAGCTTTCAGTCCCTGTGAGGGCCACTCTCTGAATGCAGGTACTGGGGTCCACTGAGCGAGCCCTTGGATCAGCCCTAAGAGCTTTAACGTCCTTCTCCTCCAGATTGGCAGTATCTTTAAATTAAAGTCCACTTTACCTGTGTCTCTTCTCCCCTTCCTGCTTCTGCTGCTAGGCATGGGGCTGTATCTAGGGAGGGTTCTGGAGTCATTGCTTTGAGTGGAAGGTGACAGAAATGACCCAAGATTGCAGGAGAGAGGGAGCTGATGAGATACAGTAGTTGGGAAGCAGGTGGCTAAACATAAACTGCCATGAAAAATGGAGACCAACGTTTATGGACCGAGGCAGTGCTTGACCCTTCCCCCGGGGTCCTTCTCTACCCGGCTAGCACCCAGCCTCTACCCTCCATGGCCCCTCAGGAGTTAAACCCAGGCTGCTGCCTTCCTGCCCAGTGAGCCAGGTGATGGGATTGTGCTTAATGGTAATTTGCAAGAGTGTGGTCAACTAGAAATACATAAGGAGATGGAAATATGAAAATGCCCTGGAAGTTTGTACAATTGATATATTGTGGCTCAGCCAGCTGTTAACTCCACCGCAGGAGAGATGGCAGGAAGAATTGCAACCAGCCTCACATTTGTGGTCTAAACCTTTGCACTGGAGAAGTTGAGGGAGTCAGCTGTGTCTCCAGGAATAGCCCACACTGCACTGCCCAGGCAATTCTTCAGCTCAGGACACTGATGTTCTAGGCACTCTGCTAGGCACTAAACATGGGTGCCTGAGTCTCCATCCTAGAACTTGAGTACAGTCCATGAGTACTCAAGTCTGGGAGGAGACATACTGGGAAGGAAATAAGGCATTAATGGGGTTCAGAGAAAGAGAGAGAGGGAGGGAGGGAAGGGGAGAGGGGGGAGGGGGCTTGGAAGAGGAGAGCTTAGGGGATTCTAGATGAATATTTGATGCCTTAACTAATTCTAAGTGGCTTGTAAGTGTAGCCATCTCTCTGCTTGACCACATCTCATTCCACTTACTAGCTGTGCATCTTTGGGGAAATGACCTAACCATTCTGAACTTCAGATGTCTCACCCACAAAGGGAGACTAACCATCTCTGCCACAGAACTGTGTGAGGTAACGTGCATCCCTGTCAGCTCTAAAATGGTCTGTGCGTGTGGAATGTTCTGACTGCAGTAGAAACAAGCAGCATCCACTCCCTTTTCCTTTCCTATGTCAAATTAGCATCAAACTTCTTTGTGACTCAAGGGCACCTCACTCATGGTTTGCCATTCAGCGCCAAACAGGGGGAGACTGTGGCCCTGGTGGAAAGGGGCTGAAATATTTGAATAGGAATTGGTTGAAGCTTAGAAATGTTAACAGGAAGTAGACACGGTGTGACTACTTAGAGTTTGTGTGGCAATGAGTGAGTTCATCTGAAGAGACTCAGAAGCCACTGCACTGGGCCTGGCCTCAGCAGGTATTGGGGGTTTGAATGAGAACGGCCCCCACAGGCACATATGTTTGAATACTTGGTCTCCAGTTGGTGGAACTGTTTGGGAAGGATTAGGAGGCGTGGTTGTGTTGGAGGAGGTGTGTCACTGGGGGCAGGCTTTGAGGTTTCAAAAGACTCATGCCATTCTCCATGTGCTCTCTGCCTCCCAGGTGTGGCTCAAGATGTGAGCTCTCAGATGCTGCTCCAGATGCCTGCCATCTGTTATCTTGGTTCTGCTGCCATGGACTTTGATTCTCTGAAACTGTAAACTCCAAATAAACTTTTTTTAAAAAGTAAGTTTTCTTGGGCATAGTGTCTTATCACAGTAATAGAAAGTAACAAATACAGCGGGCTTCAGGGTTGTCTTGCTTCATTCTCCCCCAAGGACCCCCCATGCAGTCCCAGTCAGAGGGGCTTTTGGTTCTGAGTCTGATATTCCAGAACAGAAACCCATCCAGAGAAGGACCCTGGCTCTTGGCCCTGTTCCTCAGGGTGCGTCCCTCCTGGCAAGGTTTCTCAAGACTCTTCCTTGTAGGTGGCCCTTCCAGTGCTTCCATCCTGTGCTGGGACCTTGCTCTCTCAGGCGCCTGGCAACTGGCCTTGATGTGCTCAGGAGGGGCTACCTCAGCCTGCAGCCCCAAGTGGTTTCTGTCCTGGAAACCCTGGCTGCTTTCTCTCCTACAGGGAGGGTCCTGGGACTGTAGGGGATTCCTCTGGGTTCTTTTTACAAAGCTTCAGCAAACAAGTAAAGCTGCTTGCAAACTCTTTCCACTCTGATGGGTCTCATTGGCTGCCCTACCTCTTGGTGTCTCTGGGCCTCTTTTACTAAGGTCCCCACAGAGGGCTGGGCCCCTGGCCCAAGCTATCCTTCCAGCCTAACCCATTACCACTGATGGACCACCACCAGCAGGCTGCGACATACAAGGATAAAAGCTGTTCTCAGATGCATCCTGTTCTCCATAGTTACACAATGGGAGCAGACCCCTTCCTCTCCGTGGCATGCTCTCAAGCCTGGCTCTCCATTTTGGTACCCTATCACCCTAAAGTTTCTAGAGAATACTGATGCCTGCTCCACTCTGGATTGACAGAATCAGAATTTCAGAGGAGCATAGGGAGGTAAAGTTCTTCAGGTAATTCTAAGAAGTGTTGAGGACCGTGAGCCCTTGCTTCAGAGAAAGAATACTGCTCAGCTCTACCTCCTCAGTTGCCCCAGCCCTTAAATTTCCTCCTTGTGAGGCTCAGTTTTCCAGCTTCTCTTCAATCTTGTCACCGTGCACTTTGCATCCCTCAGCTGGTCAACATCACTCGAGAAATATGACTTCTCCACTGAACTGGGCTGTCTAGGACAAGAAGACCAGTCCTCCTTTGCTCGGGATGCTATTCCTCTAGTAATATGATTATGAGTCAAACAAGCCCTTTCTATTCACGGTCCTCGTACTTGCAGTCAGCCTCTCTATTTTTCTCCTTTGCTTCCAGTAACCTTTGAAGGCCCATTTAAGTAGATTGAAAAGTTACTTCAATGGACACATTCATTAGGTTCCAGCTGGACTCTGGGCAAGGTTCTGCATTATTGCTGACTTCTGTCTCAACAGGTCTGTCCTGAGGTTGTCTGCCCTCATCATCTCTGCTTTGGAATGTTTATAATAGACATCTAACTCCCAATCACTGACACCCGCTCCTCTTAAATGTAAATATCAGATTCCATTAAAAGAGCATTAGCATGGGGCACCTGTAATTAATTTTCTTGGGAGAATGAATGGTTCAGAAGGAATGCAACCGAGCAGGGCCTCACACATGGCTCAGTTCATTTATCCTAATTGATTTATATAAGAATTGTGGGGGCATTGGGACTTGCACCCACTGACTGAGGGTGGGGGTGCCACGTGGGCCCCTGGAGTTGGGGAAGGCAGCAAGATGGATAGCTGGAGCTGAGGCCAGCGGGCACTGATCACAAACAACATAATGGGCCAGCCTCGGAGGTGGGCCGGCCCTGGAAGCTTTTAGAGGCTCTCAGCAGCCCTTGTAGTGCACCCAGATTACACACTGAGCTATTTCACATCATTAAACCCTCCTATCTCATCCCTGGGTACCACACATGCTCTCAGCATCAGGCTGGGCTTCAAAGCAGGTGTAGCCACTGCAGCAAGCTGACCCTGAGATGCTGAGTCCCATTGGCAGTTGTTTGTTTACTTGCTGGCCTCACAGACATGAGAGGACTCAACATCTGCTTAGCCTGTCTGTTTGGGTTCCTGCTGTTGTTGGACCGGAGGCTGGGGGTGGGTATCACTGGTCTCTTAGACCCCTCAGAGACTCTAGTGCCACAGTCTCCCTCCCTCTGCTCTGGCCTCAAAACCACACTTCCTCATCTGCCTGCCATCCCTGGGCACTAGGAATGGTCCCCCAGTGCTGGACCAGCCCGGCTATGTTTGACCTTGCATTCTTCTTTTGAAGCAGGAACTAGGTACTAAGAAAGCAAAACAGATGATCAGGGACAGACTCTGGACCTGTGACACTATTTCTGGCCTCTTGGATTTCTGATTTCTACTCAGTGCTGTAGAACAATGATGATCCTCTCTAGCCCCCCCCTCCCCTTCTTCAGCAGGATGTCTCACGTAGCCTGGATTGGCTTTGAAGTTACTATGTAGTTAAGGATGACCTAGAACTTCTGATCCTCCTGCCTCTTCTTTCTAAGTGCTGGGATTACAGGTGTGTGCTACCTGGATAACCCAGGTTTTTTTGTACGCTAGGCCAACACTTTACCAACTGAGTCTCATCTCCAGCTCTCATCTGCTCATCTCCTGAATTCCAGTCTGAGGTTTTCTCTGATGTCCATGGTTCTCCCTCTGAACTCCCACCATCTGGCACCTGTACTGCCTCCTCTGCCTCCAGGCTCCAGCACAGCCAGGCCTCCATTTTTCCAGCCTTCATCATGCCCACTTCCTCTCTGAACCTGTCTCTGGCTGGCTGGAGCTGGCTGGAGTCTGGCCTGAAGTTCCCACACAGGCCCCTGTCTCACTCCCTCAGTGGTATGCTGCTGTCCTCCACAGGTTTCCTAGCTGCTCCACCAGGACTTGGCTGGAAACAGTCCTCATCTGTTCTACCCATCCCATCTGTCCAGAGCACTCACTCACTCAGTCCTGATCCAGCCCTTGCAAGCTGTGTCTCTGTCCTCAGGGCTGAATCCTGTTCCCATGTCCCTGGCAAAAGCTTATGAACCAAAGAAGTTGTGATGTTTCCCATCTTCCAGGTGTGGCAGACTCTTGGTTGGTGCACTAAGGAAACCACTCTGGGAATCTGGAAACACCACATTCTGGTTTTGTTCCTCCCTTTTCTGTCTGTCATGGTCCTAACTTCTAGGAAGGCTACAGACTGGGGCATATCTTCGGGCTCCTTAGCTTGTGCCTGTGTGGCCTTGGGTAACTCCCTTCCTTCCTTTCTCTGAGTTTCCAGATTCTTTATCTGAGATGAGGGGTTTGAGGATAATGATTCCCAGGGGTCCTTTTACCTTTGAAATAAAATGGAAAACAAGAGGCCCTGAAGATAAGGGGGATTATTATGGTGGCCAAATCACGCTATTCCTCTTCTCCCCTCTGCCCGAGGCTGCCACAGCATGCAGGGTTTGGCACTAGAGTCACAGAAAACTCTCAGCACAAGGGCCCTGGGCTCTCACCTTTGGAAAACGGTGCAATTTAATGGTAATGCAATTACAGATGTGCTGAGATTGAAACGGCCCATCTTATCTCAAACTCATCTTCCCCACCAAGTATCAGGGCAGGTGCTGATCCCTAATAGCTGCTGAAATGAATTCACCAGGCAGCTGGGGGCTCCTGGAGAGGAGAGCTGTGTGCAGAGAGAGGAGGGAAGAGGGAGGCAGCTGGAAGGAAGGAGGAAGAAAGCAGGGAGAGCGAGAGAGCGGGAGAGCAAGAGAGCGAGAGAGAGAGAGAGCGCGAGAGAGAGCGAGAGAGAGCGAGAGAGCGAGAGAGCGAGAGAGCGAGAGAGAGCGAGAGAGAGCGAGAGAGCGAGAGAGCGAGAGAGAGAGACAGAGAGAGAGCGAGAGAGAGAGAGAGAACAGAAAGCAGGGACCAGCAAGGAATGGCTGGATGGGGGGGCAGGAAACAGAGGTAGTTTTATTTTTAAAATGTAAAAAAAAGGGGATGATGGCGGAGGATGGAGGAATGAGGAAACTGGAAAGCAAAGAGGAAGGGAGAAAAAACAGGGAGAGAAGGAGGGAGCTAGTTAGAGGAGGGAAGGAATTAGAAAGGAGGGAAAAGTAGTGGGAGAGGAAAGGGGGAAAGAGGGAAAAGACGAGGGGAGCTTGGAGACAGATGGGAGGGAGGAAGGAGAGGAAGAGCTGAGGTAGGCAGGGTACGTTAGAGAGATGGAGACGGTGGGAGGATAGTCGGGGGAGACAGCAGGAGAGAATGGGAAGGCATGATGAAGGGAGAGGATAAAGGCAAAAGAGGAGAGGGAGAGAGGAAGGAAGGTGGCTTGAAGACAGCTTACTGTGCAAGCACAGAAACTCAAGTTTGGATCTCTTGAACCCATGTAGAAGCCAGGTGCTGTGTGTGTGTGTGTGTGTGTGTGTGTGTGTGTGTGTGTGTTATGTGATTCCAGTGATAGGAAGCAGAAACAGGAAGATTCCCCAGGTTCACTGGCCAGCTAGTCTAGTCAATGGTGAGTCCAGTGAGGAGAGACCCTGCCTCAAAAAATAAGGTGGACAGCAATAAAGGAAGAAATCCCATGTCTACCCCTGGCCTACTCCTGGAGAGAGAGAGAGAGAGAGAGAGAGAGAGAGAGAGAGAGAGAGAGAGAGAGAGAGAGGAAGGGGGAAGGAAAGAATGAGAGAGGCAGGAAGGGAGAGACAGAGCCCTCTATGGAGGTATGGAGGTTAGAGGCGAGTAGGGGAAGGAAAGAGGGAGGGAACAACAGAAGAGGGGGTGAGGAAGGAGAAGCCAGGCAAAGAAGTCAGGCAAGGGATGCGGAGTGGGTAGGGGGAAGAGGCTGGTGGGAAGTGGATGATGCTGGGGAAAGGGAGAGGCAGGAGGGGTAGGGGAGAGAGAAAGAGGTGAGAAGGGGAGAGGGGACCAGGAGAGAAGGGGGCTGGAGGGAGTGAGGAAGAGGGAGAGAGAGAAATATTGGGGAAGAGGAAGGTCTTCATTTCTGAAATCTCGTCTTTTCAGGCCCGTCCACTTGAGGAAGAGACCAAGAAGAGAAAAAGGAGAAGAAATCTTGAGCTGGGCAGTCGTGATGAGCTTTCTGGGACGAAGCAAGCATGAGAGGAGGCGCTTGGAAAATCTGACTGAGAGCTAAGAAGAGGTAGGGAGTCCTTGAGAGAAGACCTGCAAGGATCTAAGACCCAGAAATAGGCCCAGCTCCCCAACCCTGGCCGCTGTAGCTTCAGGACAGCCGACAGGGAGGAGCCTGGGGCCGGTGCCTCCATCAACAGCACCGCAGACAGCACCCTTCAGCGCCCCTGACTTCAGCACCACGGACAGCACACCCCGCTGGGGTCGGGGCCTCAGCCCAGCCCCGCCCTGGAAATAGCTCTTTGGGGCAGTTGGAATGCAGGCCTGCGAGCCCGCTGAATAGATCAATTATTTTTCAGAACATGGTTTTGATCCCGATGTTACCTCTCAGGATCACTGAGTGGAAAGGGCTCGCGGAGAAAATGGCATTTTTTATCACCCTGGCAAAATGCTCCTGCGCTGATGAGATGAGGCGCCCGGCGAGCGCGCGCGCGCACATGTGATACATAACTAACCAGAAGCATAATCTTCTAAATTGAAAGCCATAATGTTTGCTGTTGGAGCTAAATATTAACAGGGCGTTGTCTCCCCCAACGACCCTCGGGAGGCAGCTGGCTTAGCGGGAGGCTGGCGTCATATTCAAGCAACTTGATTAAATTCCTTTCTGCCATCAGAATTAAGAAATGAATAGTTTTATGAGAGTCATGCCACAGAGGACAGGAAAATGAAATGTTCAGGAGAGAGAGCAGGCGGGTTGCCTGCTCTGTGTTCCTGGCGGGAGTGCTGTCAATCTACCTAGAAGGGGTGGGCTCAGGACTGGATATGATCTTTAAATGATAGGCAATCTTGACTCTTAGGGTCATTCTGGTACATATCTCCTTTCTGGTCATCATAAGACACACCGTGGAGCCACCTCAGGAGATCTCTAAGTTGTTCACTGGAGAGGCAGCAAAATGTGTAGCTGACGTCATAGCCTCTGGAGCTACAATCACTGGATTCAAATCCCGTCGCTCTCTCTCCCTAGCTGTGTGATCTTAGGCAAAGTATCTAACTAACCTTTCTGTGCCAAAGCTTTTTCTAGTTACAAAATGAATTTATTCCAGTACTTACCCTGCAGAGTGTCTGTGAGGATTTATGCAGTCCTGAGACCCTTAGGACTGGTTTAACTGTGCAGAGTATATATACACACACTACGGTTATCATTAGTGCTATAGTTAGGTCGAACTATATAAAATTGCTGTTTGGTAGGTAAAAACAAATTGTGTTGCTAGCAACGTAATGTAATATATGCATAAGCTTGGTGCTATTTGTGCAGCAAGATCTTTATCTGCCGTGGCCACTCTTTCCCACCGATATGATTCTTCTGCTCTCAGAAAGGATGAAAGCACAATTTCTACATCTGTAAACTGGGTCTGGTCACCACCTTACAGATTATTGAGCACATTAAGAAAACTTCAAATTCCGATAAAGCTGACCGAGCAGGAAAGGTGGGAGGGAGCAGCTGGAAATCAGCTCCTGAAATATATACGTTGTACTAGAAAAGAAACACTCACAGGGGGAATGAGAGACAATGCAGGATTTTTTTTTATTAGAAAAATATCCCAATAAAGCCAAATAGGGTGGTGCATTCCTATAACCCCAGCATTCAGGAGCCTGAGGCAGGAGGACCAGGAGTTTAAGGCTAGCTTGGGCTACAGAGCGAGACCCAGTCACAAACAACATGTATACATACCGACAGACAAATGAAGTTGATCTCAGGCTCAGCAAGTTTTCTCTTGGAAGAGGAACACACGAAGAACCAGTCATCAATGAGCCACCTTACCAGGTTAGCTGTCGTGTTGCAGTGTTAAATCTGCCTAAAGCTCCCAAGAATCCTATTAGAAGACCGGATAATATGGCTCCGTAGTAGAGTGCTCACCTAACACAGATGAAGCCCTGGTCCCCAGCACAAAACCAGTTGTGATGGTACCAATCTGTAATCCCACCACTTGACAGGTGGAGGCAGGAGGATCCGGAATTCAAGGTTATCTCTGGTTGCATAGTGAGACTGAGGCCAGCCTGGGCTACATGAGACCCTGTCTATAAATAAAATGAGTCCCGTGAGGTAAACCAGGAACCTTGGGTTACAGATGAGGAAACTGAGGTTCGGGAAGGTTGAATGACTTGTTGAGAATTACACAGCTGGCGAGGCAGAGCACGAGGTTAAACTGCTGCCTTGCCCTGGAGAAAGAGGTCGGGTTGGAGTGTGTGTTTGGTGAGAGTCCTGACTGTGCTCATCCATCCTTCATCCTTCCTCCCCACCATCTCCCCGACGAGTCCCACGCAGGCCTGTCCTTCATCTTGTAAAGTCATAAAAACACGAGACTGAGGCAACAGCCCTGCTGAGTCTAGGTTTTTACAAACTCTGTCCTAGGAAGAGCTGCTTTAAATGCCTGGCCTCGCATTTCTGGGGCGGCTGCTCCTATAAATAAGATGCTCGACATAGTAAACAGTCCAGAAAATAGGAGAAGGGCGTGGGCATGAGAAACTGAGTGGGCTGGTGGGAGGGGAGAGTGAAGGAACATCTGCCAGAGACAACGTTTGTTCTAGAAAAGAGACAGTCACAGGAGGATGGGAGCAAACGTATGAAATTCTATTTTCTTCTTTCTTATGTTGAGTCCATTTGAGGACCAGAGAGAAGCCTCAGAGAATTCTGCTCTGAGCTTTTACAACCCAGTGAGCCTGACAGGGACAGTGGAGTCCATTTCTCACAAGAGGGTGGGGGAAGTCAGGAAAGGACAGGTGCCCTGCAGAGCTTCTGTTTAGGGGGACACAGTGGGGGGACCAGCTTTCCTGCGGTTCTAGCAGGAACACAGCCTTGTGGGAAGTACTCACAGGTCACAGGGGCAGAGGAGGTGATGGGGCATGGTAACAGTGGGGTCACAGTGGCAGTGGTAGTTAAGTTAGCTGAGAGTGGACTGGGGAGGTGGCTCTGTCAGTAAAGTGCCTGTAGAAAAAGCCTGAAGACCCGAGAACCCGAAGACCATAAGCGCCTGTGTGAAAACAGGATGTGGTAGCATGCATCCATAACCCTAGGGCTGCAGGGGCAGAGATGGGCAGATGCCCAGAGTTCACTGGCCAGCTGGTCTAGTCAGTGGGGTGAGTGCCAGGCTCAGTGAGAGACCCTGTCTCAAAAAGCTAGGTGAAGTGTCACAGAGGAAGACCCTAAGTTGACCTTTGTCTTCCAACTGTGTAAACATGTAAGTACACACACACACACACACACACACAGGTACACACATACATCACATGCACACATATCACACATGCACACACACATAAACACACACAGGTACACACATACATCACATGCACATATCACACACACACACAGGTACACACATACATCACATGCACACATATCACACATGCATACACACACAGGTACACACATACATCACATGCACATATCACACACACACACACACACACACACACACACACACACACACACCATGTGCACAGACAGCTCATAGCTCTGCAGTGACAGGCCGTGAGACAGAGGAGGGCTTGACTGTGTTTGTCAGCAGGTTCTGTAACTGGAAAAAGCTAGCTTCCTGGTGAGCTGTCTTCTTGTATCCTCACACTGGGGTCACTTTTATAAGGCTACCAATCCTATTCACCTCTCAGAGACTCTGCCTCCAAAATACTGTCACGCTGGAGACTGCTCCAAAATAAGAATTTGGGAACATAAACGGATATCAGTGAGAGCTGCTTTTGTTGGATGTCAGGTCATCCAGGCACTGAGTGGTCACCAAGGATGTGGATGGTCTAGCTTAGCATGGCAGGTCTCAGCTGAGCCACCCATGTGTGTACTGGGCTTGGATGGATTCCAATAACCTCCACACATCTGGTGGCTGAGCTTCCAGCCAGGGTGCGAAGGGTGATGGACCACACTCACATCTCATCCTCCACCAGGCTGGTTCCAGCTCAGTCACGTGGGAATTGGCAGAACGTGAGGACAACATGAAGTAGCTCTCAGGTAGCACACAATTCAAGCTTCTGTTGGTGACAGGTATCTGAGAGCGTCCCATTGGTTAAGGCGAATCATGTAGCTAAGCCCACGTCAGTGTGTAAGTGGCCTAGGTTGGCAGGAGCAGGGGGGCAGTGCATGCCAACCCATCTGTCACTTTTCTCTGTATTGGCATGCACACCTGTGGCATGGGTTGTATAATTCAAAAGGGAGGCCTTGGAAGACATCTCTACACGTTCAGAACTGGAAGGTCTAGCCTAGGACTCTGAACTATTCCTAAACACCCAGAAGGGGCAACCTCAATTCCCTTGCCTGGGATGAAACTCGATTAAGACAGTGCTTATGGGCTGTTTTTTGCAAGTGGTAAAGCCGTAGGCTTTCTAGTTGTACCCTGCTGCCCCAGCAGGGATGTGAGTCCTATATTCATTTCTTACCAGAAATTATCCACTTCGTGGTAAAACCTGGGCCTCCAGTGCAATTTAGCTCCATTCCCTGCCTACTGTGGGAGCAGCCCGGCTCAACACAAAAGCCGAGAAGTGCAAAATCACTTTAATATTGGCTGGAGACAGCGTAATTAGGAAGGTAAATCTGCTGAGGAAAAGAATTGTATTATGCAAATGTGATTAGCAGTGACTTTCTGGTTCTTTGTGGCTGGAGGGTTCTGCACTTTGGATGAATGTGGTGCTGGTTGCTGGTGTTCTGGGTTCTTCATAGGTGCAGGCAGAGTGGGGGCTCTGGACATAGACGTTGGGAAAAGGTGCCTTCAGCCCCGGGCCCTGGACTTTGGAAAGGTAATCCTCCATTACTTCTCAAGGAGGGTATGTGGGTCCCTCAAGGCCCTGAGATGATTTACATATAGGAGTCCCCTGGGAACAGTTCTCAACCGATGGAAGGTGCCACGGGAGAAAAGATGTCTTTCATTCAGGCTGGGGCTGAATGTTGAAGAAGAAACTGAGGAGGTGGTCCAGGGGGCAGCTGGCTTCTGAACTGTGATTTCTGCTTAAATTTTTAAGAGAATGCCACTCACCCAGACTGGAGCAGGCAAGGCCAGCTTCTAGGGCCTTCTGAAGCCTGATGTATTTGCTGCTTTATCACAACTATGACCAAAACACTTCTGAGTCTAGAGTCTAGAGTATTTGGAGGGGGACCTTGATTCTGCCCCTGAGGGACACTAGAAGGTGGTCAGACCAGCAGAATCTAGGGCAGTTCCTCCTCCTAAGGCTGGGTGTATTGACAGGTGACAGGATGCTCCTTGCTAGCTCTGGAACAAACACCAGTCTTGGCTAGATTCAGGAGTTTTCCTCTGGAGAGCTTTTTGTGGTTCCTTTTAGCATGGTGACATGGTTACAGAAATAATACACACGGACCACCCACCTTGTGAGTGTTTGAATGCTCATTAAACTCCCAACGCTGCAAATTCACTCAACCTTCCTAACAGCCATGTAGGGTGGGCGTTGTAATTCCTACCGTACAGAGTAAGACACTGAGGCATGGGGTATTTTCTTTGAGGTCACTGCTGTTGGTAGCCATTTTCTCAAGGTCACTTTTATCATTAGCAAAGTCAGGATTTGAACTCAAGAACCTTGATTTTGAATTCCCTCTCTGTGGAGCCTAGTGCATGTGTCCCTCATCACTGTCTGTGGCCATGACACCCCAGTCTTACTTGGGCACACCCTTGGTGACATTTGGGTCACTCTGATAAAACATCAGTATGCCCAGTGTGATGGTTGATTGTCATGGTCAATTTTGCTGGTTTTAGGATCACCTGGGAGATGATGCAGCATACTTTGCTCCCAGAGAGGGCTAGCCGAGGCGGGAAGACCCTGCATATGGGTGGCACCATCCCATGCACTGGGAACCCACATGGGATGGAAGGGGAAAGGACAAAGCCAGCCTGTAGTCAGCATTTCCTGTTCTCTTCCTGGCCTACCAAAATACGAGCAGCCGTACCTGACCACACCCTTCCCGCCATGATGGGCAGAACCCTCCGAAGCCAGCACCAAGATGAATTTCTTCCTTTGAGCTCATCTCAGAGCTGATTTGATCATAGCGATGATCAAAGCAGGAGGGGCTGGGGGACGGCTCAGTGCTCACAAGTGTTTCTTGCTCTTGAGGAGGATCTGAGTTCTGATCCCAGCACCACGCTCGCAACAACCTGTAACTCCAGCTCCAGGGGTTCTGACGGCTCCTCTGGACTCTGAGGGCACCTGTGTGCATGTGTGTACAAGGGAGTGCACACACACACACACACACACACACACACACACACACAAATAAAATCTTTTTAAAAGTAGCAAATACACCCAACCTTCTTCAGAAGGATCTAGAAGCTGGTCCTTTCTACTCCAGTCTGGATGGATGGCCCTATTTGAACCCTCCAGTGGTCCTATGCATTGATCATATCCAGCTCACCTGGATCTAGTCCATTGGGACAGCTGAATCTGGAGTGGGTGAGGGTGCTGAGGTGGCTTTGGGGGCCTCTGAGATGCAGAGGTGGTCGCAGGCCCTCTCCCGTCTGGCTCATCCTTAGATTTCCTTGAGGATGCCCCATTTTTCTTAAGTCCTTGGGAGGCCTGGGGACAAGGTGTATTCCCCTCACTGACTTCTGCAAGTTCTGCAAAGCTCAGGGAAGAGAAGCAAACCACTCTTGCCCAGGCTGTGCTGGGGCATGCTAGAGTGGGCAGGGCAGACGGGGAAGTCAGCTCTGCCTCTTCGAGCCAGGCAGCATGGGCTGTTAGTAGTGGAACACTCTACTATTGCTCACGATCCCCAGTGAAGCCCTCCAGCAAAGCCCTCCTAGGTCCCTGACTGTCTCAGGACCACCCTCTTCCCTGAGCATCTTCCGGGCGGCTGCATCTACAGTTGACTTTTTCCTGTTTACGCTTGGTCTCTGTCTAAGGGGACACCCATAACCCCTTCCAGTCCCCCATTCTCACATCCTATCATTAGCTATACCCACCTGCATCGAGCAGCTGTCAGATATCTGCAGGGTTCCTGTGCTTCTGCCCTGACTCAGTTTCCCTCCCCACGGCCCTACAATATCCTAGGGACCCTCAGGGCAGTTCTACCTTCCTTGTCACAGTGTCACCCCGGTCCACCATGCCATACCATTATATGGTCATCTTCTAATATAAACTAATCTGGCTCTTCACCGCCTGAGTATCCGAGGCCTGTTGTGAGTGGCCTTCACCTCCGCATCTTACTCGGGTCTCTCAGCACATGGGGTACCATCCTGCTTTTCCCCACCAGGGACTCCCTTGTCTTCCCTGCCTTCTCTTCTGTGACCCCCTGTGAGCTGTATCCTGGTTACTTCTGCCCTTTGTTGCTTCCTAAGGCAGAGTGCTGCATGCGACCTCACCCTCAGCCTCCAGCATTCAGTCACTTCCCTGATACAGTCCCCTTCTCCAACACTGCTATCAGTTCACACACCAGGCTCCTCCAGGG
This sequence comes from Peromyscus eremicus, assembly GCF_949786415.1. NCBI lineage: Eukaryota > Metazoa > Chordata > Mammalia > Rodentia > Cricetidae > Peromyscus > Peromyscus eremicus. Next base: position 136,438,173 of record NC_081417.1, read on the forward strand.
CAGGAACACAGGCTTATTGATTGCTGACTTCCCAGCAGAAGGCCCAGCACATAGTAGGAACACAGTCAGTGTTGGCTGAATGGGATTTCCTCACTGCTAAGTGGGTTGATTTCATCTGGCAATAACATCTGTCCAGAGAACTGAGCTTTGTCTCTCCCAGGGATGAGTGAGGACAAGTCCCCTGCCCACTGGCTACTCCTTTGGAAGAAAACAGCTCAGGTGTCTATGTGGGACTGAACCTGCAGCCCGTGTTGTCTATGTGGGACTGAGCCTGCAGCCCGTGTTGTCTACATGGTGGGACTGAGCCTGCAGCCCGTGTTGTTTATGTGGGACTGAGCCTGAAGCCCTACATGGCACTGGGCTTGCAGCCCATGTTGTCTAGGTGAGCTGAGCCTGCAGCCCATGTGAAAGGGAGGGAGGTGGCAATGCTGCCAACCTCGTGTTTTTCAGGGAAGGTGTGAGCAGCCCAGCTCCTCCCCCCCCCATCTTGGGCTGGAGGTGAACGTGAGGGGCCCTGTATTACTTTCCATAATGGAGCCAGAGGCTAAAAGTAGCCTTTCTCCTCCTTCTTGGTTGACAAATAGGGGGAATAAATTACCCAGGCACTAAAAGTTGCATTAGGCAAATAAACATTTCGACAAGAATTATATGTGACATTCAAGAGAAAGCAAATAAAGCCTAAGTTATGGGGACCTGTCACCGCTCTAGGAGAATTAAGTAACTAAAAATCGTTAGTAGCGACTTGGACTGGCTCTTAAACCCTCCCGGCTCCGCCCCTGCTCCAGGGTGCCCAGGGAGACCACGTGCTCCCTGCTAGGAGATGGAAAATCAGTAGGTTTCCTGGATCTTGAGAGCCACCCAACAGGGCTTTCACACATTGTCCATGGAGCCCCTTGGGGCTTGTGGGGAGTGGAGGGTGGACCCCCAGGCTTGAGGTCTCCTTATCTAATTCCCAGGACTCATTGCTTTAGGGTAAAAAATTCACTGGAGCGAAGGGACCTGCCACTAAGTGATCTGGACTTGGCTCTTCTTGAGAGCTGGGAGGTGGCTCAACTGGTAAAGGCGAAGGGGTGGCTTTGCAAATGTGAGGACAGTGCCAGACAGGCTTGTAATCTCAGCGATGGTGAGATGTGAGGTGGAGATAGGCAGACCCCTGGAACTCGTTAAACAGTTAGCCCAACCTACTTGGCAAAGTTCCAGGTCAACAAGAGACCTTGTCACAAAAGGTGGACCCCCTACACAGCATTCTCCCACACCAAATGAAAATGTAAGCATGCATGTACACCCAAAGAGAAATCTCCATTACAACACTGAGTAACGGTTATTTAACAATTATTTATCCACCCTGTTGAATTCCTCCACTGATGGGGTGCTTACTCCAGGATTCACATTACACTTGTTGTTTCTGTGGGAGATTCTCGCTCAGGAATCCCATGCCAGAGATTTGAGCTTGAATCTAACTCTTCAACTCACTTACTGTTGGACTCTGGGTCGTCACTGAAAGCCTTTGTCTCGGTTTTCCTCACTGTGCAAAGGAGAGAACGTATTAGTTTCTTGTTGCTGCTGTAACAAATGACAACATGCTTAGTGGCTTAAGCAGCAACCAGGCTGGTTGTCTTCCCTTTCTGGAGGTCAGAACTTCAAGCTGGTCTTTAAATAGACATGTGCGCAGGTATACACATATACAGACATCTATTATAAATTATTTTAAGTCTAGGTTGTTGTTTGTTTTTTTTCTTTTGGTTTTTCCAGACAGGGGTTCTCTGTGTAGTCCTGGCTGTCCTGGAACTCACTCTGTAGACCAGGCTGGCCTCGAACTCACAGAGATCTGCCTGATTCTGCCTCCTCAATGCCGGGATTAAAGGCGTGCACCACCACCACTGCCTGGCTTTAAATCTAGGTTTAAATATAAAAGAATACATGGGTATTTGTCCTTCTGAGTCTGGCTTATCTTACTTAGCATAGTGATTTTCTATTTTCCTGTAAATGCTATGATTTCATTTTTTCCCCAGATGAATAAGGTCCCATTGTGTATATGTACCAACTTTTAAAATGTATTTATCATTTTTTGAGACCGAGTCTCATTATGTAGCTTTGGCTAGCCTGGAATTTGCTGCGGTGACCAGGCTGACCTCAGATTGGCAATAATCCTTCCTGTTTCTCAAGTGCTGGCATTTCAGGCATGTACTACCATGCCTGGCTTTGCCATGTTTTCTTTACCTATGCATCCACCGGTGGGCACCTAAGCTAGGTGTGCAGGTGTCTCTGAATTGACTTGGAGTGCTTTGGGTAATCTCCTAGGAGGGCCATATGGTAGTTCTATTTTTAATTTGTTTCGGATCCTCCATATTGATTTCCATAGCAACTGTGTAAGTTTACATTCCTAACCATCAGAGTGTAAGGTTCTCTCTCCATATCAAAGTGAGTTTTAAACAGCCAAAATTAAGGTGCTGTCAGGGCTATATTCCCTCTGAAGCTCTAGGGAGCCCTTGAGTGTATAAAGGCCACCTGCATTCCTTGGCTTTCAGCCTTCTCCGTCTTCCAAGTGTGCTACCCTAGTCCTAACTCCCAATTCTGATCTTCCTGCCTATATCTCAAAAAGACCTTTGTGATGAGATGTGCCTCACCCCCTGCCCCATTACTACTCTAGCTCAGGATATTTAACTTTACTAATATTTGCAGTGTCCTTTGCCTTCCAGAGGTCAGGATGTGGTAACTCTGGGGCTCCTATTCTGCCTCCCATGTGGCAATAGGGGCAGATCCTGTGATGGCTGAGTGAGGAAGGGACCTGGGAAGGCTCAATGGGCTCAGTGCAAACCTTTCCTGTGTGGTCCTTCTGCCTCCTGCTTCCCTGCAGCTTTAGGACAAAATGTCCTCGAGACACGCACATCTTTGTGGACAGATGATGGCAAGATGAGGCTTGGAGCAAGGCCAGGGAGTAGAGTCTCAATCCAAGAGCTATTTACAGGGCAGCATTCAGAGCACTTAACCCGAGGCCTGGCTGAGTCAAGGATGGATCTGGGAGGTTTGATGTGGCTCTGTTTGGCTGTGAGGACACTCACACTAGCCTCCTTGAAGAAGATGGGGAGTTGTAGGAGGCATAAATTCAAGGGGGACAGTGGGTTCAGACTACGGACTTCCGGGTGAGCATAGACCTTGGGATGACGGGACAGAGGGTCATGGGAGGATGGTGGATGGAAGTTGGATGTTGGATGGGAGCTTGGAGAGAGAGCTGGGCCAGAGATGGTACTTTGGGAATAAGCTCCTAGCCTAGATGTGTTGAAATGAGGACCTTGTGTTTAGATCACTGGCTGTAGGATGAGAAAAGGGGATGGAGGATGGATCCCTGGAAACTGGTCTTCCTGGGAGAAGAACTCACTGTAAGGGAGCCTGAGAGTACAGCTCCTTCCCTTTCCTTCCCACACAGCCAGACCTGGCCAGACCTGCCAGTGGGCGACACCCCTACATACATCTTGGACCCTGGGATAACAGCAGCGATCGGTAAACTGGACTGAGGCACCGAGAGAGCTGTCTGATTTCATCTGTGTTCCCAGCCTGCTCTGCAGGAAGGAATGGTTCTGTTTGCTCTGTGTCAGTGTGGTGGTGTTTTGCACAGTGGATATGTGGGTGAATGGGCTTGAACTCTGGGCCTCGACTGAATCTCCTTCCTCAGCATCTCCACTTTGGGAGGCACCGACCAAGTCCCCACAGTCTCCAGGCAGGGAGGCACCATTCTTACTCCTTTCACGGATGAGGAAATATTAAGAAGCAGAATTCAGGCCCAGACCCCTTGTTCCACCATTTATGACCGGGAAAGGCATGGTCTAGAGTTCAGGTGTTTAGGTGGCAGATGATGGGGTGGGGAGGTAGCAGGCAGGGAGAGCCTTTTCCCACTAGTCTTCCTTAGACTTACCTTCCCATGAGGCTATGGAGATCATAGTGTGGCGAGGGGGTAGACAACATTGGGGTGAGCTGCCACTGCCTCATGGCACTGTTAGGTTCCAGAAACAATGATGGCTACAAGTCAGTTTCAACCAGACAGCTCTGAAGCCAGGACTTAGTTCTATGAGACCCTCTTGTCCTGGCCAGACTAAAGTGATGGAGGTCCTTCCCTCCTCCCAAGTCCACTGTCCCAGATGTCTGGACACCAGCTCCAGCTGTTTCTCATGGGCCCACTCAGCAGCCCTGTGAATCTAGTACTCTGGTCCCCACTCTGATAAAAAATACTGAGATGTTACAGGCAGGGCAACTTTCCTGAGGATGCTTAGCTTCTGGTCTATGGGCTTGGACTCTGAGGGGAGCCTTTCCCCAATCCTGGTCTCCTCACCCACAATCTGGGTATCCTGCTCAACACCTATGGGATCCTCTAGGAAGAGGATTTTTGCCCTTTTCGAGAAAGCCTGCTGTCTACAGCAAGGCAAAACTTTCCAGAGACCAGAAGATGGGGTAGGCAGGGATGGGGTGTGACCTCTGGTCCCATCCCATTTGCTCTCCTGCAGCCCCTGCCCTGGAACCTTTGGTCCTAAAGAGCATCTTTGCCAGCACCATGTGAATCCCCAGCCCCCAGCAGCAGGGGTCTAAATTTAGACCCTGCACTCTGTGAACGAAGTGAATAATGATAATTAGCATAACAATTCTTCCTGCAATTAGCTGGGGAGGGGGTGAGGGGGTGGTAGGAGTCCAAGAGGAAATTACAGAGGGAGCCTGGCTTTTTCCAAGACCTCACTGGAGGTATCTGCTTGGCGAGGCTCCTTCTCGGTTGACTGGATCCGGAGAAAGCAGATTGGGGCGGATGGAGGAGTGTCTGCCACTAACCTCATTGTAATGTGTTACTGGTGCGTGTGGCTAGGAACTCTGGGAACGAAGGAGTCGTGTGAACAAGCTCTCACCTGCTCCCAAAGGTGCAAGAAAATCAGAAGCCACATCAACCTGGAGACCACAAGTTAGTGCTTCTTCCCCAAAGTAAACAGCTTAGGATTTAAAGTTGGACTCTGCGTTGGTTTATTTAGGGATGTCCAATTGCTTGAGCCAACCCAACATCACACGGCTTGCCTCTGAGTCCAGGTGACCTCCTGGTCCAGGAGTCATCAGTGTGAGCCTGGAGACTCCACCTGCTGCTTCAGGTGGGGCATCTTAAGAGGTCTGCTCTCTCCATCGGACGGGACACAGTGGGGCAGCCAGGATGCCCTGGGCTGGGAAGGATGGTGGAGTTGTGAAGGAGCCCTAGAGAGGCAGTGTCAGGCTCCCTCTGCCCCTCCATTTCTTAGAGGCTCTGAAGCTCTTCTCTAGTTTTCTTAAATGCTTCTGTAGCTCATATTTTTTAGACTCTGACCTCCTTCATCTTGCTTTCTTCTTGAGCAGTACAGATCGGAGTGCATTGCTCATCTCCACGGCCCTGGCTACCATACACCTCTATACAGCTTAACTCAGGTCTTTTTTTTTTTTTTTTTTTTTTTGGTAACTGGCCATATAACTCTTATGGCTTTTGGGAGCTTATGGACAATTAAAGTAATGAAAGAGTGAATTCACTCATTTCCCAGATGTCTTAGGCATCGTGTTAATAATCTCTTGAGGTGGGAATGAGAGGGGCAGCTGGCTGCTGGGTCAGCTAGGGAGAGAGAACAGGTTTGCATAGGACAGGCCCTGGGGTAGAGCATGTGTGAGGTGGGAGGCTGAGGAGGGCTGCACTGAGAGGTGAGATCTGGGCTTTGAAGGATGTGTAGGTGTCTGACAACTCATGTTCACAAAGAACTGCTGATTCAGGTCCCTCTGTATTTTGAGCTTGGGTCCCTGGTATTTGTTTTTTTTTTTTTTTTTTTTTTCGAGACAGGGTTTCTCTGTGTAGTTTTGGTGCCTGTCCAGGCTGGCCTCGAACTCACAGAGATCCACCTGGCTCTGCCTCCCGAGGGCTGGGATTAAAGGTGTGTGCCCCCACCGCCCAGCTTGGGTCCCCGGTTTTTGAAAGCAGGAGCAAGATGTTAGATTTATTGTAATCAAGTGACTGTCTCAGGATGGAAGCTTAGCTCCGTAGTAAAGCATTTTCCTAAAGTGAATTGAGGCCTGGAGTTTGGTCCCTAGCATTTGAGGGAGGGAGGGGGAGAAGGGAAGGGAGATGAGGGAAGGGAGGGAAAGGTGGAGGCAGGCAGGGGGGTGGGAGTGGAGGTGGGTGGGGGTGACCAGTGGTATGCTGTTGAAATCCACGAACTCTCCTATCTTTTTGGAGACCCTCACAGACTTGACCCCGAGCTCCCATGCCTATTACAAGGCCCCTTATGATTCAAGAGCTGGAATCTGAAAATCTTCAGTGAGTTCTGATCGCACAAGGCCTCAGGCAATGGTTTCTCCCTTGCCTACCCAGGTCCCACACTCTGATTTGAATGTGAGCCATCTGCCACAGACTTATGTGTTTGAATACTTGGTGGTGCTGTTTTGGAAGGCTGTGAAGTGAGGTCTTGCTGGAGAGTGTGGGTCACTGTGAGGACATTATGGGTCATAGCCTGGCCTGATTCTGTCTGTCTCTCTGCTTCCTACAGAATGGGACTGTATCCTGCCTTAAGTTGTAATTCATGTGTTCTCCTCTCTGCCCCTGTACTAGGGTTACCGACCCCTCCCCTCAGCTGTCTGCTGGCCCAGCTGTTCTGCAGTGTTTGGGGTTTGCCTGTGACACGTGCTTCTCCTGCCCACATCTCCAGGAGGGCCTGGCAGGGCACAGGGCCCACAGAGGTGGGCAGAGCTCACTCCACTTTTCAGAAGAGAAAACAAATGGGGACTCTGAAGGATTCAGTCATTCACTGGTGCTCTGGAGTTGGGGAGCAGAAGAGCTGAGACACAGTGTCACCGGCCACACTTGGCATCAGGGACCTTAGAACTGGAGACAGTTCCAGTGTGGCATCTCAAGTTACCCAGTCAGTTCACTGGCTTGAATTTCTTGACGTCAAGTGGGGACTCAGTTGCCTGGCAGTTGTCTGAGCTGGATCTCAAGGGACGACCTGACCTGTGGTCTGATGATGTTCTGACTTGACCAAGAGGGCTGGCATGTGACTTCCTGTTTGACAGTTGATATGGATGTAATCTGCCCTGTGCATTACTGTGTGGATAAAGGGACACAGTGGCTAAACCAAACTACCCCAGAAGCCTTGAGGGACTACTCCCAAGAATTAAAGCTACGATAGACTGTGGATGAAAGGCCAGACTGCCTTCCTTCCTGTGTGGTGCTCTGGGCAGGTAGATGGCATTCACATGTGCACATGTACATTCGTGCATGCACACTTCTGTAAGACTGTTACCCTCATGTGCATGCCTCTTCCCCTCCACAGCCCTATGGTGTTAGCTACTCGCTCTCTGATGACAGATGCACCTCCATGTGGCTCCTAGCTCTACCTTCCCCCACACTCTGCACACAGGACTCGCTGGCTCAGTAACCAGCTCCACCCGGCTGCCTGGCAGGAGTGGTGGATGGAAAAGGATGGGAGGAGGCAGGAGCAGAGCCATTTGTCTAGGGCACCGGGAGAGAGTTGGCCACTTACAGTGGTGATGGATGGCAATTCTGCTCTGCCATCTGTCGGGCTGGCAGGCTGCTTAGCACAGCCCTGCACACCTGGCTTGGGCATCCCCTGAGGAGCTGGCCTGCTCTTCCTGTGGCTTGGGGACCAGCTCCCAGCACCACAGGGCAGGAGGCTGGCAAAAGGAGCTATGCCATGCACCCAGAGCCCTGAAGAAGCAAGAGCTGCACAGGGCCCTTCGGGGGATCTGAGGGCAAGCCCTGGTCCTTGGCTCTTTTCTTATTCAGCAGCTATGGCCTCTGTGAAGCCAAGAGGAAGCCGGCATAACTTCACTGCCCGCTCCCTTGGAATCTGGCACACCTGTGCTCTATGCAAGCAAAGCAGGCTGAGCCTCTGTGACATCCCCAGCCAACTCATGGAGACGCCTTCAAGGTCATTGGTTCGCCTGAGTGGGGGATGGGAAGTAGGGAATGTCAGATCTTCCCTTGCAGCTGCACCCTCATCCATGCAGGTCCACCCTTAGCATCCAAGAGGGCTCGTCACAAGGACCCACAGAAGCTGCTTACTCAAAATTATCAACTTTCTGTTGATGGAGGCTGAGGTCTTGAGAAGGACAGGGACCCTTTGGTTTGCTTGTCCCGGCTCCATCCTTGTCTCCCCTTGTGCCCTTTCCAGGGTCTGGAACTTGATCTGTTTGACTAGGCCCCGTCCTGGCATGTAGGCTTGATCCCGTCAGCTCTTGGCATAGTCCATTCTCTGATGCATGAAGCCATCTCATTGTCTGGTCTTGGGTCCCTAAGTTACCTGCTCTGGAGTCTCCCTGTCTAGGGCAGAGCTTTAGCAGGGGAATGAGAGCAGGGCCAGTTCAAATCTCCTCCAGGGAGGCCCCCCACAGCTGTAGAACGGTTCAGAACTCGGCCCTGATGCCCTGGTCGCTCCTCAGAGACGAATCTTGGAAAACAGGAAGCAGGGCACTTTCCACACCCTTGAGCCTGCAGCTGCTGACTTGGAGCTGGGACAGGCAGTGAGTGGGTCCTCTTCATTCTAGGGTGGAATTAAGCATGCTTTAGGCAGGAGAGATGGAGCGAGTGGAGGTGTGGGAGCCAGAGCCAGAGCAAGCCACAGGTAGCGCTGATCGGCTGGAGTAGAAATTTCAAAGAGGCATGACAACCTGTCTCTGTTCTCAGGGCCCTGCAGTGTCATGGAGGGGGCAGGGACAGATAATCCCACAACGCAAGGGAGAGAGTAAAGCTCCCAGGCCTCCAAAGAACCAAGAAGAAAAGAGATGATGCTAGTTCACTCTTGGAGGGTTTCTTGGAGGAGGAGGCATTTTAAAACAGGTCTTTCTGGGACCTCCTTCCTCATTCTGTAAATCCTGGAGGAGTCCTAAGAAAGGGAGGACACATCCTATGGAGTCTTGGCAGGAAACAGACAGGCATTCTCATGTAGGATAAGATGAGCCTGGCTCCGTCACAGGCTATCTAGAAAGGTATGGGCATTGTGTGGGTAGGAACCTTGCAACGTGCAGCGTACTGGGGCTGGTGACAGCTGAGAAGAGTGGTTACCAGGCCCTGATGGACAGAGGACCACCTTGAGAAGGGCCATCATGAAGGGACACACAGCTGGAGAGATTCCCATGGTCACCTCAACAGAACCAGTGGAGACAGGGACTCTCTGAGGGCAGCACCCAGGGACAAAGGCAGAAAGGAGAGGAGGTGCCAGGCCGACTGACTGCTCTCCGAGGTCCCTCTCCTGAGGGACTCAGGCAGTGTAGGCTTCTGAAGGACAAGCATAAGGGATGGTGCACCTGCCAGCTGCAGCTTACTGGGTACCGGGCTGGGCCGATAGGGAGGGGCTACTGTGTGTTCCTCCAGAAGGAGCTCATCACCACACTCTGGCTAGCTAGTGTCTTACTATTTCCATCTTGGGACCAAGACAAAGGTGAGAGCCTCCAAGCCAGGAGGAGACAGCACTGGGGATGCCCAGGCGGATCTCCTTGGCTCCCAAGGCAGTGTGACTGCTTTTCAAAACCATTAGTGCCCTGCAGGAGGCTTGGCCCCTGCAGGTTGGGGAGGCTGCCTGGGAAGGATGGGTTCAGCGGGTGGCATTGGCTGCTGAGGTGAGCAGGCGCCGCCAAGCCTGCTTTAAACGTGACAGCTGGCCTTTGTTTGCCGAGCAGATGTGGGCTGCCGGTCCCATGAACTGGGGAGGACTTGCAAAGCTGGGCCCCTTCTTAATCAATCTGCAAATGTACCCAGGAATTGAGGTAATTTCTTTAAATTTTACTCGTATTCAAATTTTAGAGGTGAGCATACAGAAAGAGCCAGCCAGCACCTTCACTGGAAGCGGAGAGAGGGCTAGCCATTTTATGTTATTTTTACCCTGGGCATCAGGGAGGCAGACTCACCATGAATACCTCATTACTTGAATTTCGAATATTTCTCTTGAGTTGAGCACAAAAGGAAACTTGGGGGAAAAAAAATGAACACACTCACATGCTAGAACCGTTTCTCCTTTTGAATACGTGACTCACACCGGCCTAGTTTAGGTTTTAATAGCACAATTGTAAGAATCAATCAGTCCTAGATGTGTGTACTCCGAGTGCTTAGGAAGGAGGCCGCTCTCAAGAGCATTGTGATCTTAAAACACTGGAATTATCTTTACCAAAGGACGTTAGCTGCAAGCGTTAATATTTGGTTTTTCTGTTTTGCTCACCTGAGCCCCAAGGTCAGGACATAGGGGAGACTGAGGAAGTATTTAAGATGGAAATGTTAAGGCGGAATTCTAGAAAGAGGTCTGCCGTTGATGTCCTTCTCTGTCTCCCTAGGACATGTGGCTGCTAAGCGGTGTGGAGTGCAGACCCAAGTCGTGGGCTTTGCCACCAAATAGGCCTAAGTCAAAACCCCTGCCCACCACTGCATTAACTGTGCCGTCTCCATCAGGTCATCAGACGGCTCCTGACCGCCCCCTTCTCCACACTGAAGGTCAAGGGGAGGCAGGTGACCAGGTACTGTAGCAGTAGCAGGGGTGGGGGTGGAGGGTGGAGCTGGGGTGGGGTGTGGACTAGTCATCTTTGGATGTTGAGCTTGGTCCATTGCCTTATCCCAGCAGGTCTCAGAATGTGAGTATTGGATCAGGTGAAGTCTGAGTCCCATGTAGGCCCAGAGGAGTCCTCTTGCTTAGCTGATGGAGGTGTGCCTCCTTGTTGGAGCTGTGCTTACCAACCTAAAATGTGTCCCAATCAGAATGTCAGTTTCCTTTTGTGACAAGGGCCTCCCTCATGAGTAAGTGTGTGCAGTCTCCCCATCCCAGAGCATTCCTTCCTGGGCCCCTCTTCCTCTTCCTCCACACAAACCTGTTAGTGCTCAGGGTCGCCTTCCCTTCTCTTCCCTTTGACCTTTGCATAGGTAGGTTTGCATTCCTAAACCCAGGAGAACTCCCAGCGCTCTGGCATGAGAGAGATGCCTTGTTTCTGAAGGCGGGTGGAGAGGCCCGGCCTAGATGCATTGCAAGCCAGGAGCAGTAGAAGCCAGGGCCAGCAGAAGGCAGACCTATAATTAATCCCCAGCATCCTCCCTCCATTGTCTCTTCCCCATTGAGAGCAGCCAATTAGCAGTTCTGCATTCCTCTGCGTGGCAGCCACTTATTAGCGAAGACAAAGGCAGCATTGATTCCAATTTGTCCTGCGTTAGGCTGTCTCTGAAGTTAAAGATTGCATTTAGGGAGCAGCAATGGAGAGGCAATGGAGGGGCAACGGCGAGGGAGCACCTAAAATTAGTTGAAATAATTTTAGCTTTATTGTGAATGGCTAAACTAAATATAAACAGAAGAGAGAAGAAAAATCTCCGTAATGTTAATTACCATAAGCATTAAGTACCCAAAAATGAGGCGTACAATTTGTTTGGTGACACTCTGATAATTAAATCATTTTCTCTCACCGAGGCTCCTTGCAGGTTTGCACCCAGCCTGGCTCCTCCTGAAGGATCTTTGGATTCTCATCCGGGTTTCTGAGGCTACAGTTTCTCTCCAGCCCAGGTGAGTTGTCCTATGTCACTGTTCACTTCAATGGTGGTCCAGGTTGTGTGCAGCCTCAGGGAGGGAGACAGGCTGAGGTCTGGGCTGAAGCGAGTAGCAAGAAGGCTCTCTGACCAGCCATCTCTCCATCCATCTATCCATCATCCATCCATCCATTCATCCATCCAAAATCCAACCACCCATCTATTCACCTACTCATCCCTCCCTCCATTTATCCATGCATGTACCTATGCATTAATCCATGCATCTGTACCTCCACAAATCTATCCACCCACTCATCCATCTGTGCATCCACTTATCCACTACTCATCCATGTATCCATCATCCATCCACCTGTCCATCCATCCATCCATCCATCCATCCATCCATCCATCCATCCATCTGTCTATGCTTCTTCACTAATGCATTAATTGTGCATTTTTTGAGCATCTCTATTATACAAAAAAGACATTGTAAGTCATTGATAAAGAAACACAAGCTGGGTCTGGAGAGATGGCTCAGTGATTGAGAGTACTTGCTGATCTTTGTAGAGGATCCAGGTTCAGTTCCTTGCACCCATATCAGGGATTTTACAACCAGCTGTAAATCAGTTCCAGGGTTTGATAGATAATAGATGAGTGATGGGTGGATGGATGAATGGATGAGTAGAGGCATGGATGGATAGTGGTTGGATGGATGTATTTTTGAATGGACAGATACACAGATGAATGTATAGATACAAAGATGCATGGATGAAGAGGTAGGTAGGTGAATGGGTAGAGAGTGGTAGATGGATGGATAGACAGATGGGTAGGCAGTGAGCCATCGTGATGCCCACTTTAACCCAGACCTTAAGCTTCCAAGATGGAAGGTTTTATCTCTGAGGAAGTTGTTATACAACACCATCCCACCAGAGAGGACCAAGCATAAACAAAAGTATGGCGTTCCCACGGGGCCAGCAGACTTCAGTGACAGTGAGGAGGCCAGGAAGGAATAGAGGGTGCGGAGAGGGCAGAAGGAAGAGATAAACAATTGCACTTGTTAGGCACTTTCTGTGACCCAACATGTGTGGTGTGTCTTGTCTGTTACCTCTTCTGATCTCCACCCTAATCCCCCCCTGAGGATTTTTATCCCTGTTTCTCTACACATGGGACTTCTGAGACTTAGAGATGTGTGCAGCTGGGAAGGCCTGTCTGACAACTCAACATGGGCTTTTAGTCAAGAAAAGCATACTCTCCTCAACATCTTTCCTCCCATTTCTTTATAAAACATACCCATCCTGTGTCCTTGGGAAGACCATGGGGTTGGGAGGAAAGTGTCATTTTGACAGTTCTCCCCATTTTCTTGGTTAGTACCTCTATGATAGAGCTCTTACCCAACACACACAAGGTTCTTGGTACCATGCTCAGGACAAGAGCAAAAATGAAATCCCAGTTCCTCCCACTCCTCTAGAACTGTGATGAGAATGACCTGAACCATTTGTGTGTGGAATCAGTTCTGCCTCCTAGGAGACCCTCTTCTGCCATCCATCTCATTTAGTTTGCTCCTTCACAGGGCAAAACACTTTGAGGGAGTCCCGTGGCTTCAGTTCTTCACTGTCTACTCTGCTTTGACCCTTAGGCTCCGTCGGCCTTGCCACCAGCTCGTGAATGTCCACAGGGCTCATACTGTGCCCTACCTTACTCCTCCCAGGGTCCTCTGCAGCAGCAAGCCCTCTCTTCCTGGCTCTGAGAGCAACAGGCACAGGTCCTTCCTGCTGCCACTCAAGCCTCTCTTCCTGGTCTGACGCCTTCTCTCTTTCAGTTCTTCCAGCTTCATGAGGCTTCTTTTCAATTGCTTCTCCAAGCTCCTGGTTTGCCTCCAGTTTATTTCACAGAGTGGGCTCTGATTTCTTTCCCAGCCACAATTTACACTATGGGATTCATTTCATATTCTTTCCAGTTAATCACCCCTATGGACAAATGAAACCAAAGTGTCACAGATCAATTTATTTATATTTTCTGGGTGCAGGGCACTCTCATAGTTTAATTTATTCTGTTCTGCTTGAACTTCATTAACAAGTGCTGCTTCAGACAGGCCCCACAGAGTCAGGCTCCTGGTTACTCCTACAGATCTAGATGTCAGGCTTATTCAGTGCTAGGCTAGCCCAATATCCACAGACTAGATTCAAAGCCTGCCTTGGCCCCAGGCTATCCCTAGTGGATACAAAGTCAAGGTCTATTCCTATAATCCAAAAATCAGGGATGAGCCCATATTCCTAATCAACCAGTTCTCCCCACATGGATCCTCCCCACATGAGGCCTTGAGGCTCATCTCTGAGGACCTAGGCTCCAGACCAGTCTCTGGATGCAGGCTCTAGGACCCCCATCTGCTGACCCAGCAGCAGGCCCACCTGCTTGAGATCTCCAGCTGTAAGTCTGCTTGCAGACCCTACCAGATGGCTTTCCCAGATTTTCTGGGCTGGCTGATAGGTGAAAGACTTTTCACCGCAGGCAGAATATACAAGTTGGAAGAGGTGCCAACGTCTAATGCAAAGACAGGAATACATAGTCACAGGATTGTGAATGACCAGGGACATATGATACCAAAAAGAAACAAAATAAACTACAGTAGTAGATCCTAAAGAAATTATGGATTACTTGAGAAGAACTCACATAATCGTCTTGGTGGTAATGTTGTCAAGTTGACAGGATCTAGAATCATCTGGGAGATGGGTCTCTGGGGAGGCCTGAGGGAAGTTATCTTGATTGTGTTAATCGAGGTGAGAAGAACTGCCCACTGTGGGTGGAGCCATTTCCTAGGCTGGGGTCCTGGATCCTGCCGAAAATAGAGTGAGTTTAGCACAGGCATTCATTGCTCCTGCTTCTTAATTGGGGTTGTCATGTGACCAGCTGTCTCAAGTTCCTGTTGCCTTGACTGCCCTGCCTGACGGACTGTTCCTTGAAGTATGAGCCCAGACGAACCTTCCCTTCCTTTACGTTGCTTTTGTGGAGGCATTTTATCACAGCGGCAGGAAAAGAAACTTAAGACGACCAAAGATCTCAGTGAGCTACGAGAGAACGCTGACAACTCAGGGATGGAACACAACTTCAGCAGAGACAGAAGTCAAAAAAGACCTAAAAAAGAAGTCAGGAAAGGCAATTCCAACAGCTACAAAGTGAGCAAAATACTTAGGAACAGATTAAGCTAAGAGAAAAACTCAATGCACTGAGACTCCTATTGAAACTCCCAAAGAAACACAAAGATGGTCTGTGTTTGTGTATTTTTCTTTTCCCACTGTGCGTGCGTGTGTGTGTGTGTGTGTGTGTGTGTGTGTGTGTGTGTGTGTGTGTGTATGTGCATATGTGTGCGTATGTTTGCACACACGTGGTGCACATGGATGTCTGGGGTTGATGCAGGAAATCACCTTCCATCTCTCATCCATCTTGCTCATTGAGGCAGGGTCTCTCAATCAAACCCAGAGTCTCTGATATGGCTGTTCTCATCAGCTGTCTTACTCTGAGACTCTCCCTTCTGAGCCTGCAATTACAGGCAGGCTGCCGTAAGCGCCTGGTATTTATGTGGTTTCTAGGGATCTGAACTCTGATCCTCATGCTTGCACGGTGCACTTTAACTGTTTAGCTGTCTCCCCAGATTTACAGTTTTAGAATGTCATCTTACCCAAAGCAACTTGTAGATTCATCCAATCCTTCTTAAAACCTTCAATGAGACTTTGCAAAGAATGAAAAAAAAATTCACACATACTCTCAAACATTTTGTGTATGACATCACAAGAGACTGAGCAACACAAATGATCTTGAATGAACAAAGCTGCAGGTATCACATCACCTGATTTCAAACTCTGCTGAAAAGTGACAGTAATCAAACAGTGTGGCAGCGGGATGAGAGCCAGCAGGTGGACACCGGGACAGAGCTGAGAGCTCAGAAACTGATCCAGTCACTCGTGCTGACTGATCTTCGACAAAGATGCCAGGGGTACACAGCTGGGAGGGGACAGTCTCTTCAGTGAATGGTGTTGGGAAAACTGGATCCCCCATATGCAAAGATTGGAATGGGACCTGATCTTTTGCCACACACAAAAATTAATTCAAAGTGGATTAAAGACTAAAAGCCACTAGGAGACAGCAGGGGGAGCCTACCCACCTTTGACTAGGCAACAATCCTTTGGCTTCGACCCTAAAAGAACAACAAGAGCAGAACTAGATAAATGGGCGCATGTCAGACTGAAGAGCTTCCCACAGCAAAGGTAATAATAATCAGCACCCTGATGAGAAAACCCAAGGGCTGGGAGAATGGTATGCAAACCATTCATCAGCTAGGAGTTCAAATCCAATGTACGAATGCCTACAAATGAACAGCAAGGAAACAGGTGACCTAGTTAAAATATGGGCAGCAGGGCTGAACAGATATCCTGGCCAGTAACTAATTGAAAACCTAACACTGCTAATAGTGTTCAGATTGTTACTAATTACATGCAAACAAACACTATATAGGGATGGACTGTGCCTGTTAGAATGGCCATTATCCAAATGATAAAGATAACAGGTGTCGGAGAGGATTTGGAGGAAAGGGAATGTTCATAGGCTGCTGTGTACAAGAGTGTAATCGGTACAGTCCTTACAGAAAACATTTAAAATAGAGCTGCAACATTAGCGAGCAATACCATTTGTAGAAATCTACTCAAAGGAATGAAATGAGCATGGTGAAGAGATCTCTCTGTGCACTCCCAAGTTCACTGTAACAGCAGCAAACACGGAATCAACCTAAGGGTTTGTTGGTGAATGAGTGGATAAAGACCATGTGAGAGATAGTGCCTCCCCTTGGAGGGACTATCCAGCCTTAGGGAAAAAAAAATTACATTTTTAGCAACATGGATGGAGCTGGAGAATATTTTATAAGTGAAAGAGGCCGGTTACAGAAATTCGACCTCGCAGGAACTTGCATCTATGGGGATGGAGTTTTGATTGGACAGAGAGGTAAGTTCTGGAGATGGGCTGCAAAGAAATGGT
Organism: Peromyscus eremicus; assembly: GCF_949786415.1. Lineage (NCBI taxonomy): Eukaryota > Metazoa > Chordata > Mammalia > Rodentia > Cricetidae > Peromyscus > Peromyscus eremicus. The sequence continues at coordinate 136,454,698 of NC_081417.1, forward strand.
GAGGGGAGGGGGTAAGCACTACTGCATCCTCGGAGACAGCTCAGAGTAAACAAAAGTCTGTGAGGTGAGGACCCAGCATGATCCATTTGTTTCCCAATGTATAAACACACCCCAGTCTCACTGCGTACACTGTGAATGGATACAGATGTTTTGTCCAAGAAAAATTTTAAAGAAAAAAAAAAGAATTTTGTTGTTCTACAAATATGCTGATCTTGATGATTAAACCAATCTTGCATTCCACTGACGGCCCTGAGCTGATCCTTCAGAGATCCAGCCCTGGCATGGCATGCTTTTCTTTCCCATCATATAGGTTGTTCTCTCTCCCAGAAGCCCCACAGAGCTATCCTTCCTGTCTTTCAAGTGTTAATTCAAACACCCCTTCTGGAAAAGATCTTTCTTTCAGTTGCCTCCGCTCCCCAGGTAAAAGGGCAGCAGAGTCCATCTCTCTCTCCCCCCTCTGACCAGGTTCACCTTCTCTCCCACTGAAACCACCTTGTTCTTGCTAGGCTGAGCTCTCTGACCCTCTGCCCTCCCAGAGAGAACTCGCTTAATTTGTTCATGGATGGGACCTTGCATAGGTCAGGCAAACAGTAGGTACTCAGTAAGTGCTTGTGCCAAGTGGGTCAGCTCTAGTTAACCTCACCAATCTCTCTGTGTCAAATTCTGGGCTGTCATTCCAGGGACACCATGTCTATTGCTGCGTCGGCCCGCATGATTGTCCTCTTTCCCTCTCCATCTCTTTCCACAGAGGGCTGTGAAGTGCAGAATGGTAGAAAATTAAGACCCAGAAGCAAGAGATGGAGAGGGCAGAGGAGTGGGCAGCAGTCACAGTGCGCACTCCATCCCGCTTCCGAGGGACCAGGCTGGGTTTTCTCTAGGGCAGCTACAAGAACTGGATGGGTCTTCATCCCCTGGGGAGCTTGCCGTGAACATCATTGCTCTCAGAAAGTTTTTGATGCAGAAGGGTGGCACAGAGCTCCAGGTTACGTTCTCGGGAAAGAACTTGCCGAGCGGGTTTTCCCGCAGGTATTTGTATGTTTTGACAGTTAGTAGAGCAGGTGACAGGTTTTTCAAAAGAAATTGAGGATCCTGATCAGAACCTGTACCTCTCTTGGCTGTCACAGTTGCGGGAATCATCACACTCACTCCAAGGGACTTGTGAATGGAAATCCTCCCTGCCTGCCTTCCTGCTTCCCTTCCCGCCTCCTCTTTCCTCCCCATTTGTCTCTTCTTTCATTCCTCCCTTCCACTTCACCTCTTTTCTCTCCGCTGTCAAGACAGGGTGGTGTCAAACTCATGACCCTCCTCCCGGAGTCTCCCAAATGCTGGATCACAGGTGTGCACTACTATCATGCCTGATTTGCACAATGGACATCTCAAGGCCACATTAGAGTTTTATGCCTGCCTGGGGTGACCATGTCCCAGCACGTGTGTGTGTGTGTGTGTGTGTGTGTGTGTGTGTGTGTGTGTGTGTGTGTGTGTTTGAATCACCAATGGAGCATTCATGCAAGTTCTGCTTCTTTAGATGACCTGTGACCTGAGGCCAGTCACATCAAGGGTTTCTTCCCCCTTGGTGGGGTGACTCCAAAGATGATTCTTACAAATTCTGCCTCCTGGTCCTCCTGCTTTTGGATAATTCCCTCATGGGAAGTCTGGGCTAGCTTGTGACTCAGTTTAACAAAAAGGACAAAGAACTGTGATGCAATGCCAGGCTTAGGCTGAGCCTCAGGAAACTCTGGAAGCTTCTCCTTGTGAGACCCTGAGCTGCCAGGTAAGAAGGCAGACTAGTGTCCTCCAGTGACCGCATAGAAAGATTGCTCGTGGAGACTTCACATAAGTGGAGACACAACCCCAGCCCTTCTGCCACCCTTTTAAGCACAAGCCATATGAAGAATCAAACTGGGATCTCCCAGTCTGGCCCAGCTGTGTGCCCAGCTGCTACTGCATGCAGCAGAAGAGGCATCCAGCTGAGCCTTGTCAGTCTCTGCCCAGTCAACTCCCAAGAGATGGGTAGATACTAAGCTAAGTTTGGGATGATTTGTCGGCCGGGACAGATAACAGAAATGCTTGGGTACCACACCCACTCCTATATCTGTTGCTTTCTACAGGAGTCGCTGGCCTGGGATGTATGAGGGGGATCCCCTGCCCTCCTGTCCTCCCCGCAATTTCTTCCACATCCTAGGCTTGAAATACTCTTAGGCTTTGATCCAAGTGAGTGGCTAGTGGGGTCTGGTGTCTGGCTTGGAAGCCCCCTTAGAATGGGTCAGGGGCGTTTTGGAATTCTGGCAGCATGTCACCCGGCAGACAGGCACCTGTTTAAGTGTCTAATTCAGTCAAGGAGCCGAGACACGCTGCACCGCTCCACCGTGCCTGGAATCCTAACAGGCCAGGACACCAGAGAGATCGTCAGAACCAGAGGTGTGCTGACCCGGCCCCAGGCACTGGGCTGAGGTCTGCTCAGGACTCAGAGCCTTTGGGACTGCAACCAGCAAAAACACTGGAGTCTGCTTGCCCGGGACCCTGACAGCTTCCTGGGACAGACTCACCTAAGAGGAGAAGATGGTAAAAATCATGGGCAGGCTGTGGGAAGGGCTGGGGATCTGGGGTCAGGAGAGGCTTTCTCTAGAGGGACAGACCCCAGCCCAGCTTCAGCCGAGGGCAGATAGCAAGAGGCTGTAACCAGAGAGAAAATAGATGTCTCTGCTTTCCCAGCTGGAGCACACAGGGAGAAGGAAGCCTGGACAACACTGAGCTGCTTCCCAGGGTCCAAGGGCTGAGACTCAGGGACTCCTCATGTTTCCTTTCAGCTTCTTCCTCACCCACTATATGTTGGGGAAAATTATTTTAAGGTATGTTACTTTTGTTTATGTTGCATTTGTTTAACTCTGTGAGGCTGTGTTACTGTGCCTGTCTAAAATGCCAGGCAGTGGTGGCGCACGCCTTAAATCCTAGCACTTGGGAGGCAGAGCCAGGCGGATCTCTGTGAGTTCGAGGCCAGCCTGGGCTACCGAGTGAGTCCCAGGAAAGGTGCAAAGCTACACAGAGAAACCCTGTCTCGAAAAAATAAAATAAAATAATAAAATAAAATAAAGAAAATAAAGAAAATACCTGTCGGTCTAATAAAGAGCTGAATGGCCAATGGCGAGGCAGGAGAAAGGATAGGTGAGGCAGGCAGGCAGAGAGAATTAATAGAAGGAGAAATCTGGAAGGAATAAGAGCCAGAGAAGGAGGAAGGCTCCTTGGCCAGCCACCTAATTACACAGCAAGCCACAGAGTTAAACAAATGCAACATAGACAAATGTAACACACCTTAAAATAATATTCCTCAACAACTGTGCACCACCCTCCCTCTTCTTCACACCCAAGTTGGAGTCTGAGGGCTGATAGACCCAGGTCAAGTGCACTCCTTAACACCCTTCCTTCAGCCATATTCATTCCCAGTTCCTAGCAGCGTTTTCTAGCAGCTTCTCCCTCCTAATCCAGGCAGCTGTGGCGATGGCTAAGCAGCTATCTCAGGTGTGACTTCCAGGTATGCCTGTCTATGCATGGGCAAAGGCAGTGTCTGTGAGGAGCTGAGCATTCTGGGGACTACCCATGGGTACGCTTTCCACAGTGATGGGCAGAAATCAGACTAGAGAGATATAAACAAGGGTGGGAGGTGGGGGATTAGGAGACAGTCAGTGTTGGTGTTGTCCAAGTGCAGGGTTGACATCTCGGTTTTACTTGGAACTCTTCACATAGCCTGCACCCACTTGTCTCATTTGGCTCTCTCTAGTCCTGGTCTTGGTGAGAAGTTAGCACCTCTCCTGCATGCAACACTAGCTCCCCACTTTCTGGCACCCTGAAGAGCTCCCAAAGGACACTCCTTGGCCTGGCAAGGCACCTCCATTGTGTTTGGAGTTGCTGATGGAAGTGGATACCTCTCAATGAGTACAGGTATCAGAGATCAGGGGCTTGAGTGTACCTGAGACTCATGGGGGCCTTTGGAGGATTGGGGGTGTGGCCTAAGGGTTAGGAGTGTGTGTAAAAGCCAGGTTTCTCTAGGACTGGTAGAGGATGGAGTCAAGAGAAAATGCCAACTCAGCCCTGTTTCTATGACCTTGTTCCTAAACTCCAGCTGGGTGGTTTGGAAAACAGGTTACATCAATTTTCAGCATACTTTCCCTTGCCTAGGATCCTTGGTCCATCTACTGATCCCCCAGTGGACAGCTGTTATCTGTTCCTGCTCACATGGGGCAAACTGAGGCTCACGGGGGCCAGGCTGCTCACTCAACAGGCACAGCATCATGCAGTTAGGAAGAGAACTGCCAGGGAAGGAATCCAGTTCTGCCTCTCTGTGCCCACGGGGAACCGAAGCCAGGAATCTAAGTGCATCCTGAAGGCCAGGTGGTCAGCCGGGCACCGAAAACCAACTCCACAGCCTCTCTTTAATTTCCGACCCCCTGTGTCACATAGCTCAGGTGATGCTTAGCCCGCTCACCATGCATTTCCAGATTTGTGACAAGCCCTTCACTATCCTGGGTTGACAATATGTGGCCCCAACTCCCCACCCTTCTTCAGCCGTAGCGGCCCAGGTGCCTCTCTGACTGCTGCCAGGGCAGGGCAGCTCAGCTAGAGCCCTGCTGTGGCTCCCCCTCAGCCGGAAGCTTTTCATCCTGTTCCCTGGTAGCTCCCAAGGTCACGCCTCACTTTGTCAGAGAGCAGAGGACAAAGCCCTGACAGGTGGAAGCAAGAAGGACCCACAGCGGGGAACGCCTGTCCTGACCTTCCCAAACCCCAGGTCCCCCACCAGGCAGTCTTTGAAACTGGAGCCTGTGCTTCTGCTCATTTAAAAAAAAAAAAAAAAAAAAAAGGCGGATCTCTGTGAGTTCGAGGCCAGCCTGGTCTCCAAAGTGAGTTCCAGGAAAGGCGCAAACCTACACGGAGAAACCCTGTCTCGAAAAACCAAAAAAAAAAAAAAAAATAAATAAAAAAAAAAAAAATAAAATAAAATAAAATAAAATAAAATAAAATAAAATAAAAAAAAAGGAATACATCTTGACTTGGTAAGATGTATGTATGAAGCCCTTTGTCCTGCTTGCCGTGGTCAAGCCTCCGTCAACCTTGTGTCTCACAGCAAAGTCACCTGTGCTGGGCGAGCATCTGGAGCAGGCTCCAAGGATGCGGCAGCAGCTAAAACACGTTTGCAAGGAGCAGGCTGTGGGTCTGAGCAGATGCGGAGGACTACACGACTAAACAACCCTCGGGTCAAAGAGGAAACCACAATGCAAAGAAGAAAATCTTTTCAACTGAACAGAGATGAAAATAGGAAAACCCATCAGAACTCGTGGGACGTGGTGAGACTCTTCCAGGCTGATGTTCTTCACCTGGGGCAAGAAGTCAGGAACCTGTGAGCTTGATAAGAAAAAAAAATGATACAAAGTCACATAGCCACACTCACACACACACAGACACAGACACACACAGACACACACACACACATCTGTTTTAAACAACCTGACGTGGAAATTTAACACTTCCTTCCATTAGGGGCAGTGTAGTGTAATGGTCTTAGTGCGTGTTGCCAGCATCACAAATATTGCTTTAGCCCTGCCCATCCACTTAGAATTGAGGCTATTTATTTCTCAGCCACAGCCTCTCTATGTCTCAGCATGCACTTGGGCTTGCACCAGCACACACACACACACACACACACACACACACACACACACACACACACACAAATGTGGCAACAGTTTATGATGGCTGAAAGAAGATGCCTCCAAATCTGTCAGGAAGGTGACTGCATAGTAACATCCATAACAGCATCTGGCAAAGAGGCCCTGCTTCACCAGAGTCACACGGCAGTCTAAAAAGACCACTAATGGGTTCATATCATTTTCCTTTTATTTTTTGAGTCAGAGACTCACATAACCTACACTGGAGCTTACTAGGTAGCTGAGGACCTTGAACTTCTGATCTTCCTGCCTCCACCGTGCAAGTGCTGGGATTATGGTGTGCACCACCACACTGTGAAGTGCTGTGGATAGAATCCAAGATTTGGTGCATGGTAGGCAAATATTTTACCAACTGAGCCACATCCCCAGACATGTCTTGACCTTTTAAATCCTTGTTTTATTTTGAAATAACGTAAGACGCACAAGAAATAGCAAGGGCAGTGGAGAGAGGCCCCATAATCCTTCGCCTGTTTAGCAATCTTGTTTAACTGTGGCATAACATTAAAACTAGACATCAGCATTAGAGAAAAGTGTGGGCTAGCTCTGTGAAGTTTAAAAAAAATCCTTGTACAGGATTGTATAACCACCACAACGAAGAGACAGAGCCAATGTTCCTGACCCCCTCCTCTGGTTAGTATCGCTCCACTTTCGAAACCTTGGCAATCGCTGCCCCAATCTTCATTTTTGTTGTCTGGTATTTTAAAGAATATTGCATTTGTTAACTTTGGAGCTTGGCGTCATCCCCACTCTGACCTTGAGCTCCATCCAGATGTCATGTACTTCAGGCATTCCTTCCCTCTTGTTTCTGGTGTGGACTTGCCAGGGTGTTTAAATAGTCTCAGATTGTAGAACATTTTGGTCATTTCCAAATGTGGGCTGTGTTTTTGTGTGGACATGTTTCATTTCTCTGGGATAAGAGCCCAGGAGCAGAAACACAGAGTTGTGTGTGTCAGGGTGTGCTTAGCTGTAAAGGAGACTTCTCTACTGTTTTCCAGAGGACAGAACCATCTTACATCCCATAGCAGAACAGGAGGCATCTGGCTTCCTGCATTATTGCCAGCACTCGGTATGGCCACTGATTGGAAGGGGATTGGAGGGTTTCATGTAGCACAGGCTGGCTTCAAACTTACTATGTAGCCAAAGCTAGCCTTGGAATCCTGATTCTCCTGCTCCTGCCTCCCCAGTACTGGAATGACAGGCATGTGCTACCCTGCCCGGCTCTCTGTGATTTCAATTTGCATCCTCTAGTGGTTTGGGATGTTGAAGTTTGTGGGCTTGTTTATTACTTTATATTATCTTTGGTAAAATACATGTTCATGTCTTCTGTTTTCTCATTGGTTATGTTTCTAAAAAGGATAGTAAAATGTACACAACAAAATTTGCCATTAATATTTTTTGTTTGTGTATGTATGTGTTTGTTCGGCCACATATGTGGAAGTCTGAGGACAATCTTGGGGAGGGGTCTTTACTTTCTGTCTTGTTTGAGGTAGCATCTCTCTTTGTTTATTGCAGGCTCCTGGCTTTAATTTCTGGGAATTCTCCCATCTCCACCTCACATCTCTATGGAGGTACACTGGGATTATAGACACATGTGCTACTGTACCCAGCTTTTACATGAGTTCTGGGCATCTAAACTCTGGCTTGCATGGCAAGTTTTTTTTTTTTTTTTTTTTTTTTTTTTTTTTTTTTTTTTTTTTTTTTTTACCCACCAAGCCGTCTCTGCAACCTCTATTTTAATAATCTTAAAGTGCCTAGTTCAGGAGCCCTGTACATTTCCGTGATCACACACCAATTTCCAGAACATTCTAATCTTACAAAACTGAAACTCCCTGCCCTTGAAACAACTTTTCATTTTCCCCAACTCACCCCGATAACCTTCCTCCTCAATCCCAAGAATCTGGCTGCACTAGAGACACCATATGAGCACAGTCGTGTTTATTTGTCTTTTTGTGACTGGCTGTTTACCACATGTGAGATCCTCAGGGTTCATTGATGTGGAAGCTTGTGTCAGAATTGACTTCTGTTTTGAGTCTGAGTAATATTTCTCTATGCATCCATCACATTTCACTTATCCATTTATCTGTCGCTGGGTCTGAGCTGTTTTCACCTTTTCCATTGGAAATGATGCTTCTGTGGCTGCAGATGTGCAGACATCTCTCTGGGGCTCTGCTCTCACTTCTTCTGGGTCAGAAATGGAACTGCTGGGTCATATGCTCCTTTCATTTTTCACTGTTTGAGGGACGTCTCGTTGTCTGCCACATCCCCTGTATCACTTCACATTCCCTCCAACAGTGCACAAGGGTTCCAGCCTCTCCTTGTCCTCAGTGCCCACTGTGCCCTAGGATTTCACACTGTAGTTATACTGAAGAGTGTGAAGGGGACATGTTGCTGATATCTGAGATTTCTTTATGCATTTCAGATACTATTCCTTTACCAGATATCTGCTTTTAATTCTTTTCTTCCAATCTGTAACTTGTCTTTATTTTGTTCTTTTTAGAATACATTTTATAATTTTGGTAAAGTTTTTAACTTTTGGTAGAGTTTTAAATTTCGGCAAAGTTAATGACATTTCTCTTTTATGAATCATGATTTTGATGTCACGTTTAAGAAGCATAGCTCAGAAGATTGCCTTTCTTGTTTCCTTGTAAACATTTTCAGTTTGGGTTTTGTATTTGAGTTGATATATTGAATGGACTTTCATATAAGGTGTTAGAAGGCATGTGGGTAACAGCTGCTCCAACATGAACTGTTAGAAAGGCTTCTGCTGTGGGATATCTTTCTGTATACGGTGAATGTGTGTGGCTCTTATTGGTTAATAAAGAAGCTGTTTTGGCCTATGGCAAGAAAGCTTACAGCCAGGTGGGAAATCCAAGAGAGATACAGAGAAAAGAGGCGGAGTCAGGGGAGATGCGATCCAGCCACCCAAGAAGGAAGATGTGAAAGTACCAGTAAGCCACAAAGCCATGTGACAAGACACAGATGATTAGGAATGGGCTGAATTAAGTTGAAAGAGCTAGCTAATATAGCCAGAGCCATAGGCCATACAGTTTGTAATTAATATAAGCCTCTGAGTAAATATTTTATAAGCAGCTGTGGGACTATGTGGGGGGAGAGATTTGTCCAGACCACTGGGCAAGGCAGGACTGGAGAAAATTCTATCTACAGGCTTCCATATCATTTCCTTAGCCATTGATTAGATGAATCACACAGATAAGTTTTCAAATATTGAACCTATCTCACTTCTAGAATAAACTTCGCTTGATTGAAGTTTACAATTGCTTTTGTACATAGGTGCATATGTGTTGGAACTCTTCCCTTGGGTGCATACAATGTAGAGTCACCATGTACTTTTGCTAAACTCATCTTCATGCCATTATATGATTTTGATTTCTGTCTCTGCAATCTTCTTTGAGCATGTTCATCTGACATTGATTGAACAGTCCCTGTCTTCTTTTGAGTGACAGTTAAATGACATCTTTCTGATTTGTTTACTTTGAACCTGCTCGTATTATTATTTTTGAAATGAGTTCCTTATGGACATCACATAGTCAGGCTATTAAATTTTTTTTCTCTGACAATCTTTTGCTTGGTGTATTTAAACCATTTACATTTAGTGTAGTTGTCATTATGTTAGGGCTCAAGGCTACCACTGTTGTTTTTATTTTCTTTATATTTTATTGTTGCTTTATTATTTCAGTTTTACTGAACATGTGGGGTTTTAAAGAATCAAATTGAGGGCTGGGGAGATGGCCATGCATGGGAATATGGTCAACCTAAAAGGGTAACTATTATAGGCATAATGAGAAGGTGTTTGGAATGAATTCTCTTTGGTCCATTTGGTTCCTAGCAAGATTAACATTACTTTCAATGCCGAGTCGGTAGCTGTCAGCAGACATACTTACCATCATAGAGCTGCAATGGCTTTTGTACCAGGCTGTGTTTCTGACAGGTTTCTCAGATCATCCTTGTCAGGCAAAGATGTAGGCACCCTTCTTTCTTGAGCCTCTGGCTTTACTAATTTCTTTTTGTCAGCAAAAAGAATCCTGAACCCACCCTGATTTAGCCACTTCTCATGAGTTCAGTTCTACTAGCAAAACAAATAGGGAAAAACATAGCTAATCTGTGTTTGGAAACAGGATTCCAGCCGCATCTGCCGAGACGATGGTGTGGAAAGATAACCATGCTGTCTTGCTGTCTGTATACCTAGGAACATTGTGATTCTCTCTCCCAGGGGGTGATGTCAGCTCAGTAAAGAGGCAGCTTGCCAGAGGCCCCAGCACCCTGTAACCAGCCCCCGTGTTTGTTATGAGTAGTGATTGTTAGCTTTCTAGGTTATTAAGATTTACTTATTTTACGTGTTTGAGTATTTTGTCACAAGCACATATGTGCATCACATGCGCGCTTGATGTCCTCAGTGGCCAGAAGAGGGCACTGGAGGCCTGATGCCCTCAGTGGCCAGAAGAGGGCGTTGGGGCCCCTAGAACTGGAATTAAGGACAGTTAGTTGTGAGCCACCACGTGGGAGCTGGGAACCAAACCCAGGTCCTCTGGAAAAGCCAAAGTGCTATTAACTACAGAACCGCCTCTCCAGCCCAGCCTTCCAGAGTTTTGACAGGGTGTGCTTAGCCTTGGACAAAGACACTCGCTGCCTAAGCTGGTTGGTGCGGCTCATTGCTTTATCCTCAAGGTAGACGCGGAGCCCCTCAGGCATGCTCACTTAGGTCTGACGTGTCAGCCGCCCGTTGTTCTTGCATGAAGCAAGAGAGGGGCACCAGCTTTCCGTGGTGCCTGCACTAGGTAAATGCACCAGTCCTCCCCACCCCAGAAAAAAGCACCCCAGCTGCCTCTCAGCTGAGCACTGAGAGAGAGAGAGAGAGAGAGAGAGAGAGAGAGAGAGAGAGAGAGAGAGAGAGGGAGGTGGAGGTGAGGAGGGAAGCCGGCTGTGGTTCTGGAAGCTCCTGTACCTGCCCCAGGGCTCTGATGCCTCTCCTGGGTCAGGTCTGCCAGTGACTCGCCTCCATCTGTTCACATTCTCCACTTGGATCCATGGTATCCATGGAACTCGTATTATCCTGTTGAAATTTCCTTAACCAGTTATTTTTGCATCGAGAAATTTACATTTAATGTCTTACCATCGTAGCAAACTTTGAGAACACAGCCCCATAAAATGCCCAGGACGCCGACATCTGCTCAGCCCCAGGATAGCTAGGCTCAGGCATGCTTCTCTTTACCCTCCTGACTCGTTCACACAGGCCCTGGAGCATGCTAAAAACTAACTGTTCACGGCTCAGTGTGGGCACTTACCCAGTGTGGCTGCGTCTCTTTGTTCCCAAATATTCAGCCATTTTTGCAGCTCAGTCCTTCATCTTTCATCCTCTGTCGCTATTAACCTGAGTTTTCCCCACCAAGGCAAAACTGTTTTTGAAAAAAATACGGTAAAATACAGAAAACCCAGCATTTGCTGCCTGAACCATTAAGTGTGAGTTTCTGGGACATTCAGTACACTCTGGTGGTTGGGGCTGTCCCCACCTTCCATCTGTCTTTGGGAGTGGAGCTGTACTCACCCCAAGCCCCTGGAAATGACCATCAGACTTTTTATGAATTTTACAATGACTTGAGGTGTGTGTGTGTGAATGTAGCCATCCAGCACCTGTGCATATGCGATTGGCCGTGTCACTTGGTCTAATGCAGGTCTGGTGGGTTTGCAACACCGTATCGGTTCCTTTTTTTTTTTTTTTTTTCATTGCTATGACAACATGTATTCTTGGGGAATATTAGTTTACGATGTGTTACTTTTGCTTATGTTGCATTTGTTTAACTCTGTGAAGCTGTGTTACTTTGCCTGTCTAAAACACACGATGATCTAATAAAGAACTGAACGGTCAATGACGAGGCAGGAGAGAGAAATAGGCAGGGCTGGCAGGCAGAGAGAAGAAGTAGAAGGAGAAATCTGGGAGGAAAGGAAGACGGAACGAGAGAAGAAGAAGTAACCAGAGAAGGAAGAGGGCATCAGGGGCCAGCCACCCAGCTGCACAGCAAGCCACGGAGTAAGAACTAATGAAAGGTATACGGAAATAGAGAATGGTAAAAGCCCAAGGTCAAAGCTAGACAGGATAATTTAAGTTTAAGGAATAGCTGGCTAGCAAATAGCCAAGCTAAGGCAAGGGAGTTTATAATTAAGAATAAGCCTCTGTGTGTGATGTACTTGGGAGCTGGGTGGTGCCCCCCCCCAAAAAAAGAGTAAAAACCCCCAACAACAATACATGACAAAAATCAACTGAAGGAAGGGCTGATTGTTGCTCTCAGTTTGTGGGGATGCAGTCAGTCACGAAGGGGAAGGCATGGCGGTTGGGATGTGACCTGGCTGGTCATACTGCATCTGCAGTCCGGAGGCAGAGAGAGATGAATGGATGTATTCAGTTCGTCTTACTCAGTCTGGGCCACCAGCCCACAGATCATGCTGACTACATGTAAAGTGGATCTTCCCACCTGAGTCAGGCCTCTTTAGAAAGACTTGTCTTCCAGGTGACCACACATCCTGTCAAGTCGACAAGGAAGTTTAATCATCACAGTAGCTATAACAAAACCCCAAGGCATGATCACGTTGTCAGAGAAAAGAGGTTTATTTAATTCAGAGTTCTAGATGTTGAATGTGAGATTGACAGCCACATTGATCTAACCTCTGCTAAGGCTCTAGCAGGTGGGGGTGCCAACAGTGAGCAAGAGTGGGAGGAAAGGATCACCTCTGGGAACAGGAAGTGATGACAACTCAGGATCTGAGAGTTGGGTTTGCTTGCAATCCTTTCTGGGGGTAGCTCTCCTAGAGCCTCAGGGACGCCCAGCAGCCCCCACCTCTCACAGAGATGAGTCCACCAGCTTTCGGTTCTGCTGTACTAGGCACTAAGTGCCGACCCCACACTCTTGTGTGATACCCCCAAGCCACAACTAAACCAAAGCAAATGCCCCCAAGGTTCATTGGTATCACATGTCAGAATTCCTTCCTTTCACAGAATTTCTTTTTAAGGGCGGAATCATATTCTATCGCATGTATATAGAGAACGGCATTTACGAGTCAGACAAAGGACCACCAGGGCGGAGACTACTGTTGTCTATTATGAATAATGATGCTCCAATGTAAGTGCACAAACATCTCTTTGAGAGTCTGCTCTTGTCTCTTCAGGGCATACTTCTGGTTCACATGTACATACGCTCTATTTTTCATTTACTGAGAAGCCAAGTCTGTCTGTGATGGCTAGCTGTAGTTGTTAACACAACAAAGCCTATAATTACCTGAGAAGCATCTCAGTGAGGGATTGTCTACATTGGGCTGGGCTGTGAGCATGTCTGTGAGGAATTGCCTTAGTGAAGATAATTGACGTGAGAGGACTCAACCCACTGTGGGCAGCACCATTCCCTAGGAGAGAGGAGAAACTGAGCTGAGGGCAAACAAATGAGTTAGCATGCATCCATTAACTTAACTCTGCTCTTGACCGCAAATGTGATGTGACTGGCCATTTGAAATTCATGCCTTGACATTCCCACCCTGGATGGTCACTTGAACTCATGAGCTGAAACAAACCCTTTCCTCCCTTATGTTGCTTATGGACAGAATATTTTATCACAGCAGCAGGAATGGACTAGGACAGTGATGTTGTCCATGTGGCTATGCTAGGCCAATCTTCTCCGTATTGTTCCAGGTTCAGTATGTTTGCTCCTGAGATGAGCACCCACGGTCACTTACACCCACAGAGACAGAGGCTTCCAACGTTTCCCGGCTTTGTGAAGGTGTAACTGTGTGTTTGTCGTGCAGGTCATGACATGTTCATGTCGTAGATGTCTGTAGTGTGATGCCATCCCTGCAGTCAGGCTAACTAGTATATCTCTCACCTCACTATGTTATTATTTCTTTCCTTATCCCCTCCTAACAAAACATGCTGCCCTCTTAGCAGATTCCAAGTATCTCATATGTTATTGTTAAATGTAGTGTCCAGGTTGTGCACGAGAGTTCAAGAACATTCCCATCCTGTATGACTGGACTTAGCATCATCAGCCAGCATCATCAGCCAACATCCTCCCATGTACTCCTTCCCCCACCCCCTGGTGACTACTGTTCTATTTCACGCTTCCGTGGGTGTGATGGCTTCCGATCCCACGGGTTAAATTCTGTGCAGTGCTTTCCTTCTGTATCTGGCTTATTTCACTCAGTGCGATGCCTTCCAACTAGGCCTGAAATGAATCTGCTGATGGACATTTACATTATTTTCATCTCTCAGTTATTATGCATAATGCTGCACCTGAGCAGAGAGGTGCAGTAACCTCTGAGGTCCTAACTTCATTTCCGCAAGTAAGAACCTGTTAGAGCTGGCGAACAGAGTTAATGCAGTTGAATATACAAAATCAACATAGGGAAACTACTGAGTTTTCTATATACCGTTGGTGAATTGTCTAAAAAGGAGAAAAGAATGAAGTGCTTTAGGAATAAACGTAACCACACTGGTGAAAGACAGATGTTGAACATCAGAATCACAAAACGACTTGGAACAGCCAACGCCATCTTCAGTAGGAACGATGAGGCTGGAGCTCCCAATGTGTTTTCAGTGTATATTACAGACATGTGGGAGTATAAACTAAGCCTGATGTGGACACACACGTACAGACCAATGGTTTGGAACAGACAGCCTGAAAACCAGTTGACACATTACAGAGTGCCAGCAACATTTCAACAAACAGTGCTGGCAGAATTGGGTGTCCATAGGCAGAGAAACGAGACTGGGCGGCATCTCGCATTGCAGACAGAGCACAACTCAAAATGGACTAGAGAGTGAAATATAAAGACTGGAACCACAAAATTCCTAGTAACACACACCCACACCCACACACACACACACACACGCATGCACGCACGCATGCACGCACACACTCACTCATGCACACACACATGTGCCGTAGAAATGAAGTTAGGATCTCAGATGTAGCTGCACCCTATGTTTACTGTAGCATTGTTCACAGTAGCCAGGGATTGAAGATAACCTAATGGTCCAACAAGGGACTAATGGATAATGATGAGAGATGAATGTCCAACCTTAGGTGGAAGATGTTATGATGAGTGAAATAAGCCAATTCTTTGCTCTTCTGTATTTCCTGGTTTCCATGACTTTTCTGTTTTAAACCCTTCCGAATTCACTGGAATGTTCATTTCTCAGTGCTCTTTAAGATTCAATAGACCTTATGGAATTAAAATAACAGATAATTAAGAAAATGGTTGTTTATGAATATGTGGAAGGCTTTTATTAGGTATTTAATTTTGTCATTGGTATATTCCGATTTGTAGGGTCCTGTGGTCAAGTGTCAGTAGATTATACATAGCTAAGATCTACTCATTCCTCCTTGGTTTTCCTGATGCAGGCCTCCCTCATGGTCCCTGATGACCCTTTGTATTTCTGTGGTGATGCTTGTAAAGCCTCATTTTTTCTATGTCTGATTTTATCTGGGTTCCCCCCCTTTAAATAGTGTGTTACTTTCTTGTCACTGTGACAATACCTGAGAAAACAGCTTAAAAGGAGGAAACATTCATCTGGGTTCATGGTTCAAAACTGTCAGCGCTTGGTTGGCTTATGCCATTGCCCTGGATCTGTGGTAAGGCTGAACACCATGCTAGGAGGGCAGGGTGGAGTAGAGGTGTTCCAGTCACGGAGCCAGGAAGCAGAAAAAGCAAAGGGCAGGGACAAGCTGCCCTTCAATGGCATACCGCAGAGACCCCTGCCAGCAAGGCCCCACCTCCTGAAGTAGCACCACTGGCTGGGACCAAGGCTCCCACCCCTGAGCCAGTGGAAGGACTTCATAGACAGCCACAGCAGTAGTGTAGCTAAGGAGTTTGTAGTTGTTGTTGTTGTTATTGGTGGTGGTGAGCCCCTCAATTTTGTTTAGTCTTAAAAAAAATAACAGCACTATTCATTTCTTTGGTAGTTTGTATTTTTATAGTTTCAGTTTATTTCTGTCCTTATCTTTGTTATTTATTTGTTTCCTTCTAATTTATGTTTGGTTTGTTCTTGCTTTTCTGATTTCTTTTTTTTTTTTTTGTTGCTTTTCTGATTTCTTGAGTTGTATCATTAGGTTGTTCATTTGAAATCTTCCTTCTCCCCTTCCTCTTCCTCTTCTTCCTCCTACATTTGTCTCACTATTTATAAAGTTTCTTATTGATTTCAATTCTTATTACCTTGTGATCAAAGAACTTTCATATTATTATTTTATTTATTTGATCTGCAGAGGCTTGTTTTTGTCCTAACATGCAACCACTCTATCTTGGAGAATGTTGCATGTACTGGTGAGATGGCCGTGTACTCTGCAGCTATTGGAAAAAATGTGCTGTAGCTTTCTGTTATATCATTTGGTCAAGTGTATACTGTAGTGTACTCCAACTTCAGTGATTGTTTTTTGGGTGTGTGTGTGTGGCTGATTTGACCATTGGTGAAAGTGTAGCATCAAAGTCCTCAACTATTTTATTAGTCTATCTTTTCTTTTAGTCTATCTGTTGGGGTGTTTATGTTTATGTAATTGTGTGCTCCAGTCCTGGATATGGACATACACATACACACTCACACACACATTATTTATTATTCCTGAATTAATTTTTTTTATCAATGTACATTGACCTTGACCTTATTTGTCAATTTTTAAAATTATGTTTTTGACTTAAAATCTATTTTGTCTATTTTATCTGATGTAAATACTGATGCCCTGACTTGCTTTTGCTTTTTCCTTTCTGGTACTACATTTTCCCTATACCTTCTAGCTATGTGTCTCTTCTAATGAACTGAGTTTCCTGTAGGCAGCATACCATTGGGTCTTGTTTTGTTTGTTTCATATCTTTTAGTTGTGAATTTAATCTGTTTGCATTAAAGGTAATGGTTGACTAGTAAAGACACATTGCTCTTGTAACGATTCATTTGGCTCTTGGTTCCTTCACCTATAAGTACTATACAAACACACATAACTTTCTCCAAATAATGTACCCAGCAACCTCAGAACCCCTCGACACTTACATGGGACTCCCTTCATTCCCATTTTTTGGATAATAATATGAATTTTCTTGCCCTTGGTAGCAATAAAATTGAGACAGTTTCTACTCAAGCACTTTTTTCTATGTCTGGATATAAAGAAGAGAATGTCCAAGATGGCCTGAACTGGCTTTTGGTACAGACAAAGTCTGTGTCCTCTAGTAATCTTTTAGGGAGAACCATCTATTTACCATCTTATGCCCATCCATTAATTAGGCATGCACATTATTAAAACCAGATTTATTATGGGGTAGGACCTGTGCAGTAGAGAGATAATTGTATAACCTGATCTAGCAATCAAAATAAAGAACCACCCTAACTATGCCCTGTGGAGAGCAGAGGAAGCAGAGAACGTGAAGTCCTCAGTGAGTGTGTATTGTTGACATAAGCCAACTATGTCAAGGACCAAAGCCTCAGACCAATGGCAACTTGGCAAATCCTTCCGCCAGGTGAGGTTCAGAGGGATGACAAAGTTTTCCTCTGGTCTGAGTGTGAGTGTTGCTAGTATGTGCAGAAATTGTTCACTGTAGCATTTCTCCCCAAGGTATTTATGATCCAAAGACTGCTTCCTTACAGAGACTGTACCTAACAAGATTAGCTAAGCCTGCCTCCTTGACTTATCTGTGTGCCATAAACCCTGCCTCCCCATTCAACTGTTTATAACAACCATGCTGAGCTTCCCGGGTGCTGCCCTTTCTCTATCAGAGAGTTCAGTTCACCTGATCCTAGCTTTTCTGTGTGTCTCTGTGTCTGTCTATCCTTCACTCCTTTGCTACCCCAGTCAGGTCAGTCCCTGGAGCTGTGCAGCACACTGTGTGTTCCTCTGTAATGAGGCCCTCCCCATCTGAGACCCCATAAAAAAGACAGCCAGTGGCCCTTGTGCATCTTCACTCATGTGGCCCACTGCCAATGTGTCCTGGATATGGAGTCTCGATCATGTTTCCTTGTCTAATATGCACTATTGTGTAGCTCCAAATAAAGTTTCTGCTTCTTCTGCAAATCTGCCTGAGCCCTTCTTTTCAATTCTCTGGATAAGAGGCCAAGAACCTAAACATGCCTAGCTCCACCCTGCACTGGTAACACTTGAAGATGTTTTTATGATGAAAGTTGCTATATTTGTGGTGTGGGGTTCGAGTATCAGGCCCCATCTCCTGGGTCTGCTTCTCAAGGAAGCAAGAATTGTGGAGGGAGTGGTATCTACCAAAGGGTATCAAGGTAGTCAACTTTACTATTCAACCATGAGGAATGGAGTGAATGCCAGCTGATGTTGAGTTTCGAAATTCTCTTAGTGGTGAAACAGCTGTATGGGTAAATGCTGACTAAAGGAACCAAGGACCCAAACCCATGTTCACCATCATTCAAGTTAACACAGATGGTCGAGTATATGGATGATGAAGTAACAGTTTCATCATATAATTTACAAGCCTGTGGGCCCAACTACTTGGAAGACTGAGGCAGGAGGTTTGAGGTCAACATAGGCTACATGGTAAGACCCTGACTCAAAAACCCCAAAACAACAACAGAAACATGGCCCCCCTCAATGTGTCACCAAAAAACAGCAAAACAGCAATGAACGGTATGCGAAGGAGCCAGATGCAAGTGCAGGGGCTGCACTTTGTTGGGTGGCAGAGATGTGGTGTGCATGACTCTAAACGGCTCCCACCCAGAAAGTGTGCAGCAGTCTGTGGCTTCTAGCACATCCCTCCCTCTCCCTGGAGAAAGGGGAAACAGGGCCTGGTTTGAGGAGTTGAGAGGAAGACATATCAGGGCTTAAAATGTTTTCCAGTTGGGAAAGTCTGATTTCCCCCAGAGTTGGCCATTTCCAGCAGTGTTGGCCTCCCACTAGCCACACACAATCGGTCCCACAAAGCCGAACCACAGAAAGTGTTGAAGGTGCCACCAAGAACTCTGCCTGACTCTCTTCTTTCCCTAGAGGGGGTGGGGATGGATGGACTGGGACATACAATCCTGCCTTCTGTCACAGATTGTCCCTCTGCCTCTGCTTCTTTTTACTTTCCCAAGGCCACAAGGCCACCTACAGCAGCCCTCAAAAGCCTTTTTTTAGTGCACATCACAAGCCTGATCCAAAACTCCCTGGCTATCCAGCAGGGAAGCACAGTGTAAAAGAGATGTTTCAGGTGTGCAAGGGCACAGACATAGGATGTGTAAAAGAGATGTTTCAGGTGTGCAAGGGCACAGATGAGTGTGAAAGAACAGATCATAAAGAGGGAGCCTGGTTAGGGCAGCCCTCCGCTGCTGGGTTTGAAGACCTCCAATCAACAAGGCAGAGCCTGGTACTGACAGTTCAGAGCTGTTTTCAGAGCCCATAACTCCCTGGGGAAGATTTCTGGAGAGGGAAAAGTTGTCACTAACTCGAGGGCAAATTACATCTGAATTCAAGGCAGATCTTTTAATTAATTAATTGATTGATTGATTAACTAATTTCCAGACAGGATCTCAAGTGCCTCAGGTTTGCCTTGAGCTCCTTATGTAGCAGATGATGACCTTGATAACTTGATCCTTCTGCCTTCAGACCTTGGAAGTACAGGGATCACAGGCATGTGCCCCAGTATTAGGCTTATGAGGAACATGACGAAACCCGAGGCTTTGTGTGTACCAGGCAAACACTCTGCCAACTGAGCTACATCTCCAGCCCCAAGATGAATCTTTCAATATGATGTTGGTTCCATAATCATGATGCCAAACCCTCTTCCAAAAGGGAATTTTGGGGTGGTAGGCCATTAGACCATCTTATAAGGCACTGGCGGTGTGTCGCCACTTTGGGCTTCATGGGAAGCATGATTCTCTTGCTGGATTTTAGAGAAGACTGGGGTGGGGATGAGACTCTGCAGCCGTGAAAACTGAGCCAAGCAGGCCTGTAGCAGAGGGAGTGTCTTGACAGCAGGCGGGAAGCTGCAGCCTGAGCCAGAGCCAGCCGCCTGCTGCAAACCTCCCCGGCTCCCCACAAACCTTCCATAAAGTTTTCTTAAATGTGACCATCTGGTCTTAGCTGTGCTTGGGGGAATTAGGATGGGACTTTTAGGAGAGCAGAAATCACCCAGAGAAATGCAGTGGGAATGCAGGACCAAGCTGCTGGAAGCCAGGTGGCTGCTTGGGTTTCACAGGAATGGACAGACTCAGGCCCAATCCCTGGCCAGCCTCTCAACTTCTCACTGGTATTATACTCCTACCCTCCACCTCGAGCTATCACAAACTTTCCCAGAAATCTCTGAAAGCACATGTGGAGGCCTTTTAAAGGGGAAACGAAGAAACAAAAGCAGAAGCAAGGAGGCACAGAAAATTTCAGAACAGCAGCGCTGCCCCCTCCTCCTTCCTGCTTGGATTCCACTTCCAGTGGACCGTCAGATTCTTTTGGTGAGCCATGCCTTTGATGCCCACGCCAGGGGTTTATATTTTGAGTTGAAGGCACTCCACTACCAAGAGCAACAGGTAAAGCATTCCATTCCCGATAGAAATTTAAGCCCCACAAAAACAACAAGTCACACAAAAATTTTGATTCCTTTGATATCATTAGAAAACAAGAAAAAAAACCACACCTACCATACCTGATGAGAATTAGTTGGGTGTTGTGATCCACACTAGCAATCCCAATTCTTAGGAGTCTGAGGCAGGAGGATCATTGGGTTGAAGCAACAACAACAAAGAGTTATACTCATGGAGCTGCAAATTTGTGTTTCCAGGTTCACTGATGAGGTCTTCCATTTTTACATTTTATTAATTGACAGAGTGCTGGCTTAAAAATGAGCTAGGTTGTCAAGAAAATTGCTCACTGAACTGGAACTTGGAGAGGAAGGAGCCCCATCCTGGTGTCTTGGAGCAGCTGGGCTCAGTTCCTCCACAAGTGCCCCCTTTCCTGGGCAGGAAGTTCCTGGGGCTTGCTTTTGCCATTGTTAGCAAGCTCACCATCCCCTGACTTAACCTCTCTCAAGCAGAACATTAACCTGGCCCCCTCTTCTCCCAATCTTCCAATCCACAAGCTCCCAGCATTCTCTCTTTACATGCACACGCACAGGCACATGTATGGAGGCCAAAGGACAACATGCAGGAGTTGACTTTCTTTTTCCATCACATGGGCCGCTGGGATTGAACTCAGGTACTCAAGCTTGGCAGTAGGCGCCTTTTACCCACTGAGCCACCTCGTTGTTCTCTGGATTTTTTTTGTGGCCCCCAAACTGTAGCAGTCCCCTGTCCAGGCATTCGGTGAGAGGCAGAAGAGGAGACGGTCTGAACGCTCTTTGGGATTGGAGAGCTTGAGGCTAACTCCTAACTCATCAAGTCACTTCTGAGCGACCCTGTGTAGCTGCTTGTAACGTGACCTGAAATTCAGGGTCAACACAGCCCTGGCTCACGTGGGTGGGGAGTTAGGGGTACAGGGTGGGGGTGGGGGGACACTGTGGTTAACATGATGAGCTGAGTGTGCATGTAGCACTGATGATATCATTTCCTCCCTGAAGGAAAGGAGAGCAGAAGCCCTTTAGGTCTAAAGTTAAAAAAAAAAAAATCCATATCCATATATAAAAGTCAATGAATAATAACAATTGTTGAGCTGAAATCTTGATAGTTCTTATTTTAGCTTTGTCTCAGAGCAGAAACAGAACAAACTGAATTGTTAAAATCCGTATTAACTCCTAGCTAATCAATACCTAACAAAGGCATCATTTGAGCAGGCCTGAGGAGCAGAACAGACATTTGTCCCTCAAATGAGGGGCTAGCCAGGATGGTGGCTATATGACTAATACCTTGTCACCACCCTCTGCCTTCTGCCCCTGCTGTGGCAGACATCATTAATCAATCGGAGCATCTCATTTTGTGAGCCTGGATTCTGTCTTATCACAGTTTTCATTTCCTTTTTTTATCCTCTGTGCTAAAGTGTTTTGAAGAAAATCCCAGATATCACATTGTTACATATCAACAGAGCACATCTCAAAAAAAAAAAGATATTTTCTTATACAATAACATTATCATACTTAGCGAAAATTAACAGTAAGTTCCTTGTATTTTCTGATATCCCTTTCCTAAGTAAGTGTCCCCAACTATCTTAAAATATTTAAGGTTTTGCTCAACACAGCTGGTGAGTCCCTCTGGGGACCAACAGGGTTTTAGGCAGAAGTAACTTTTTAGATCAGAAGTAGTCATGGCTGCCCTTTGGGGATTGGAAGGCAGGGGTTGTCTTTGACCTCAGGTCATACCCTCAAGGCTGTTTTTTAGATGGATGCACTGTCTGGCTTCTTATGTCAGAATCCTAGTTTTTTGAGAGTGCTTTCTTCTCTTGGGGACCCTTCTGTGACAGGACACCGGGGCTTGGGTTGTCCAGGGATGACCCAGCAGAGAGCACGCTATCTTGTCCCTTGTCCTATAGCAAGTTTCTAGGTGATACAAGAGAGGTATCGGGGGACTAATCCCACCCAGAAGAGGGACCATGGGAGAGAGACCTCCTCCTGCCCAGGCTATACCAGGTCATCCAATCCCTCTGCAGTCCAAAAAAAAAAAAAAAAAACCAGGTCTCCTGTGTGCTTTGGAACCAACAGCCACTGTGCTAGCGGGGACCGGCATAGATTTTCCATTTCCTGTGCATGTCTGTGAGGAGATTGAAGGCTCAATTTCAGGATGCCTGGGCCTGCACAAAGGCTGTGATGATGGCTATTGTCTGCAAAATGGCTCATTGTGGAGAAGGGGTGAGGGGTAGGGAATTAAGGCAAGAGTCTTCGATCAATGACTGTTGATTCTTTCTTCAGGAGCTGAGATTGTATTCCGGCAGACAAAGGTCTGGTTTAGTACGGGGGCACTCTGAAGTCCAGAGATGAGATGTGAGATGTCCTGGGGGGAGCAGCTGAGAATGTGGACTGAGACTCCACAGCACTCAGGGGTCTTGCTGTCCAGCTGATGGGAGACCTAGGGCTCAGGAGACAGGGCAGCATTAGGAGCAGGCAAACCAGCATGGGATTCCAGGGCATCCTAAAAGATTCTGGAGTAGAAACAGCAAGCAGAGGATTTTACTCTGACTTCATGCTCTTCATGACGTTCCTTTGTCTAGCTGGAGACAGTGGAGGCTTTGTATTTCCTGGGTCTCTTTCCTTTTTGTTTTCCTCTCCTCTTCCTTTCCCTTCCCTTCATTTCCTCATTCATTCAGTCATCCTATCAAGCATTTATCCAGTGATCAGTGGTTACACGGTATCCGGGGCTTAGGCTAAGATAGCGGGAAGACCCAGTGTGGCACACGTGCAAAGCTGTGCGGGAAGACCCAGTGTGGCACACGTGCAAAGCTGTGCGGGAAGACCCAGTGTGGCACACGTGCAAAGCTGTGCGGGAAGACCCAGTGTGGCACACGTGCAAAGCTGTGCGGGAAGACCCAGTGTGGCACACGTGCAAAGCTGTGCGGGAAGACCCAGTGTGGCACACGTGCAAAGCTGTGAGTGTAAAGATAATGCAGCGCTCTCAAACCACTCCCTTCCGCTGTGAAGGAAGTGGAGGTGCTGAGACAGGAAGTTAGCTTTCTTCAGCTTTCTTGCTTCCTTCATGTGTTACTCACAGTAGTTGTTTTTGCTCTTCTGTGGGGGTTCATTCTAAGACGATCCTATGCAAACTGCCAGTGGTGAACCTGGATGCCCTATGGTTTTCCCTATGTATGCATACTTACTTATGATAAAGTTTGACATAATTAGGTAAAATGGGATTGATAACAATAATTGGTCATAGACTAGTATAATAATACACTATTGTGATAGTTTGAATGTATTTGCACCCCATAAGCTCATAGGGAGTGGGACTATTAGGAGATGTGGCCTTGTTGGAGGAAGTGTGGTCTTGGAGGAGGCTGATGACTCTTGCTTTTAATCCAGACATTGAGGCTGGAAGGCACACCTTCAATCTGGGACACACCTTCTGTTGAAAGTGAGTCACTATGGGAGTGGGCTTTGAGGTCTTTTTCTCAAGATTTATCCAGTGTGACAGTCAGTTGACTTCCTGTTGCCTCTGAGTCAAGATGTAGCACTCTCAGCTCCAGCACCACATCTGTCTGCATGCCACCATGCTCCCCGTCATGATGATAATGCACTGAAACTGTAAGCAAGCCACCTCAATCAATTGTTTTTATTTATAAGAGTTGCCATGGTCGTGATGTCTCTTCACAACAATAAAAAACCCTAACTAAGGCAACCATAATGCAAATTATGGGGGTGGAGATGTAGCTCAGTCATTGAGCACTTGCCTAACATGCATAAGGTCCTGAGTTCAAGCCTCAGCCCTGGAAAAGGAAAAAAAAAAGAGGTGTTTATAGGGGTTGGAGAGATGGCTCAATTGGTAAAATGCTTGATGCACAGGCATGAGGATCTGATTTTGGATACCCAGAACCCAAGTAAAAAAGCTGAACATGTTGGCGTGCTCCTGAAGTTCTGGCCCTGTGAAGACAGACAGGAGGATCCTTCAGATTTTCTGTCCAGCCATTCTAGCTAAATTGGTAAGCTCTGGGTTCAATGAGGGAGTGATCTTCTCTCAAGTCATAACATAGAGAAGCAATCGAAGAAGATAACCCAACACTGACTTCCGCTTCCCATATGAAGACACGCATACGTATGTGTGCACATGCACAAACAGACGCACACAGGTTATGGGAACGTTGTCTCTCTTTCGAAAATACCTTGCTGTGCTGTGGCCACCCTTCCCCTGGTGTTGGTGTGGGGTGACACAATGCCTGATGATGAGATCGAGCTGTGTGAGCGATGTAGGCTTGTGTCAAGCTGCTTCCTGAAGGCTGCAGGAGCGCAGGCTCTGTGATCCTGGCTTGATAACCTGCGAGCTGACAGCCAAGGAGAAGGCCATGACTAAGGTAGCAGTGTGTAGAGCATAGATAAGGACAGAAGGAAGGGCGTCACAGTCAGGGCAGGATGGAGCAGGTCAGCAAGAGGAGTCATAACCATAGCAGGAATTTAACACTTATCAGGTGCATATTTCCGTAAATTTCCACTGACTATTTTCAGGTTGTGGTTTTGACTGTGAGCAATTTAAACTGAGAACAGTGAAGCTGCAGACATGGAAGACTACTGCACTCAACTCTCCCCTATGACCGTAGCTGCCTTATGCTGGCCCCTCCGGCTGCTGGGCACCTCCCTGGCTTTGTGCAAAAAGGACTGAGATTCTAGCTCAAGTCTCTGGAACCATGAGTCAAGAATTCCTGGTAACTGGGTAGGCTTTGACCTTGAGTTCCAGACCTGTTCCTGAGCCACAGAGGTTTGTGTCTGCACAAATACACACTCTGATTTTCAATGTGTCGTAACTTACAATGAAACACGCTGGTCCTGTTCTGTCATTTTTTGTTTATCTGGTAAAACTCAGAATTGGATTGATATTCATGGTCATGGTTTCGTCTTGATTAGCCCTCACCATGTGAAAGGTCTCTGCTTAGTTTAAACAGTTGTCTTGTGTTACATTTGCTTTGTTTCCTATTATTATGGCCACATTGACTTTGAATTTATATTCTCATGGTATTTCTTATCATCTTCCCATGTTCTTATGAAGATATTACTATATATTGCTTTTTGTTTTTAGGAATTCCTGTCTTCTTATTGGAATTTTTGGCTCACTTACATTTACTGTGATTGTTGATTTGGTTGATTTTGAAAGTATGATTTTGCTATATTGTGGAATGTTACTTTAATTATGTAAAGATGTGTTACATTTGCTGAGGAATATTACTTTAACTATGTAAAGGTGTGTTGTTTTTGTTTATGCTGCATTTGTTTAACTATGTAAAGATGTGTTACTGTGTTCACCTTGCCTGCCTAAGGCACCTGATTGGACTAATAAAAAGTTGAATGGCCAATAGCTAGGCAGAGGAGGGATAGGCGGGGCTGGTGGGCAGAGAGAATAAGTAGGAGGAGGAATCTAGGCTCAGGAGAAAGACGAATACATGGGAGAATGAGAGGGAGATGCCCTGGGCCAAGAAGCAGGAAAGTAGGACATACAGAATGACAGAAAGATGAAAAGCCCTGAGATAAACATAGATGAAGAGAAACAGGTTAAATTAAGTCATAAGAGCTAGTGGGATAATCAAAAGATAAGGCTGAGCATTCATAACTAATGAGTCTCCATGTCATGATTTGGGGGCTGGTTGGTGGCCTAAGAGAAAGCCTGCTACACTATGTGATGCCTCTATTGTCTTCTCGTTCCTTTTTGTTTTCTTTCCTACTTTTCTGCCTCCTGTGAACTGTTGAAAAACTTAATATTCTAGTTTTATATGGTATCAGGAATGGAACCAGAGTGTCACAAATGCCAAGTAAGTGCTTATGAACTGAACCATGCTCTCAGCCTAGTTTCTAGTTTTTACTCATCTACTAGCTCTAAAAATGTATATATTTCTTTTAAAGTAATTGCTTTAGGAGCTTCTATATGTAATTTAGTTAATTAATTAATAGGTAGGGTCCTCTTGCATAACTCAGACTGACTTCAAATTTGCAATCTCTCTGCCTCAGAACCCTGAGTGTGAGGATTATAGATGTGCCTCATGATGCCTAAAGTAGAAGACATTTAGAAAAAGTTGTGTGTGTGTATATGTGTGTGTGTGTGTGTGTGTGTGTGTGTGTGTGTGTGCAGGTAAGTTGGTGTGAGTGTGGCGTGTGCATCTATGTTGTGCATGTAGAGGTCAGGGACAGCCTTGAGTGCTGGTCCTGGGCTCACCACTTGTGAAGAGTCTCTTGATGTCTACTGATGTGCATGCCAGGTTAGCTTGCCCACAAGCTTCTGGCGGTCCTCCACCTCTGCTTCCCATCCATCTATAGGAGAGCTGGGATTGTGTATGTGCCATACTGTGTCTAGCTGTATGTGAGCTCTGGGAATCTGAACTCAGGTCCTCAGGCTTATGAGGCACGCACGCTTCTCCCATTAACACATCTGTCTAGCTGACCACAGATGTTCTTAAACTGCCCAAGATTATTTTTGATACATACTACTTCACTCCACATATGATGTAAGAATCTTTTACTGAATTCTCTTGTTTTCTTCCCTCTTGTGTTTTACTCTGGCATTTCTTTTTCACAGTTAACTCCTGCTCATAAATATTATTTTTGTTTTAAATATAATAACAAATTTTCTTTAAAGGAAATTAATAGTTAAGGGCTGGAGAGTTGGCCCAGGGTGTAAAGAACTTGCTGTGCCAGTGTGAAGACCTGAGTTCAGTTCCTAGCACCCATGTAAAATACAAGCATGCAGAATGCATCTGTGACCCTAGTGCTCAGAGGTGCAGACAGGAGGATCCCCAGAACTCGCTGGCCAGCTCGTCAGCCAAAGCAGCCAACTCCAGGGTAGTTAGAGATTCACTAAAAAAAATTCACCATCAATAGAGGAAGACATTTGGTATTGATCTCTGGGCTCTACATGCACACACCTAGGCAAACACACCTGCACATCCATGTATGTGCATACACTACATACATACATGTTAGCTGAAAAAAAATAGTGAGTAAATAAGGAGGAAAAGAGTTTTTCCTTTTCTCACTCAGATTCTATTTTTGTTTTTCTTGACAGGGACCTCTGCTCCATCTCGTGTTGGGGCAGTGGCCTGAAGACTTTCCGATAACAGTTTAGAGTTCATGTCTGTGGAGGACCAATTCCATTGCTTTTATTTTGAAATTTCCCCATTTGCCTTAACTTCTCAATTATTTCTTAGCACAGACATTCAGAGTGGCGGGTGGATTCCCTTTAGTTCTAAGGCGCTCACTGTCTCCTGACCGCCACTGTGTCCTGGTAAGTCGGGGCACATTCCACTCTCTTGTCTTCACGTCCCATCTGTATGAATTTTAGAGGTTTCTCTTTATTCTTTCTTTCTCTTTCTTTCTTTCTTTCTTTCTTTCTTTCTTTCTTTCTTTCTTTCTTTCTTTCTTTCTTTCTTTCTTCTTCTTCCTTCCTTTCTTTTTTTCTCCCCAGAGATGTTATTATTATATGGTGGAGACCACTGTGTGTGTGTGGAAGGGGCTTATTGCTTGGGCTTCATGAAGTTTTTTGAGTTGACACTGTTACCATATTTTAAACATCTCTTTGTCTTAAAAATGAAAGAAATTTGCCTTTTAAAGGGTAGTTTTAGGTTCACAGCAAAATCAGGTGGAAAGTTCCTAGATATCCCACCCCTTCCACACACAGACTTCCCGACTCTCACCACCCCACATCCGTGGGGTACATTTATTGCATCTGACAAACTGACAGTGACACCTTGTTATCACCAAAAGCACATATCTTAAGTTTTTTTTTTCCTTTTTGGGTTTTATTATTTTATATTATTTTTTCGAGACAGGGTTTCTCTGTGTAGCTTTGCACCTTTCCTGGAACTCGCTCTGTAGACCAGGCTGGCCTTGAACTCACAAAGATCCACCTGCCTCTGCCTCCCGAGTGCTGGGATTAAAGGCGTGTGCCACCACTGCCCGGCTTATTCTTATTTGAAGGTGCGCTCTGGGTGCTCCACTGTCTGTGGATTTTGACAAATGCTTGGTGACCCACCTCCACCACTGCACGGACACAGAATAAATAGTCTTCCTGCTCCAAGAATCCCAGCTGTGCCTATCTGTCCTTTTTCTTTCTTCTTTTTTTTATTTTAAACATTTTTTTCTAAAGATTTATTTATTATGTATACAGTGTTCTGCCTGCAGGCCAGAAGAGGACACCAGATCTCATTAATAGATGGTTGTGAGCCACCATGTGGTTGCTGGGAATTGAACTCAGGACCTCTGAAAAAGCAGCCAGTGCACTTAACCTCTGAGCCATCTCTCCAGCCGCCCCTTTCTTCTTTTTAGCCAACCTTTGATGTTTTCACCATTTCCATAGTTTTGTTTTGTCTTTCTAGAATGCTGTATTATTTATTAGAATAATAAAGGATATCTTTTCCCCAGACTTATTTCTTTTATTTAGTACTATATGCCTTTTGGACTTTTGCATGTTATCTCCATATTTTCATGTTATCTCCATCTCTTGATTTCTCCCTTCTGTTCAGTTCTGAATAATATTTCATTGAGTGGATGTGTCACAGTGTTTACTTAATTTACCTGTTGAAGGGCATCTTGTTTGTATTCACGGTCTGGTGATCAAGTTTTAATCAACCTTCCTGGGCAGGTTTGAGTGGACACAAGCTTATTACTCATTTGGGTAAATACTAAGAAATGCAGTCGTCACATTTAGTATTGTAAGAAATTGCAAAACTGTCTTCTCAAGCAACTGTGTCGTGTGCAGACTACAGTGTGTTAAACTTACTGTTGCTCTTCATCCTTGTTAGTGTCTGGGATTGTCAGGTGTTTGGATTTAGGCCATTCTTTTAAAACATTTTCACTCACAGATAATAAATGAATATCTTTTAACTGTGCAATATGATGTTTTGATCAATTTGATAAGCTCAGGCCATTCATTGGCTTGTTTTGGCCATTCTAATATATATGGAGTTTTAAGTTGCAATTGCCTACTGCTGTGTGATGCTGAATATCTTTCAATTATGATATGCATATCATCTGCATATCATTTGCATATCATCTTTGGTGACCACTGGAGTATCTTGGATTTTTAACTGGGTAGCTTCTTCTTGATGCATTTTTAGGTCTCTTTGCACAGTTTGAGCATGCTCTTTTATCAGATATGTTTTGCAAATACAAGTCATGATCTGTGGCTTGCCTGTCCATTCTTTTGATAGCCATTAGTTTTTCAAGAAAACTTTCTGCTCCCATCTCTCTTTTGTGGGTTTCAATTCTATTCATGATATAAGCTTTGAAAATTTTCTCAGGTTCTTCAGAAAACTTTCCATGGTTTCAAGGGCTCTGTTTTCCAATTCACTAAACCTTTCTTTTAGCTTCCTGTTGTTTAACATTAAAATTTTATGTTTTAGAATTGTGTTTCCATTTATCATTTCCCACTGATTCCCTTTTATAGTTTCCATTTTCCCCCTTTGGGCTTCCCCTTTGGTTCATTCACAGGATACACTTTCTCCTTTAAATCTTCAGGCGTATTTCCGAGGGTGCTTTGAAGTCTTTCACTACTACAGTTTGACACCTGTGTCATCTCTAGGTCACTTTTCTCCTAATATTTTCTTGGGTTATTATGTTGCTTTGTGTTTAGTTTGTCTCGATATTGGGTCTTGCTATGAAGCTCAGATTAGCTTCAAATTTTAGCTCTTCTTACCTCAGCCTCCTGAGCGCTGGGGTTGTAGACATTTAGTATCACACCGCCACGATTTGTATTTTGTTGTTGTTTTAAATCTTCAAAAGTTCTATGTGGATATTGTGGATACAGCCCTGGGGTTAGATTTCTGTTGACTTATTTTGAAGAGGATTTTGTTCTCTAGGCAGTAATTTATTAGTGAGTCAGCTTGGTTCTGTCATGTGTTGGTTTGGACTTTGTTTGTTTGTTTGTTTTTTGTTTTTTGAGACAGGGTTTCTCCATGTAGTTTTGGTGCCTGTCCTGGATCTCGTTCTATAGACCAGGCTGGCCTCGAACTCACAGAGATCCACCTGTCTCTGCCTCCCGAGTGCTGGGATTAAAAGTGTGGGCCACCACCGCCCGCCTGGTTTGGGCTTTTTAAAATGGGTGCAGAAGGGCCCCCCTCCTGGGATCTCTGCCGAATGCTGTGTGACTCCCAATACAGCAGCCTGGCTCACACATCAGACACTCTCTTTGAAGCAGCCAGCCTCACCTGACGCTTGACTAAACACTGGCCAAACTAAGCAGAGCCCAGTGTTACACTCATCTTTCAACCCTGCCGAAGCCCACATCTGAGACCCCAGCTGTCCCAGGAGCCAGTCTGTTTTCTTCTCTAGTGAGACCTCTCTTCTCTCCCTGGTCACATTCTGTGCTGAGCTTGGGGAAGTGACCTCTTGCAGAAAGGTGGGGTGAGGGTCAAACAAACCTCCCGAGTTTCCCTTTTACAAGGGCTGCAGACTTGCCACCCAAGGGCTTCAGTCAGCCATGAAATCTTGCATCTCCCTGCAGCTCTTATGGCCTTCCTTCCTGGACAGTCCTGCATCCACACCCCCGGGAGTGGGGCAGCAGAGACAAACGGGGGTCAGTGGGGAAAAGGGAGCCCAGGGAAGGCAGTAAGGTACTGGAGGCTACATTTTGTTTATAACGCCCCAGTGGAGCCCCAAACAAGGAGGCAGCTGTGTGTTATTGAGCTCTGTGAAGAGGCAGGAGGGAGGGGCAGCTGAGGAGTGCAATTAGCTGACGGTTTGAGACTGATGAAGTGGATAATGAGAGGTGCTAGGGCGGGTTTTCATGCTAAAAAGAGAAGGAAAAAAAAAAAACAGAGAGAGATAGACAGACTTACACATTACCTGCTCAGGCCTGGCCTGCTCCGGATCCTACTCCCCACCAAGAGGCCAAGGCCATGCCTGGGCCAGTGCTTCCTTCCCAGGTATTCTCCTGGGTGAGTTTCATCTTTAGCCTCAACCTCAGCCACATTCAGATGGTCCAGGTCCCAGGCCAAGCATGTGTTTGTTTGTTTTGGTTTTTTGAGACGGGGTTTCTCTGTGTAGCTCTGTGCCTTTCCTGGAACTCACTTTGTAGCCCAGGCTGGCCTCGAACTCACAGAGATCCGCCTGCCTCTGCCTCCCAAGTGCTGGAATTAAAGGCGTGTGCCACCACTGCCCGGCATCATGTGTTTGTACTTTGCTTATTTAGTTGTCCTGAAATAACGCCATGATGCCAGTAAAATGGCAGGCCATTTTACAGACAAGCAAACTGGTGCAAGGAGGAAAAGGATCTTTCCCGAGAGCCCTTGTTGGCCGGTGACGAAGCCAAGCTTCTTCCCCTAGCTCTTGGTCTCATATGGTGCAAGTGAACTCAGCTTGAAGCCCAGCCATGTAAGGCAGAGTCTGCAGACGCTGAGCCAGGCACATTCCCTTAGCCTTGCTCTGACTGCCAACCATTCCTAACGACACCTGTGAGTAAGGTACCACCTTCACCCTCCTTTCACATGTGGGGAAGCAGTTGCAGAGTGCGTACCGGTTTTGATGAAAGAGCCTCACCTTCCATGTAGTAGAACAGCATAAAAATTGATTAAACCTTTGTACAGGGGCTGGAGAGCTAGCTCAATGGTTCAGAGTGCTTGCTCCACAATCATGAGGACTGGAATTCAGATCTGATCTGGACATTCCCCCACCAATGCCTATAAACCTCAGTGCCTTGCTAGTGGGGTGGAGACAGAAGGACTCATGGGGCTTACTGCCTTCTAGCCTGGCTGAAACACAAGCCTCAGGTTCAAGAAGAGACCTTGCCTCAGAGGAGCAGTGGAGTATGATGAGAAAGGACACCTGACACCCTCTTCTGGTCTCCATGTGCAGGCACAGGCATGTACGTCTGCCCCCACACAATCCACATACTTACTCAGACGGACACACGCATATCAATAAATAAGTTCTTAAACCTTTATACAGCAATTTCATATTGCATGCCTACTATGTGTCGGGGATTATTCTGGGTCCTGAAGATAAAGCAATGAATTAAACAGATGAAAAATTCTGCCTGTGTAAAGCTTACATCTTAGTGAGTGGCCAACAATAATGAACCAGTGCGCAAGGGAAAATCAGGCAGGGAAGTGGGAATAGAGGATGGGAAATTGGAATTTGAGGCACAGTTCATTGAGGTTGTGACCTTTGAGGCAAACCCTACAGGGTTCCTGGATATTTTATTGAAGTACACAGTTGGTGCAAAGACCCATAGGCCTTGGGTTGCAAGGTGCTTAAGGAAGGCAGCAAGGGGTAGTGTTTTTCCTGGAGCTGATCAGGGGGTTTCTCTGTGTAGCACAGGGGCCCCAGGCCCAGCAGGGTAATGGGGGAGAGAGAACTGTGTGGCTAGGGCCATGGTAGCAGGGGTGTGGGGACATTATTGGTCATCATGCAGTTTTGGTTCTGAGGAGTGAGGGGTTGGTTGGCACGTTTTGAGAAAACAAGCAGCCTTTCCCACAGATCCTCTGCCTAGTGTCGGCAGTGAGACAGGCGGGCCGACCAGCTGGAGTTGGAGCTGATGGTGGCCTCGGGCCAGGTTGGTAGCAGCATCAGTGGGAAGAAGAGGTGGATCCTGTTACTAGTTTGAAAGTTAATAGATTAGATGTTGAGTGAGAAAGAGAACCATGTCCAGGCTGACTTCAGGGCAGGGTGCCAAGCTCCTGAGAGGATGGAGCAGCCTTTGTTGGTCTAAAGATCAGGCTTCTGGGAAAGAGGAGGCAGGCCGTGCAGAGGCTGTCTGCTGATCCTGTACCTGTGAGGACAGAGCCCAGGCTCTGGGGTGCTAGAAGTAAGGAGAGCCATGTGGGAGGGGCTGGGTCCTTGGCTCTTTCTCTGAGAAGATTGCTTTGTTCAGACAGGAAGCTGGATCAGAGAAGGGCTGAGAGATGACTCCCGGATAGCTTGGGTTGGGAACTTGATACTCTCCTACTTGCCCAAGGTTTGTCTTCTTTTGGGGTTCTGACACTCTGATACCACAAGCCATGGATGAAATGATTCCAAACCCTGAAGCATCACTGCAGCTCTCGCTCTCTCTCTCTCTCTCAGCTCAGGGCAGACAGTCTAATGTGACTGACAGAACTCACTGCAGACACACATGAAGAAGGAATACTGCTTACCGGTCATGTATGTGCCTTGGGGTTGGCTCTTTCCTCTCCGGACTTTGCTTCTTCATCTGTTGAGTCGGGGACACCTATAGCGTTTGGTCATAAGACTTAAGAGAGGAAGTGCCCACTGGGGGCAGGCCAGTAGACAATGGGGTCACTTTCTAACCAGGCCCAGCAAGGTTAAGCACAAGGTACCCTTTCTCTTCTCCCATGCTTCCTCTTTCTCTTTACTCTTCAACATCCTACATGACAAATGAGAGGTCCCGTGAGAAATGTCCCTGTTTCCCTGGCACTCACCAGTTAGCATCTTGATGGGGCACAGTGTACAGAAAAATAAGGAACTGGTCTGGACAGGACCTGAGTTCCCAC
The DNA here is from genome assembly GCF_949786415.1 of Peromyscus eremicus. Taxonomy (NCBI): domain Eukaryota; kingdom Metazoa; phylum Chordata; class Mammalia; order Rodentia; family Cricetidae; genus Peromyscus; species Peromyscus eremicus. Next base: position 136,488,431 of record NC_081417.1, read on the forward strand.
CTTGCCTCTGCCTCCACATGAGCATTAGAACCTGCAGGATAGAATCTTGCCACTGAGACTTTGCAAGAATGAAATAAGATGTTTCCAGGAATGGATCTGGTATAGTGGGCTCCAACCAACATTATAGCATGCACTCGAATGCCATCCTACAGCTTTGCCCAAAACTCGTTCACCTAGAGTTTATCTGGACGAGAGGCCAGCAAACATTTGCTGTAGAGGTCTGAGGATAACTATTGTCAGCTCCGCAGGGGACAGAGTCTGCATCATAGCCACACATCTCTGCCTCACAAACGGGCAGGGCCGTGCTCCGGTTTCACCAAATCACAGCTGGATTTAGCTTCAAGCCAGCCATGGTTTCCCAACCTTGGTCTGGTCCAATCAGCTCACTTAGCACAAAAAGGAGAAAGAAGGGCAGAGCTAGCAAGCCACCTACAGGGCAGGCAGACAGGAAACCTGACTGAGATCCTGCCCCAAACTCCTGTCAGTCTTCTGTGGCTCAGCTCTCTCATTGGCTTGTATAAGAGTTACTCATCAAACCTTCGTTGGATTGGTTCAGTGTAATGATACATCTTTGACACCACCTTGCAAGAGTCTGGATTTGGCATTGGGAGAGAGCTAGGAAACGGGAGGGGAAAAAGGAACCAGTGGCCGGCCTAGAGGTCTCCCAGTGAGTCAGGAGTTCCTGGGTCCTAGTCCTGGAGGACGCTGTCAGGATGGCAAAGGACAGCTTTATGGCAGCAGCCTCCGATGGGACACTGCTCGGTAGCCATGCTGCTCTTCCTTCAGTGTCCCCAGGAAAATAATTCTCTAAAAAGAATCTCATCTATTAATGTGATTATTAATCTGGAAAAAAACCCTACTTCTCAATAAAATGAATCTATGACAAGACAGATGTAATAAACCTGGTTAGGATTTATGATGTGCCCAGGCATCGCCGTGCAGAAGATAATGTTCCCCTGTAATGTTGATTTGCTGGATGAGGACCATGTAATTTATTCTGTCAATGTACATAAGAAATGTTATCTGTGTGGGGAATGACTGATGGCCCAATGAAAGCTGGCAGGGAAACAAATAAAACAATTTGGGCCTTAAAAATATAATCACCTAATGATCACATTCCCATGTTTGTGATGCAAAGTGCAGGGCCGCGGCTGTGGCTGCTGTCCAGTCCTGGGGCCACTCACCCTTGAGCTTGGCACCAGAGGTAGCAGGGAACCTCTAGCCCCTCTGATAGGGAGATGTCTTTCTCTAGGCTTTTGCTCAGTTGCTCCCTCTTCCTGACAGTTCTTTCATATATCCTTCAACTCTTCACTCGGTGGTTTGTTTTATTGGGGTGTGGCAAGCATCCATGTCTGAATCCCCAAATACACACCAAAGCAATGGCAAGGGTTTTGTCCCCTTAGGACTCTTGTGGCAACCCTCTGAGTCTTTGCTATGCCCTTGGGTGCTCACCACTGGCTCCCTGGAAACTCAACAAGTGATGCCTTGCTCTCTCTGAGTCCAGGCCATTTCCTGACTGTTTCCACACTAGCTGGGGTATTCACACAGACATATGGCCTTGTCTGTGGAGCCCTGCAATGGCATTTCCCCAGGGGGTAGGCATCAGTGGAAGGAAATCAGGACTAGGCTGCTCACCTAGTCCAAGTCCATAAATCCAGTGAGGGAGACTGGGATCCCAGCTGGCTACAGAGCCTTGTTCCAAGCTGTACCAACTCTGGATTCTCCTGCTTCCTCACTGGCCTCTCCCTCCTCCATGCTCCATCTTGACCTGCCTTCTAGACGGGATACCCTCCTGATTCTCCTCCCACATCTCTGAACCTTCCTTATCTTTCCAGAACCTTCTTCATTAAATGTTGATGCCTTTCACGTCTGTGTTCAGCTTTCCTATTCTCCTCTTTCATTTTCCTGGCCAGGTCTTGACTCCTAAGTTTCTACCTGTGGCTCAAGACCCTCCACCTAACTAGGCATGCCCAAGTGAACCGTCCACAGGCATTTCCAAACCAAACTGGCCATCACCACCTGCCTTGGGCTCCTCCCTATTTCCACTGTTTTTCCCACTTTCCTGTTCTCTGTGGACGGCCCCTCTCCCATCCATTCACCTACACATGGGGCTCAGAGCCTGAGGGCAGCCATGATCCTCCCCTGCACCTAACCCTCCCTGGTGCATGCTTCATGAGGTCCTGTAGTGGTCCCTTGTTGCCCATCCTGGATCCATCTGTCCACCAATGTCCCTCTAGTCCAAGTCACTGTTATCTGCTGCATTTCTAAGGCTCAGCAGTGACATCACAGACCTTGAACCCTGAAAACTTGCCAGAAGAGCTCAATGCTTCTAGAACTGCGCCATTGTGCCTTGGAGTACTGGCCTTTCTGAAGAAAGGGTTGCCAAAGGGCCTCCTCCCCCTCCTGTGAGCTTCCTTAGAGCAGGAGCTTGGTCTGATGGTCCTGAGGAAGGAGATGCCAAGGGACTCTGCTGATTAAATGAAACAAACCAGGGCTTGGCTCAGATAGAGCTGGGAGAACAGCAAAACCACAGAAAGCCTGCTTTCAGGTGCCTGTGCTCACCAAGAATCTCCCAGAATTGTGGGAAGGGTAGGGACTCAAGGCAGATATCAGAAACAACTCCATCTCTTTGCTGTATGACCTCAGGCAACACACTCCCTCTGTGAGCCTCAGTTTCCACAGCCCCCTGAGGTCCTGCTTTTATTATCCCCAATTAGACAAGTGGAGAAACTGAGGCTCACAGAGAAAGTGCATTGCCTGAGGTCCCACAGAAAAGAGATGGAGTCTGTGTGGGACAAGTCTGCTAACAGGTTAAAGGGGAACAAGACTTCCTCATCGCTAGAGGGTCTTCTCTCAGCCACACGTCGAGCAAATGGAATGGAAACACAGGCGAGCAGCGGAGAAACTGATCGATGGCACCAGTTCTGAGGAGCAGGGCAATTAGCTGAGAGAACGCAACCACTTTCCTGCCTCTCAAACAATAAGCATGTATTAATTTGAAAATGTTTTCACCCCATTGTCCATGATAGGAAACCCCAGCTCCATTCCTTCTGCTTGGGTTGTTCTTCTTTCTCCTTTTGCATGGCTGGGTTTTTCTCATTCTTCAGATTTCAGTCACCTCAGAGGAGTCTGTGGTTAAGGTGTGAAGTGCAGCGCCACCCCCCCCAACCCCCCCTACCCCCCCTACCCCCCCCTCCGGCACCGCCCCATGCGCCGAATGGTTCTACATGGTATTTGAATACTTGGTTCCTCCAGCTAGCAGCACTGTCTGGGGGAGGTTGTGGAACCTTGCAGAGTTGGAGGAAGTGGATCACTGAGGGTGGGATTTGAGGTTATTTTAGTTTGTCCCCACTTCCTGTCTGATCTCTGCTTCCTGTTTCCCCCAAAAGGTAGAGAGGTGAAGAGACCCAGCTGCACACGCCTGCCGCGATGGCGCTCTCTGCCACCATGTCTTCTGTGCTGGCTAGTTTTTGTCAATGTGGCACAAAACTAGAGTCACCTGGGAAGAGACCTCAGCTGAGGAATTGCCTCCATCAGAGTGATGGACCGATCTTTGGGCATGTCTGAGGGCATTTTCTTGATTGCTGATTGAAGTGGATGGCCCAGCCTACTGTGGGTGGTGCTTGTGTAAGAAAAGTAGCGGAGCAAGCCTGTAAGCATTTCCTCCGGGATCTTGGTGTCAGGTCCTGCCTCCAGGTTCCTGCTTTGAGTTCCTGCCATGAGTTCCTGCAGTGACTTCCTGCAGTGATGAGCTGCGATCAGGACGTGTAGGATGAACCTTTTCTCTCAAGTTGCTTATGGTCAGTGTTTTATCACAGCCAAAGAAAAGCAAACTAGGATCCCACTCCCACTCCCCACCCTTCTCCCTACCCCTGCCAATAAATCCCTCTTCCTTTACATTACTTCTTGTCAGATATTTGGTCAAAGCAGTAAGAAAACAACCAGTGTCCCTTGAGTGACCCTTGTGTAATAAAGCACACCCAAATGGGAAGCCACAGAATAAGCCCAATCCAGAAGGAAGAGCAGCCTGCCCTCCCCCAGCACCCTGACTCAGCTCCCACCACCCCGACAGCGCTGTGACCTGCCGTGCAGACTGGATGCACCTACCTGTGCCTCTGCTGGCCCGAGTTCCTTCTCTTTTTGGACTTGATCACATGACATCACCTGCAATTGTTTGTGTTTGCATGCATGCATGTTCGCCTGCCCCCATGTGCCCACAGGCACACCTGTATGATTATTCTGTCTTCCAGTTGGTATGATTAAGAACTATCCACCTCTCAAGCATTCTCTGTGGAACCTGTACCCAGCACAATGTCCAGCAAGCAGCTGTCTGAAAACAGATGAATAGGGTCAGTGTGCTTCTATCTATCATAGTTAGGGGATTTGATTTGATGTTTTCTGATCTTCTTCAATAACACACCACTCGACTATGTACCCACTGTGATGTGTAGACTAGAAATCATGCAGATATGATTATTGGCTTCTGTCTATCGATGCTTTTGTGTTGTTGGAGGGGAGAAAAACAAGACATCAATGGGAGTGTCGTACAGCTGCAGAGAGAGTTGGCGGAGCTGGGCAGAAATCTTGGCATTGCCACTGATGGACTGGGTGACCTTGAGCATTGACCTTTTCCCTCTGGTCCTGAGTTTCCTCAGCTGTAAAATGAGCTTGGACCTGAAACTCTCTAGGGCTCTTCTAGCACTAAAAGCTTCAGCTAGCCCTCAGAATCACATCCACCAAACTCGTATGTGGCTGAAATGATTGGACTGGAAGCATCAAAGCGTGTGTTGAGCTGCATAAGAACCAGAGTAACATTCTGCTGGGATCCTGTCTCACTATGCAGTGTGCACAGCGTCAGGGTGGTGGCACCCTCACCCATGCAGAGTGGGGGTGCTGGGGGAGGGCAAGCTACTCTTCCTTCTGGATTGGGCTTATTCTGTGGCTTCCCATTTGGAGAAGCTCGTGAGACTGATGCTTGGTAAGGAAGGAGCCGAAAAATAGAGGAAAGATGTCTCATACACACACACACACACACACACACACACACACACACGCTAAACTATGTGTGAATGTGGGAGCCATAGGTCAAATTCAGGTGTCCTTCCTCAGGTGCCATCCACCTTGCTTTTTTGTTTGTTTGTTTTGAGACAGGGTTTCTCACTGGCTGGGAACTCGCCATTCTGGCTAGGCTGGTTGTCCAGCAAGCCCTGGCTTTTCTACCTACCCACCACTGGGATTATAAACTCATTCTATTCTGCCTGTCTTGCCTTATTCATTCATTCATTCATTCATTCATTCATTCATTCATTCATTTGTTTATTCATTTAGTGAGTTCTGGGGATTGAACTCAGGTCTTCTTGTTTGCTAGGCAAGCACTTTACAGAGTCATCTCTCCAGTCCCCAACGCCCTTCTTTCCACCCTCTACGATCCCCTTCTCCCCAGAATGCAGAGCATCTGATCATAGCTCAGAGCTGGGGCTGGAATGAGAGTCAGATACGAGTCTGAGCTTTCTGGCTTTGAAGCCTGAGGAGCCCAGGGTTCACCAAGCCTGCCCGGGCCACTGCCGCAATGCCTATTAATCGGTATTTAAGTGGGTTCATCAGCTTGGAGCGGCCTCCGCGCTGCTGAGCTCAGCCTGGGCCCAAGGAGCCGGGAGCTGGGTTAATAACACCTTATTTAGCAGAAAATTCCACTCCACTGGAGCATGTTTCAGAGAGAGTTTGATTTGAATGAGGATTGATGTCAATCCTGCGAGGCAGAGGCGCCTGAAGCCGCTTCCACAGTCTTGGCTGTGGAAGGAGCCATTTGTGGTGACTTCAAGGAAGCATGAGGAAGGCTATGTGTGGGGGGGGACAGCCCTCCACTCCCGCCCAGCAGCGGGGGCACCTGGGACATCTCTCCGCAGTGTGGGAATGGGCAGGCCTCAGAGCACTAGCTATTGATGGGAATGCCACCTCTTCTGGAGAGTCCTGCTTCAGTGTGGAGTTTCCAGAGCTTTGCTGTGGACCGTGAGCTCCTGGGGTATCCTCTCACAGCTTGGTGAACTCATCCTTGCCTCAGAGACCACAATACTTTTCTAGGAAGTTGAAGGGAGCCATGTGCAGCGAGTTGCAGAACCACAAGCTTTTCTGGCACAAAGTCGGCTCTGAGTTCATTTGAAAGCCCAAGTTACTCCTGTTTCAAGGCCGGGTGAGGAGCTGGGGTTGGGTGGGAAGAGTGGGCATCAGAGAGAAGCATGGTGCCAAGGCAGGTGGGTTTGGCTGTGTTGTCTCTTTGGCTTTGCCCTAACTGGTGGCTCATGAGGTTCCATGGCCCTAGTGTGGAGGACCAGCCCCCACATTTATTTACCCCAGGGACTCTTGAGGAATGAGGGATAAGAGACTTAGATAGAAATAGAGGAGAGAGAAACGCAGGATAGACTCGGGTGGGCCTGGATCCTTATCCACCGGCCCAGAGCTTTATCCCAAAGTTCTATTTATAACAATGCCAAGGGGTAGAGCAAAGACCTCCCCCTTGCTAGTTACAGCCAATGTGTAGACCCTTACAAACACCTGGTACCCAGGCCCATGGTCCAATCATCCTCTTATGCAGTTCTGCTGGGTAAAGCCACTAGGAAGCCTAGGTGGGCTCCAAGACCCTAGGGAAAACCCAAATGGTGTCTGTTCTCTTTCCTGTCTGTCTTGTACCCAAAGGCATCACTGGCAGACTCTGATGGCCTCAGGCTCAGAAAGGACCCCAGAAGTCCAAAATCAAGACAGCATGCCCATGTCAGTCTGCTCCCCGGATCATGGTAAGGGTAGCAAGAAATTAAAGATCTGGGTTCCCTTGAGTTTTCATCCTCTCCTCCATGTGATTCTCGGCCTGCACTTTACAGCACTGTATATGCAGGGCTGCAAGGCTACAGTCTCTACAATTACTAAATGGGAGAGATCACGAGTTACTGCCCTCACAGTCCAGGCAGGGATACTGTTCCTCCCCAAGGTAGCAGTCAAGAGCCAAGGCCACATGCTTCTCTAGCTGCAGAGGGATAGGGCTGTGAGAGCTGGTGCATTGGGTGCCATTGTGTCTCCACTGAAGGGCTTTGCAAGCTCCTCTGAACGGGCCCTCAGCGGCTTTCGAGTTTATTTTAAAAATCTCTGCGTTTGCTGTTCTTGGCGGAGCTGGCTTAATTCTTCTCCTTCTCCCGTCTTTTCAAACACACGCTATATGACAAGACCCAGGTACGATTGTGTTTGCCTGAGTGCAGATAGGATCAGTCGCAGCTGATCTGCTGAGCCCTGGCATCCCAAAGAGAAACAGGACATAATAAACAGGTACCAGAGGATGGATAAATAGGAAGGATTAGACCCGAACAAAAACAGGAACATCTGGGACTTACAAAAGCTTGTTCAGAGAATTGCTTAGGAGAGAAAGGAGCGAAGAAGAAAGGAGCCACTTCACCCCGGGCCTGGCTTCTCCACTGGGCTTGCCAGAAGCACAATGCAGCGGCAGCTGCCTCTTGAGAGAGTAGGAGAGGCTCGGCCCAGCAGAACCCATGCTTCCTGAGGATCCTTCAAGGCAAAGCTCTGATGGCCCCCAGGTGTCTGTAGTCTAGGGCCAAGGTACCCCCGAGCCCCCACATTGCCTTTCTCCAAGCCCCATTCCCCCCTCCATCAGGGATGCTGGGTCTCTTTTCTCAGGATTTTTTTTCCCCCTGGCCAGAGATTAGCAGCAGCCCCGCTCTTCCTGTATCATCTGGGCCTCTTGCCTGTGGATCTGCTTGTCCCAGAGCCCCATTCCAGCCCTGTGTGACTGCTTAGAGCCAGGAAAGAATTCAGACTTTTAAAAAATGGCCAAGAGGCTGGGGAGACTCATTGGTTAAGCCCTTTTGGAACAAATGTGAGGACCTGAGATCGGATCCCCAGAACCCTGGGCATGCTGGGTGGGTGGGGTGGTGGCCTGCCTGTAATTCCAGCTTCAGGAGGTGAATATGAGATCTCCAAAGTGAGTTTGCTAGCAAGACTAGCTGTATCTATGAGTTCTGAGTTTGATTGAAAGAGCCTGCCTCCTAGAATTAGTGGAAGAATGATGGAGGATGATTCTGACATTTTCCCGAGGCCTTAATATGCATACACAACCATGTGCCTCTGAAAGCATGCATACATACCACATAAACATATGCATACAATATGCACAAATAAAAAACCGATAAATTAGAAATAATAATAATAATATAATAATAATAATAATAATAATAATAATAATAATAATAAAAAAAACCCACCCTGGTGAGTCTCTCAGGCTGATCCACCTCTGCAGACCATGTCACACTGACTGTCATAATAGCACTGGCAGCTTCCATTTTCCCCCAGAAAGCTTCTCTTAAATACCTTTTTACTACTTGTCTCCCTACACTCTGCAATGCTGTGTCCAGACAGATTCTTATAACATAAAGACTGGGCCATGCTGGGTCCTAGTTAAACCCTGCATAAGACAGAAGCACTTCCAGGTGGATGCAGGGAGAGCCTTGGAGTCAGCTCCTCCACAAGAACCATCAGAGCAGTGGGGAAAATGATCAAGCACTCTGGAATTGAATCCGAGGCTCAGAACAACTCAGAGGATGTTGATTCAAGAGCAATGGCCTGGTCTCAGGAAGAACGTTGAGCATGGGGGTGTTGTAACTTGCCCACATTTCCTCTCTTCTATCCTCAGCTCTGCAGTAGCCTTAAATACCAACAGACTCGCAGGCACAGTGCTGTGGGAAGCAGCAGTTGAGCAGTCCCTGGACTGGGAACTCTCCCAGAAGCTCCGTTCCCAGAGAGCTGTGGCTGCCACACCTGTTTAGAAGCTTTTTAGAAAACCCACATGCCCAGAGCTCCTCTTCACTTGACAGGCCTGCTCAGTGGGACATTCTATCTGCAGACTATTTGTCAAAAACAACCGTGGGTGTGGCTGGGGAGACGATCATAGCTAAGACTATGGATTGTTCATCTAGAGGACCAGTGTTTGGTTCCCAGCATCCATACTGGGCAGCTCACAACTGCCTTTATCTCCAGATCCAGGGTATCCAACATTCTTTTCTGTCCTTCATAGGCACTTTCACACACAGGAATATACTTACACATATACTTAAATAAAGTAAAAATGTAGTTTAAAAAAATACAAGTAGTTTTGTTTTAATGTTACAGTTACTCAAGCTGGTGATATCTGTAGATGAGCAAGCTTCCTAGACAAAGATTTTGAGTTTTCTGAAATGTTTAAAGAAACTTAAGCAGCATCTAAAGAATTAAATGAGCTGGAGAGGTTTCTCAGTGGTTAAGGGTGTTAGATGTGCAACCACAAGAAGCTGAATCTGGATCTCCGAACCCATGCCTCGAGCCGGATGTAGATTTGAATGTACCTGTGACTTCATTGCTTTGGGGAGTGGAGACAGGAGGATAGTGTGGTTGCTAAGGTAGCTTAAAAAATGTAAGCTTCAGATTCAGAAAGAGACCCCACCTTAAAGGAATAAAGCAGAGAGTGATAGAGGACACAGGACATCTTACTCTAGTCTTACACACACACACACACACACACACACACACACACACACACACACACACACACAAACACATGGGCACACAAACCAGAGAAGCAGTTTCTAAAAAAAATAATTAAATGAAGGTATGAGAATAATGTCTCACTAAACAGTTAATATCAAAAAAGAGATTATATACATAATATGTGTATGTATGTGTATTTGTATATGAATTCAGGGACTGAAATGTACAATGATTGAAATAAAAGAGTCAGTAAACAGTCTGAACAGCAGATCTGAATGGACAGAATGAAGACCTATGAATTTAAGATAAATCACCTGGAATTATTCATTCTGAGGAGCAATGAAATATCATGGCAAGAATGAGCAGAGCTTAAGATCCCACAAGGACGTGACTTGCTGTACTAACATGTGTGCCACAGGGACATCAGGAGGAAAAGTGAGGAAGAGACAGGGAGCAGGCTTGAAGAAACAGTGTCCCCACACTCTCCAAGCTTGATAAGAAGCATTAATGTACATATCCAAGACCCCCCACAAATGTCCTGTATGTACACATGTACACACTGTGGGGTCATATGGTCAAAAGGGAGAATCAGAAGTGTCTTCTTCCACACAGGATTCCTCAGTATGAGCTCATAGTTCACCAGAGTGGAGCCTAGGGGGAAGGGGAGAACACACATCTCATGCTGAAAACCGAGACAGGGAGGCTAAATGCAGCTATTCCAGCAAAACCATGCTTCAGAAACAAAGGTGGTAAGAGCATACATACTCTCAGGTACAAAGCTAACAATCTATCGTTAACAGACCCGTCCTTGTAAGGATCACTACCGGGAGTCCTCCAAACACAAGGACACAGGACAGTCCCTACATCTTCACAAAGAAGTAAAGAGCAATGTCAACAGAACAATGCAGGTAAATAGAAAAGACAGGACCAGTTCATTTTGACTCATTGCTTTGAGCTCATGGGCCAAGCAACTCCGAGTCTACAATACAGACAGACCCGTGCTGATGAAGGCACAGGCAGCAGCGAGGTCCAGGGGCACCATGGGATGGCTGTGTGTGCCATCAAAATTAAATTGTTTGAATAGAAACTGATTTTTGAAATTTTGTTATTTTATTTTATCTGAATAAGTGTTTTGTCTGCATGTATGTATGTACTGTGTAAATGCCTGGTGCCTACTGGAGGCCAGAAGGGGGCTCTGGATTCCATAGAATTGGAGTTAAGGACAGTTATGAGTCACTATGTGGGTGCTAGGAACTGAATCTAGATCCTCTGTAAGAACAGTAATTGCTCTTAAACACTGAGCCTTCTTCCCAGACCCCAAAACAAAAATTTTAAATTTAAGATGTCAGTTGTAATCACAAGGCAATTACTAAGAAAACTATTATAAATAAACAATAAATTAAGAAAGAACACTAGAAAATACCCACCTAATGCATATGAAGACAGCAAGGGAGATACAGGGATAAATAAATAACTGAAACAAAAATGAAACCATGACATACAAGACAGATAGAGAATTGCAGGTGACAAATCTTGTCTTATCAGCAATGATATTAAATCTGTGTGGGACAAAATGCTGCAGTCAAGAGACCAAGATTTCCAAGATGAATAAATAAAAAGCATAATCCAACTACATTCTGTATTGAAGAGACACACTTTAGATTCAAAGACCCAGATAGTATAGATTGAAAGTAAAAAGATGAAAAGGGATGCATCATGGGAAAGTAACAAAGAGACAGCTGCAGGGACTGAACTAACTCCACACAAGTAGAACTCAGGCGAAAATGATAACTACGGATGAAGAAGGAGATTTTATGATGAAAAAGGGTAAATTCATCAGAAGGACACAGCAACTATCAATAGTACTTGACAGAGTACATGTGCACTTTGTTAAAAGTACAAGTACGAAATACATTCTATGACCTCCAAACATGTGAGGCAAAACCTGAGAGAACCAAAGAGAAGCAGACCATAGTACTTGGAGACTTGAAGAGACTGCTTTCAGGCTAGGGACCTAGTTTAGTTGATAGAGGGCTTGCACAATATGCACAAGACCCTAGGTTCCATGCCCAACACCCCATAGAACTACACATAGTGTCTCACACCTGTAATCTAGCACTCTGGAAGTGGAGGCAGGAGGATCAGAAATTCAAGGTCATTCTCTGCTACATATGGAGTTCAAGGCCAGTTTAGACCACATAAGTCCAAGTCAAAAAAATGAAAATAGGAGGATGAAGGGGAGGAAAAGAAGAAGGAGAAGTTGTATAGTAGAAGTTCATCTACTATAAATGTTGGATAGAAATTACTAAGGAGAAGATAAAAAGTGAAGACTGGACCAGTTCTTTAAAGCAGACATTGCATAGAAAGCTCCATTGTCAATACTAAATATGCGTGTTTTTATGTACACGTAGGAAATTCCAGAATAAGCCAAATGTTAAGGGCACAAAACAAGCCCCTGAGCACTCAGAAGGACCAAACCATGCAACATATGCTCTTTGATCACAGTGAAATTGCCTTAGAAAGTGACAGAAGATGAGAGAAAGTCACAGACATCGGAAAGTTAGACAGCACATTCCCAAACAACCAACGGATGGAAGGAAGGAAAAACTCAAAAGGTAAACTAGAAAATATTCTGAGGTGAAAAAGATGGAAACACAACAAACCAAACGCAGATGCAGCTGATGCAGAATTTGGAGGGATTCATACTGATAAACAGCTTTATTAACCAAGGAGAAATCAAAACAAAACAAAACAAAAAACAGCCAACCAAACAAAACCCCACCCCAAAATCAATAAGCTAAGCTTTCATTATGAAGAAAATAACAAGAGGAGAAAAATAAGCCCAAAGCTAGCACAGCCATAAAGATCAGAGGGCCCTTCAAGTCCTTCCAAACCAGCCATTCACCATCATCTAGTCCCAGGGGATCGTTGCCACAGGCCTGCCCATCACCCAGTAGGAGGATTGGGCCAGCTGTTGGCTGGAATGCCTGCTGCCTCTTTCTATCCAGCTGCCTCCTCCCTAGCCTCCCTGCTCTAGCCTGTTCCCACTTCTCTTTGCTTTGAAAACCTTTGCTGGAAGATGCTCCCAGATTCTGCCTCGTCATCAGTGGAGGTGACTAACCTGTGTCAAGCACCAACTGTGAGTTTGGATTGTTCTAAGAACTTTATATTTAGTTCATTCTATGACTCTCCCCCAGGGGGGATTCATGGTTTCTTCATGTTATAATGAGAAATGTTAGATTTGAAGATACATAGAACTTTCCATTCTATCCCTAAGGCCATACAATAAGTCTTCATTTAGATCCAAGCCTATTGGACTTTTGCTGGTTCAAGTATGCTGGACCTGGTCAGAATGTTCTCCTGTTCAGAAAGCTCCCATTTACCTCTTTCTTAAAGATTAAATCCATGTCCTTTGTGGTGCTGTAGGATGTCTTTCTGTGCGCTGTGTTGCACAGAATATGTGTTGCTCTGATTGGTTGATAAATAAAGTTGTTTGGCATATGGCAAGTCAGGTTATAGCTAGGTAGGAAATTGAAGAGCAAGACAGGAAGAAGAAAGGCTGAGGAAGAAGAGATGCCAGCCGCCCACCTAAGGAACAGCAAGATGCCAGCAGACTGGTAATGCCACAGCCAGTGGCACCTTATAGATTAATAGATATGGGTTAAGTTATAAGAGCTAACTAGCAAGAAGCTTGAGCCATAGACCATGGCCATATAGTTTGTAATTAATATAAGCCTCTGTGTGTTTATTGGGGTCTGAGCAGCTGCAGGACTAGATGGGACACAGGAAAACTTCTGACTACACTGTGGTGTTCATGTCTTCCATGAGCTGGACCCAGCCCAGCTCTCCAGCTGAACTGGCCACACTTTTCCTTTCCTTGACTTCTGTGGGTTCTCTTTGGTCCACCTTGAGTAAAGGTGTCCTTTGCCCTTGGTGGGCATGGTTTCCAGTGCAGCATCTGCTATAGGCTTCCCAGAGCATGGACTCTGCAACTGGGGGAGGGGAGCTTTGGAAAAACCAGGATGTGCTTCCTGGGTGGGAGGGGCAGAAGCCAGAGAAAGGAGGGCAGTAGAGACATTCCTGGTGATTCACCCCAAGAATTATTATTGGGAGTATGGACATGTCTATATAATTGATAGTCTCAAAGCACTTTTTGAGAGTAAAAAGGTTTATTAATCAGTATGCTGTATACACACACACACACACATACACACACAATCATACATACAATTATATGTACAATAGACACAAGCTGAGGCTCTCCTAAGACAGCAGAATGCACGGCTCCTGTTGTGAGTCCCATGGCCCAAGACAGGAGTTAGATTCACTGGATTTTCCCAGTCTGCCTTGCAGCTAGCTACTGATAACAATGTGGCCTGGGCTCCTCCAATCGGCTGCATTTGTCAGAGGCTTCAGGTCAGAAGAGAAGAGCCTGAGGAAGTAGATGCCATGTGGAAACAAAGCTGGAGGGTGGAGGAGGGCCATATGGTTTCAAAGGCAGCAACAAGAGACCTAAGGGGTGGTAGGTTATGCTCCAGGTCTGTGTGCCCGCATCTGGGATGGTGGTATCATACCTACAAATGAGTGAGACCACCGACTTGGGTGTTGTTCCTGACAGTATAGAAAGTCAGCTCCCTGGTTCCCCCCATCCCCCGGACTATGTTCTCCTTGGATTTAAATGGGGTTGAGGATCCTGATTCGTGCAGTAGGGAGATGTGTGTGGTACGTGTGCAGACAGTGGATGGTGGTACCTTTGAAGGTGATGGAACTGTGTTTACATTCCTCCAAGGGCTTCATCAGGTATTTGTGCAGCTTCCCAGAGACTCTCAGGCTGCTGCTATGGGCAGCGAGCATGGCTTCTGCGAGGCTGGAGGACCCTCAGGACTCACCTTCCACTTGCTTTTCCTGTTTGCACCTTTTCCCCATCTTCTTTCTCTCCTTGCTCTTCTGGGAGCTCTCCCTGAGACAGGCTCTGCTGCAGGGTGCCTGCCCAGTTACATGCACACTCACTCTGTCCAGTGACCTCCAGCCCCGAGCAGACTGGCAGAGCACTCCTGGCTCCAGTGCTCCAGAGGTCAACTTAGTTTGGCCCTTGCCACTGCCTTCCAAACCCAGCTTAATGTCCTCATGCTACCATAGTCTTCCCAGCCAGCGGGCTCAGCACACTCCTGCCTGCTTCATCCTGGCCCTCCAGGTCTCACCCAGCAAGTACAGCCAAAGCTCCCTTTAAATGTGCACGCTTGTAGAATGCCGTCTCCTTTAATGGCTGACTGATCGGTTCTTTGCAGAAGAGAGCCTGCCCTGTTCTCTGTTTTCTTTCTTTGAGCCTCAGCAGAGTGTCATCTGTGTAGATGTTTAAAAATACTTATTGCAGTAAAAATCCAAACCAACGAAAAGTAGAGGGGGTGGGGACAGAGAGAGCTAGGAGCTTCCAGACGGCGTTCATTCTGCAAGCTTAAGTCAGCATCTGCTGCCCAGGCACTCACAGCCATGCTCAGGTCAGGCTCTGCTTGTGGTCAGGAAGGGAAGGCTCTTCCTCCTGTGATATTGCAAAGGGTGGCCTTGGAGAGTCTGTCTCTTGCTTTCCATTCCTCCTGGGCATGGATGCAGGTGTGGATCTTGGCCTAACCTTGCAGGCACACTCTCTATCCAAGGCAGTGTGATCCTGAGTTGGGAGGCAGGGCTTCTGAGTCAGGCTGTGAAGTTCAAATCCTCAATCTTCCATTTTTAGCTGTTATGCTATAGGTGAGTCAGTGTCCCCATGCCTCAGTTTCCCCATGTGTAAAATTGTGACACTAATATCCACATTGTGGGGGGGACTGTGGTGAGGACTAACTTAGCCATGACATATGAAATCATAGAAAGTGCTCATAAGAGTGGAGCTGTGAGGATGTGTATGGAAGCAGAGTTTATCTATGATTATTAAAAGTGGTATTATTAGAGAACACAAACATATACAGATATTAAAAATGTCCACTAGAAAGATCTCACTGTAATGCAAAAGTATGGACCTGCAATAGATTTCCGTAAGAGCAGGACACCGCCTTGCCGAAGGGAAGTGCTTCCAGGTCCACCCAACTTCCTGACATTCGGAGACCAGAATCTGAACGACTCTTACCACTGGCTGCCCCTCCCAGTGCGACCCAGTCAACACCAGTCATCCCAAAGCAAGTGGTTTTTGCACCCTAGTTGTAGCGGATATCTGAGGCAGATGCTTGCGCGTTTGAGGCTAGCCCAGAACAGCCGCTGTTTGTTCTTTGGCCATTCTATCCGCTCACAGCAGACACGGTTAGGGCTTGTTGTATCACACTGTTTCCTTCCGACCCCAGAGAAGGCCATCCTTCCTAGCTTCTTCTGCTGCTACAGGGAGACATGTGGCCACTGAGGGGGACAGAAGACATGATGGGATTCAGAGGAGAAGGTGTGAGCTCCCAGCTCCTGCTTCTTTCAGTGACTGAAGAGGAGGGTCCATCCAGGTAGGCTTCTATGGGTATGCATCCCTGAGTGTCTGAGGGGAGGAGAGACCCCAAGCCAGCCTGCCATGGACATGCATGGGAGCGAGCAGTACCTCTGTTTATGAAGCCACACGGCAGGGAGTGTGGTGTGATTTATTCTGGGGTGCAGCCTGCCCTATGACTTCTATAAGAGTTGGAAGGACTCTCTTCTTGGAATTCCTAGACAAGAGAGGCTCTGGGCCCTTGTCATGGTTCCAGCAAGATTTGTCATCCACACTCGTGGCTAATGTCATGATTTCTGGCTGTTTCCTTTCAACTGAACTAGGGCTCACCTTCGCTCTGTTATCCTCTTGCTCCCCTGACAATCCCACAATCCCCCACACCAGCCAATGTCATCTCCTAAAGACAGCACCAATCAAACCAGATCACGCCATTCCCTGACTTACATGCTGTCAGGGCGCCTCCTTCAGGCCCCCAAGCAGAACCAAAGGCAGGTTCCCTGTTGTGGCTTAATAGTCCCTTCTCTGGTGCATCTCCTGCAGTGGTACAGCTCTGTGGGTTCCCTCCATCCCTGCACCTGTCTCTCTCTGCCTGGTCCCCTCTGTGCCCTCCCCCACTAATCAGGTTTCCCCTTAAATATCTCTGAGGGGTCTTCCCTACCTGTCACTCTATTCTCTATTGTGTCTCTTTATTAGTTAGTGTCTTTGTATCCTGATCACCTTCTGGAAGCATCTTTTTCAATCTATTTACCCATTTCCTAGGTCTTTCCCACTAGAATGTAAGTGTAAGTAAGGCATGGGGCTTTTCTGTTTTATTTATGGTCATAGCTCTAGGGTCTAGCATGATATCTGATACTTGGTAGTTCAAACAGATTCTCGGACAAATGGATAAATTAGAGAAGAGCTCATCAGTGTCATGGCTTGTGGGCCTGTCTTTCTGTCTCTCTTTTTTAATCATTTATTTGCATTTCATGTGCACAGGTATTTTGCCTGTGTGAGGGTGTCAGATGCCCTGGAACTGGAGTTACAGAGTTGTGAGCCATCATATGGTGTTGAGAAGTGAACCCGGGTCCTCTGGAAGAGCAGCAAGTGCTTTTAACCACTGAGCCATCTCTCCAGCCCCTATGAACCCTTCTCTTAAAGTAGGTTACCTTTGAATTTACTGATTTCTTCTTCAGCCATTCTTTTGAGCCATTGTCCCTTCAACAGAGTTCAAGGCTCCCCATAAGACAAAAGAAAGTGGCCACAGCAGTGGGTAGCAAAGACCTTCTGACTGTAGCTATTGTCTGTGGAATGTGACACCTCTGAGATCTGGGAGTTAGCTTGTCTCTACAGTGTCACCTGGGCTATCCTTACTAGTACAGAGACTTCTGGAAGATTCCCCTCTCCATGGATCAGTCAGAGGATGTTGATGCCAGAGAGAAGCATGGAGACCAACATGGCTATGATATCCTGCTGCAGGTGAAGAAGCTGATTCAGGGCAGTGAGGGGCATTGCCTAAGGCCTTGACTCACTAGTTCACTAGTACAATCACTACTGGGAACATTTCCCATTCTTTTTAATTCCATAATTCCTGGAAATCCCTACCCTAGGACCACCAACAGGGAAGAGAGTACTTTCCACTCAGGAAAGCAAAAGTGCCAAGCCCTCCCTTCCCAGACTCCCTTGCAGCTAGGGCATGGGCATGCCCAGCTTTTGAGCAATGGTTGGAAACCCAAAGAAGCAAGAGTTGGCCCATGGGGCAGAGTTCTCATGGGAGCAAGCAGCGCTGCCTTTGAAGGGGCTAAGGCCTGTGCTCTGAGATGCTAGGGACCAAGTTATAATGGCTTTCTCTAATGGGAGGTGGCAGTGATGTACATCACAAACAAGTCAGCATGTGGCCTTGCTGTGTGGCCCCAGCCTCATGCTCCAGATAGACCTTTGATTCTAGAAGGTACCTGAGAGCCCTCCAGAAAGTGGAGTGACTCTTCTTTGTGAGTCAGACATAGCTGGTCATCCCAGCTTGGGGCTAAGACTCCTCCTGGCTGTTTCTTTATTCAGTAAGAGACAGAGCCTCGGAGGAACGAGCAGAGCATGTGTGAGGCAGTGGATCTCTCGGTGCAGGGCACATGTGAGGCAGTGGATCTCAGGACAAGAGCTGTGCACCGGGAGAGGTGCAGGGTGCATGTGATGCAGTGGATCTCCAGGTGCAGGGAACATGTGATGCAGTGGATCTCCAGGTGCGGGGAACATGTGATGCAGTGGATCTCCACATGCAGGGTACATGTGATGCAGTGGATCTCCAGGTGCAGGGAACATGTGATGCAGTGGATCTCCAGGTGCAGGGAACATGTGATGCAGTGGATCTCCAGGTGCAGGGAACATGTGATGCAGTGGATCTCCAGGTGCAGGGTGCATGTGATGTAGTGGATCTCATGACAAGACCTGTGCACTGGGTGAGATGCAGAGAATGTCTGGGCCTCCTGATGCAGGTCTTGATCCCCATCTCGAGGACTAGAAAATTTGCTTAAGGGTCAAGGGAAAATGAACCACTGGAAAAAGAGTGTAAACTGGCTGGGGACCATGACAGGCTGCATTTCTTCCCTTTTCTGAGTGCTTCCCCTGAGATGAGCCTGGCCCTGTGGGACCCAGCAGGAACAAGTCACAGAGTACACTGGCTGGCATCAGTGTCCTCTCGATGTCTCAGAAAGTGCCAGCTTCCTTTCCTCTGTGCCTCTGGGACTGTCTGTACCTCTACAGTCCTAGAGGACACTGCCAGCGTCTGGGACTGAGAGGTGACTGGCAGAGCTCAGAGGACTTCAGAGGGACATTGGAACTGCCCCTGGAGGACTGTCTTAGCTATGAGGTTGGAGGAATGTCCCCAGCCTCTAGTCATCAACTTGTCAGGGCCGTTTCCACAGAGCCAGGTGCCCTGAGAGAGGAGGGCCTGGGAAGATGGCCTCTGAGGGGACAGTCCCCCATCTTGGCCCTGAGTGTCAAAATCAGGTAACACATTTAGTTTAGGAACACCAGTATAAAGAAAAGCTTTAGAGTCAGTAGACCATGGGCCAAGTTCAACACAGCCACTACCTGCTGCCGCGTGACCCTGGCAAGTTCTTAATCTTCTGTTTCTTGTTTTCTCCTCCTGGGAGAAGAACAGCAAGAGAGCCCACTTTGAAGGGCTTACTTTATACCAATATTCTTGAACTAGGTTCAGATGTACTACCTGACACATGTGGCTCACACAAACATCTAGGGACAACCCCAGTGCCCCTCTGAGGTCTTCTTAGGTCTGCCACCTTCCCTTCAGTCCCCACACAGAGAGCTGGCAGGTTCCCAGGACCGCAGAGGTACAGACAGCCCCCGAGGCACAGGGAAGGGCAGAGACAGGCAGATTCCCTGAGTGACATCCAAAATTACCCTCTAGCTTCTGTCTCCCCTCACATGTAAAAATGGGCACGTGCTTGAGCATGAAAGACACACACACACACATACACACACACACACACACACACACACACACACACACACACACAGGGTGGGGGAGGGGCAGGTGCACAGGCCGAGGCAGAGACATAAAGATACCGAGAAAGAATAAGGCACACGAGAGAGAATGGATGTGGGCTTCTCAAGAAAAGCCACTCTTGACTGGCTGTGATGGTATATTCATTTAATCCTAGCACTTGGGAGGCAGAGGCAAGCAGATCTCTGTGTGAGTTCAAGGCCAGCCTGGTCTATATAGTGAGTTCCAGGACAGCCAGAACTACATAGTAAAGAAAGAAAGCCCTGTTTACCATCCTGTGATGACAAGGTTGGTATGGACAGAGAACCGTGAACATGGGCCTTCAGTCCATGAACACCTAGTATATTAAAGAAGACAGGCATAAAGAGAGTACTTATTATCATAGGGGGTAACAGATGTTCCAGGAGTAGGGGAGGGTGCCATGGAAGGCTCTGTGTGTGTGTGTGTGTGTGTGTGTGTGTGTGTGTGTGTGTGTGTGTGTGTGTGTCCTTGCCTGAGCTCTGAAGCAGAAAGCAGAGCACACAGAAAGACACGGTCAGAGGGACTACACTTTCTGGAAGTGGATCCAGGAGGCCAGAGCTACAGGTTAAGACAGACAAAACCGGAGATGGGTAGCAGGGAAGACCCACATTCAGGAGCTGGGACTCAGCCTGCCAGCTTGGGGAATGGCTTAAAAAATGATGTAACTCTCTCAGCAGGTGGAGAGCGCTATTGGGAACGTAGAGTTGTAAAGTAAACAACCAGCACAACTCAGCTCATAGGGCAGAGGCTCCAGGGTCCTTCTTGCCTAGGACTAGATGAACTCGGGCATGGGAGTGGCCTGAGGGCAGGGAGGGTTCCCTGGACTCTGTCAGAGGGAGACATAAGACACGGAATGGTCCTCAAGGCCGTCTTCTGGGAAAAACCCAGAAGGTCCTTCTCTTTGAGGTAATCACTGCCGGGCAGGGGTTGGGGAGAGGCACTGTGTCCCATGAGAGGGAGAGGGAATCAGGCCCTGGGTAGGGCCAATAGGAGTAACTATGCCACTGGAAATGAATGACTTAAGGGATCAAGGTATTTCTCAGTTTGAAACCCACTTTAAAAAAAAAATCGATGCTTTGCATTCAGCAGTGTTTGGTTAAAAAAAGAAAAATAGCTGCAGCCCGCGCCTTCTCGGCAGAAAAGAGTGAGCCCCATCAATTACAGCGGGAGAAACAACAGTGTCTTGTGGTGGTTTTGTTCCTTCGACTCCAAAAATATTAAGCCGTTTAGCCCTACCAGCCGAGCACTTGGTGAGTGACAATGTCTTCATTTACAAAGCTCCTGCCCAGAGTCCTCGGGACAGCGGCTTTCTCCCAGACTGGGAGGTTCAGGAGCTGGGGGCCAGGGACCTGCCACCCACTTGCCCTGTGAGCACTCTGAGGGAACTGAGTCACCCTGATAGCCCAACTTCCATGCTGCTTTTCCATCAGGAGGGCTCCCAGTCTGTAAGAGTCTGGGAGGCACCCACAGCAGTTAGCACACACTGGCAAGATCGGGGTGTTGTCACTCTTGGCACACCCTGGGGTCCCCGGCCCTGCTGTTCTTTAGAATCATCTGGCTCTCAGAGTCTCCAGCTCTCAGACCTCATCCCAGAGCAGTTCAATTAGAAATGTCTGAAGTGGGACCCATGTCAGTGTGTTTTAAGAGCCTTGCAGGTGGGTCCATCCTATGGCAATGTAGAACCCTGTTGAGGATGAGAATGTGAGATAGGAATGTCCCAGAGCAAGCACAGGTGCCTTCTGTGGGTGGGTTCCACCAGAAACAAACGTTCCACAGAGGTGGCAGTGTTTTCAGGGTCCAGCTCTACAGGTTCAGCTACTGGACATGTCTGCAGAGGATCAACCCCACCTGAAGAGACTCACAGAAGCCTGGTGCGCTACCTGGTCACCACTTCACTCAAGGTGAGCTCTTTATTTCTGACTACAACCTACAGTCATAATTCAGGGAAACTTCTCTTGCATCACACCTCACCCCCCTAGAAGACAAAGGAATAGCTCTGTGTCTCCCTCCCATCTCTATCTCTCCCATAAGTACTATTAGTGTGTGTGTGTGTGTGTGTGTGTGTGTGTGTGTGTGTGTATATATGTATATATTGTATATATTGACTTTTGTTGTACTAAGTAATGAGCCCAGGACCTTGCCCTTGGCAAATACTCTACAACTGAGCTACATCCCCTGTCCCTTTCTAATTTACATTTTTACTTTGAGACAGGGTCTCACTAAATTGAACTTCTATGTAGCTCAGGCTGGCCTCAGACCTGTGTGTGTGTGTGTGTGTGTGTGTGTGTGTGTGTGTGTGTGTCTTTGAGCCTCTGTGAGTTTATATACACTATATGCATGCACAAGCCTGCAGAGGCCATAA
This sequence comes from Peromyscus eremicus, assembly GCF_949786415.1. Taxonomy (NCBI): domain Eukaryota; kingdom Metazoa; phylum Chordata; class Mammalia; order Rodentia; family Cricetidae; genus Peromyscus; species Peromyscus eremicus. The sequence goes on from NC_081417.1 coordinate 136,510,292, forward strand.
GAAGACAGCATCAGATCTCCTGGAACTAGAGTTGCAGGTGGTTGTGAGCTGCCTTATGGATGCTGGGAACCAAGCCTGGGCTTGTGAAAGAACTGCTCTTAACTGATGAGCCATCTCTCCATCCCACGGCCTTTCTATCCTTCTGTCTCTGCCTCCTGGGCAGCTGGGACTACAGGCGAGTGTCACCACATCTGGCCCATACATGTGGTTTACAAAGCGATGATGTAATAGTTTTATGGTGTATTGGAACTGGGGGGCATTTACTGTAACCACATAACAATTCTGACATCTCTGCTGCTACCAATGGATTCCACCAGTGTTCAGCCTTTCCGACACTGAAATGTCAGGCCTGACAGTTTTCACATTTCGAAATCATGTGACATGTGCATGTACACAGCTATGTCTGGGTTAAGCACTCGCTGCATAGGTCTGACCCAGAGCAGGGACTGCTACGAGGCCACAGAGATGACAGTACGCTCTCTTCATCTTGCCTCTTCCCATCCTGCACTCTGCCTGAGACGTACAGGAAGGTGCTGGAAGAGAGCCTCCAAAGTCAAAGTTCAAAGACGAAGTTGGACTAAATTAAGTTCAGGTAAGTGTCTTGCCCAGTGTGGTGGTGCTGCCTAGTGTGGTGGGACATGCTTATAATCCCAGCACTTGGGACACTGAGGCAGGAGGATTTTTGAGTTCGAGGATAGTCTGGGCTACATTGTAAAATCTGGCTTCAAACAGAAATTTGCTTACAGCAAGACCTGTGTGATATAAAGTTGAGACGGACCACGTGAAGATACGGGACCTCTGTGATGCTCAGCCATGCTACTTATGAGTCTCTGGACGGCTCCATGTCACAGCATCTATACATAGCCTTGATCTGGGGTGCCTTTCCCTTAGATTAGGTGTCTTGGGAAGCAGTTTTCTAGAGAAAGGTCTTGGGACAACAACCAACTTGTTTTGATTCCTGTAGCTCTGAGGTGCTAAGGTTTGGCTTACCCTTCCAGTCCCCCGCTGACATGCTGGCTCCTCCAAGGCCCTGTCTCCTCTCACTCCGGTGCCTCTGGTAGTCTCTGCTCCATCTCCCACCTGCAGCCCCAGCTCCTGCTCAGCACTCCACAGCAGTAGTGGTCAGCTACCCCTTCCGACTCTCAACTCATTTGCTGCTGCTGATTCCCATCTACCACACACCTTTCCCCAACTCCTGCTGTGGCAGAGGTACCCAGGCCCTTTACATGCTCTGCCCACTGCCTGGACCCTAAGGAGATCTGACCCCTGGCTGCCTGGGAAAAACTCCCAGGGTGAGCAGAGGAATGGTGGCTGGAGAGAAAGCAAGGAGAGTGCAGAGGTGCCCACCTCCACACCTTCAATACAAGTAATCAACAGGAGCTGGTGCTGCCTTTGGAGGAGGGACCAGTGCCCTGGGCCCACGCAATCTGTCTCCATGGTAACCAGACTGGGAAGCCTGCATAGAGCTGGCTGCTAGGCTGGGGTCTACTCCTCTTCTTCCTGGTAGCTGAGTGTCTGAGGGTCCTAGGCCCTCCCTGCCACTCCCCCTCTCTCTGTTTTCTTTCTAGGTTGAGTAATTACTGAACAACTCTGCTGAAATCCCTCAATTTGAGGGTCAGAAGATGCAGGCCTTGCTGGGTGTGTTAGCGTAATTCCCAGTAGTCAGGAGGCTGAGGCAAGAGGATTGCTGTGATTTCAAGGCCAATCTGGGTTACAAAGCAGACCAAGGAGAGAAAGAGAGAGAGAGAGAGAGAGAGAGAGAGAGAGAGAGAGAGAGAGAGAGAGAGAGAGAGGAAAGGAGGGGAGGAGAGAGAAAAGAAACAAGAAAAAAGAAGAAGAGAAGGAGGAGAGGGAGGAAGGAGGAGGCAGAGGAGAAGAGCAGGTGTGGTGGTACCTCTGTAACCCCAGCACTGGGAGGCAGAAGCAGGAGAATCAAAAGTTCAAGGTCATCCATGGCTACATAGAAAGCTTGAGATCAGCCTGGGATATATGAGACTTTTATTTTTTAAAAAGAACGTGGGAAGAAGGAAAAGGAGGAGGAAGGCTTTTATATACTGGTTTCTGAGCACTTCCTAGCCCTCTCGGAAGAGATAACGGAGTGGTTTGCTGGGCACCTCCCATGCTCAAAGCCCCTTTTTATACACGTTATTTTATCCCCACATCAATCACAGGTCATCAGGGCTGCAGAATCACAATCGCTGCAGTGATTACCAAACTTGCTTTAGTAACAAGCTCTCTTTTCTAGGGGACATTTGCTGTGGAGGGTCTATGTACAAAGCAGGTACAGTTGGTGTTACCCTGGTTAATAGCCCTGTCTCTGCCTTCCCTTTGCTTTTAGGGACATTTGGTCCCATGGAAAACCACCTGGAAGCCACAGACTTAGCCATACTCCTTTCAAAGATTGGTTAATTCTTACATTTATTTGTTTGTTTGTTTATTTATTATGTATGTTGTGTGTGTCTGTGTGCACATGCATGTGCACGCACACACAGAGGTCCGAGGAGAACTTATGGGAGTCAGCTCCCTCCTCTACCATGCAGCTCTTTAGGCTGTCAGGTTTGGCAGCAAGTGCCTTTACCCGCTGAGTCATCTCTCCCACCCTGCATCATATTTCACAAAGAGGAGAAATGAAGCTGAGAAAACAGAGGTCCTTCTTGAGGTCACATAGTCAACCTAGGCTTCCTGGACCCATGCTTCTCCACCCAGCCTGGGGATATGTGCATATGTGGATGGAGCTCTGGCAGCCCTATGGTGCTGCAGAGGCAGGCTTCTGCTTACACTGTGGCCCGGTCATGTGCTAGATGAAGAGATGTAGACTGCGCAGGTGGGTAGGTGGTGGGGGAAACCATGGAAGATGCCACTGGTGTGACTGGGTGTGTGGTTGCTAGGTTCCCTTATGGTGCGGTGGGACAGGTTCTCTTCTTATGCTGTCAAGAGCCGTTCAATGTACCTGTAATTCCAGCACTTGGGAGGCAAAGGCTGGAAGAACATGAGCTCAAGGACAGCCTGGGCTACATAGCAAGACCCTGATTAAAAATATATGTTGTTTCCTGGTTGTGATGACCATTATCGATTGTCAGCTTGACTATGTCTTGATGAACTACAATCCAGAAGTGGGGGCACACTTGTGATCTGGATCTTGAGGTGGGAGGACACAGGCTTTTGATCTGGATATTGAGATGGGATGACAGGCTTTGAATCTGGGCCACACCTTCCGCTGGAAGCCTCTATGAGGACGAGGGAAGAAGGGAGAGTTCCTTCTTCTTTGCCTGATTGCCCATCCGTTCCTTCACTGGCATTGGAGTCTTCTTCTTCGGGATTCCAGCACATACAGACCAGCTGGGACACAATACTAGATTCTAGGACTTTCCATTCACAACTAGCCATTGTTTTATATATATAACTTACAGAATGAATCTCTTTCTATATATATTATATATAAATATATATTTATATATAACTTATGGGATAAAGCTCTCTGTATATCTTGTATATATCCATAATATAATCTCTCTCTATATGTATGCATATATGTACACATATGTATATATATACACACACACACACACACATACACACACACATACATATGTATATATCTGTGACTCTAGAGAACCCTGACTAATATACTAGTGCAGCAGGTTTTCTGTTTGCCAGGATGGATGATAGCTGATCAATTCCCTAGAAGGGTCCTTCCTGGAGGCACCATTGACTGCTAGAAAGTCCAGGATGGCCAGAACCCAGATCCCTCCATAGCAGGAATCTGTCACCTCTTAAGGTTTGAATGAGAATAGCCCTCATAGGCTCATATATTTGAATGCTTGATCCCCAGTTGGTAGAACTGTTTGGGAAGGATTGGGAAGTACAGCCTTATTGGAGAAAGTGTATCACTGGGGACTGGCACTGCGATTTCAAAAGCCCACATCATTCCCAATTAGTTCTCTCTCTCTTTCCTCCCCCCTTTCTCTCTCTGCCTCATGCTTATGAATCAGATGCAATCTCTCAGCTACTTCTCCAGTGCTATGCCTGCCTGCCTTCTACATGCTTCCCACCATGATGATCATGAATCTAACCCTCTGGAACCATGAGTCCCAAATTAAATGCTTTTATAAGTTGCCTTGGTCATGGTGTTTTGTTACAGCAGTAAGAATGTACCTATAATGGAAATTGGAACCCGAATGGGGTATTGCCGTGCCAGGCCCGACCATTTTGGAGGAATGTGGATGTCTTTGGGAGTTTGGACTAGGAGAGCAGCTGAAGTCTGTAAGCAGGGCTCAAAGGCTGTCCTAGCAGTTCTGAGAGCAGTGTGGTTTATGGAAGCCCAGCTCAAGAGATTTCAGAAGAGAACAATATTAGCAAGTGAGCTAGAGACTGTTCTTGTGATATTTTGGCCAAGAATGTGCCTGCTTTTCGCCCTTATCCCTAGAATTTGCCTGAGGCTCAACTGAAGAGTTTTGGACTAATATCATCAGCAGGGAAGATTTCAAGACAGTGTAATACTGATGGTGTCACGTGGTTATTACCGAATACCATCATGCAAATCTACAACGAGAAAGTGCAAGCCAGTAAGCAACACTCCTCTGTGGCTTCTGCACCAGCTCCTGCCTCCAGGTTTCTGCCCTGTTCAAGTTCCTGCTCTGACTTCCCTCAGGGACAGACTGTTACCTGGAAGAGTGAGATGAAAAACCCCTTTCCTCCTCAGGTGGCCTTCAGTCATAGTGTTTTATCACAATAATAGAAACCCTCACTAAGACATGTCCTCTCCTCCAGAGAGCTGGGCACCTCAAGAGATCAGGTATGGAAGCAACAGAGCAGGAGGCAGGCAGAACCTTCATCCCCTCATCAGCTTTCTCGGCTCACCAGAAGAGTGTCTGTGACACTTAGGCCCCACTGGAAGGATTTCGCTTCCAGGCTCACACTATTCTGAGGGAGAAAGAGCTTGAAGTTGGCTACAGCAGTGGGCTAAGGGTGGTGTGGTGGCAGGGAAGCTCCTGGTGCTGTGACTCTAGAAGACTGTATGTGTCCCATGCAGTCAACACCAGCGCTATCAAAAGCATAGGCAAGGCGCTGGCCTCAAGGGCCTCCCTGAGGATGTCCCTGACCACAGTCTCGGTGAAGACCCCTCAGGATTTGTTCTCTTGTTCGCTGCTGCTCTTCAGGATGTGCCTCAGAACCCACAGACATTTCTCCGATTGTTCCGTTTCTGTCCCTGTCTGCCTAAACCGTTTTGCTCATACTGTATTCTTAGACCATGCACACTGCCTGGCAGGAACTCAGAACGTGTTTACTGGATGACAGAGAAGTCAGTGTTGAGGACTCAGAGACCCTTCAGAGCCCGTCTTTATTTTTATTTTTATTTTTCAAGACAAGGTTTCTCTGGGTAGCTCTGCGCCTTTCCTGGATCTCACTTTGTAGACCAGGCTGGCCTCGAACTCACAGAGATCCGCCTGGCTCAGCCTCCTGAGTGCTGGGATTAAAGGCATGTGCCACCATCGCCTGTCTTTTATCACACAGTTTCTATGAAGCTGTGATTTTGTTTTTAATTTTTGAGACAGGGACTCCTGTAGTCCAGGCTGGCCTCAAACTCATTGTGGAGCAGCAGATGACTTTGAACTTCGGATCTTGCTGCCTCCATCTCTCAAGTGCTGGGCTTAGCAGGCATATGCCGTCACATGTTCTGGGCTGGGAACAGAACCCAGGGCTTCATCTACGCTAGGTAAGCACTCTGCCACCTCAACCACATCCCTAGCCCGTGTGAAGAAATTGTTTGGTTTGAGCTTTCTAGACAAGGTCTCTCTGTGTAGCCCTGGCTATCCTGGAACTCACTTTGTAGACCAGGCTGGCCTCAAACTCAGAGATCCTCCTACCTCTGCCTCCCAAGCATTGGGATTAAAGAGGTGCCCCACCACTGCCTGGCATGTGAAGCAATTTTTGGATTAAAGTATAGAAAGTTCTTGAGTACTGGAGGTGGGGCGGGATGGCATCCTTGGTAGAGCTATGGGTGAGGGGGTTCAGGTTTCATTCAAATGGAATCCCCAAGTTTTTTTTTTACCCCCATTAGGTCTCCAGGGAGAGAGATTCTGGTTCCCAGGAGGTGCCCATGCTGGGGAGATGTGGTGACCTGATCTGCTTTCCCAAATACCTTGGACCCAAGACCAAAGGGAGCCGGAGAGACTGAAGTCTCCACTGTAGTTCATGCCCACTGCCACCAGAGTCTTGTGGATGGCTGTGCAGAAAGTTGACACCATAGGCAACTGTAAGCACATGGCCACCATAGCCAGGATGAAACATCTTCCGGGCCCTGAGAGACACAGGAGGCAGAGTCCACTATCATGCCCAGCTTCAGAATCTTCTTCCCCAGGTGGCTTGACGGGCTGACGAGTCTCTCATCTGGAGTCTGTAGAAAAGCTGCCGTGTGGATGAGGGTTGGAGTGGGGGAAGAGGAGTCCTCCTGGGGTAGCTTTTGGCAGTGACTTCCTAACCTCGGCAGCTCGAGGAGGCATCGAGACGGACACTTTGAGAGGAAGTGTGGCACCTGGATATTGCACAATGTAATGGAACCAGCCAAGTGGTAAATGTAGCTTTTAAATAGGTTTTGTGTTCTCCATTAACTGCTCTGATGTTGATTAGCCCTGACAGCTAGAAGGGGCAGTCAGCAACTCTGCCAGGGGGTGGGGGCTCAGCTGGCCCATTCTTCCACTGGCCGGCATTGCAGGAAGACCCCTATGAGGTAGGGCAGGATGGCTTGCCTCTAGGAGTAGATGGGGCAGGGAAGGACCATGGCAGGCCTCTGGCAGGCTATCCCAAGCTCCTGCTCTCTTCCTGTCCCTTACCTAGAGGCTTCCCTCAGACAGGGTTAAGTGTGGACATCTGCAGGGAGCTGTAAGGACCTGGCTTCCTTTTGCTGTCTCGGTGTGGAAAGGGGCCTCGTGCTTGGTCTGGTGACCTCCAAAGAACAGAGTCACCCACTGGAACTTGGAAGCCATGAAGGGATTTGTTGGAATTTTCTAGATCTATCTTTGAGCACAGGCAGCTTGATCCATAAGAGACAAGAGCAGGTGGAATCCAACAGTCTATCTGGTTACCTCCAAGGGTTTTCCAAACCAAGGATAACAACAGACCTTGGAAGATTCCAGAAAATTGATAACTCTCATGCCTATCTACCTTGATGGGGCAGCAGAAAAGATTCAAAGGGAGGCTGGGGCTAGAGCCCAGTTGGTAGAGCGCTTACCTAGCACACTTGAAACTCTGGGTTTAATCCCCAACACTGCATCAACTAGGCATGGAGGCACATGCCTGTCATCCCAGAAGTTCAAGGTCATCCTCAACTACTTCTTGAGTTCAAGGTCAGTCAAGAATATGAAATATTGTTGGTTCACGAAGGGTGAGGAAGCAGAATGTGGCTTTTGGTTTGTAGGAAAGGGAGGAAGCTCAGAGAGAGCTATCTGGGGCACAGGAGTGGCTCAAGACTCAGCCTCAAGCTGTAGAACCCAGAGGAAGCCAGTGGGGTGTTTCCCTGCCTCCCATTCTCACCAAACATCTCCGAGGACTCCATCTTCTGTTCATACATCGTCCAACGCCGGCCTTGGGTCCAGAGCATTTGGGAAAGGAGGCGCAGTCTTCCATGAAACTTTCTTTTGCTGAACTGCCCTGGCTTCGTCAGGGGCTGGAGGAGGCCGCAAAGGTCATAGTAGCTGTTACCTGCCTGCATTCTCCCTCCAGCTCCCCGCCATCACCTGCTTCAGCCTCTGAAGCCCCCCACCCTCTGCCCTGGCAGCATCTCCTTTCTCGCTTCCCCTGGGGAAAACCTTTGTGTCAACACAGCTGAGGAAGTTGCAGGGCGGGTCTTAAACTCCATTCTGATTGACAGAAAAGCTCACTCTTTCCCATCACCCCATGCAGCTTTTGCATTAAAATGCTCATCATGGAAGAATCTATGAAATAAAAAAAAAAGTGGAAATAAACTAAATGTTCAACAATTAGGGGGGTGTTTAGGAAATCACGGTGCATCCATTTGTTAGAACATTACACAGACATTAAAAATGATCATTATGGAGACTGTATAGCGACTGGGGAAAGGTTTATGAGATGACACTAAGTGGAACCACAATGCAAATGCTGCAATTGCTTTGATTGTGACTAGGGAAAATATGTCAGTGTGTCAACAAGGGCTGTGAGATAACACGCAGGAGTGAACAATGGCTCGGCAGGGCACGGCAGCTCTGTGAGACTTTTTATTTTTTTCTCTTTTGAAATGGTTTGCTTCTCGGTTAATTTTTTTTAAACTTAATCTTTTTTTTTCTCTCTCTCTCTCTGTTTCAGAATTGGTGTAGAACACACAGAATATAAGACCAGACAAGGTTAGGAGCTGAGAAGTATCCATAGTGGACCCCTACGCCACAACTGGTGAGACGCCTCAGCAGGTGTACCGGGTAGTTTTATGTCAACTTGACATCAGCTAGAGTCATCTGAGAGGGGAGAACCTCAGCTGAGAGAATACCTCCATAAGATGTGGCTATAAGGAAGTCAATAAGGCATTTTCCTAATTAGTGATTGATGGAGGTGGCCCAGCTCATTGTGGGTGGTTCTAGCCCTGGGCTGGTGGTCCTGGGTTCTATAAGAAAGCAGGCTGAGCAAGTCATGGGAAGCAAGCCGGTAAGCAGCACCCCTCCATGGCCTCTGCATCAGCTCCTGCCTCCAGGTTCCTGCCCTGCTTGAGTTCCTGTCCTGACTCCTTGGATGATGAGCTGTGATGCAGAAGTGTAAGCCAAATAAACCCTTTCCTCCCTAAGTTGCATTGGTCATGGTGTTTCATCACAGCAATGAAACCCTAAGTAAGACAGCAGGGGAAGGTGCTTACTTCCTGATGGCTTGCGTTCGATTTCTGGGACCTACATGGTGCAAGGAGAGAACCACGTCCCCCGACTTGTCCTCTGACCATCACACACACACGGTGACACACAAGTCGTGTGCGTGCGTGTGTGTGTGTGTGTGTGTGTGTGTGTGTGCAAATGTGAAAGGCTGAGGTCATTGATGCTGGGTATCTTCCTCAGTCACTTTCCACCTTATTTTTTAAAATTGTGGTACGCTTAAAAAAAATCACTTTCAGGGCTAGAGAGATGGCTCTGCAGTTAAGAGCAATGGCTGTTCTTCCAAAGGACCTGAGTTCAATTCCCAGCACCCACATGGCTGCTTACATCTGTCTGTAACTCTAATCTCAGGGGATCTGATGCCCTCTTCTGGCAAAACAGTCATACACATACACATAAAAATAAAAATAAATATTTTTAGGATCATATTTTCATGTATTTTGTGGGGATACAGTCAAGTGTGCCAAGGCAGTTGAATAGAGTTCAGAAGAATATTTGTGAGAACCTGCTCTCTCCTTCTAGACTTTGAGCTCAGGCCATCAGTCTCAGTGGCCAGTGCCTTTACTCACTGAGCCATCTTGCCAGCCCTCCACCTTATGTTTTGAGACAGGGTCTCTTACTCTGAATTTGGAGCTCATCAATTCTGCCAGGCTGGCTAGCCACCAAGCTCCAGGATCCACCCATCTCTGCTCCCTGCCTGCAGCACTGGGGGTATAGACACAGGGTGTCTTTTACGGGAGTGCTGGGATCCAGACTTAGGCCCTAGGCTCAGCAGACACTCTAATGACTGAGCGGTCTCTTTCCCCAGTCTCCTCTGTAACTCACTGTGAGTATTGTGTGTTTGAATTGTGTGTCCTGCAGTACAGCTTGGCTTAGTGTTTAGCATAGCAATGGGGCTGGCCCAACTGCTGCTGTCTGTGATCTGGACCACCAGTCTGCACATGCATGGCTCTTTCTCTGCTCAGATGTTACCTGATGTTCTCCCTGTCCTGTCCCACACCTCCATCAAACTACGTTTACATCTCCAAGTTCAAGAGGAGGTGAATTACATCAGTCATGTGTCATGAGCCACATGTCGTGAGTCATGATCCTGGTCATGAGTAGCAAGACTTGTCATATGCTGAGCAGAGAAGGGGCATGTGAAGTATTGGTGACCTTGGTGAGAAACGAAACCAGAACTGAGGCCCAACAGTCCATGTTGATCTCTATTGCTGGTGTGTTTTATAAAATACGGCTTTGATACTTTCCTAGACTTTCCCAAAGATGACAGTGATCAGCAAAGGGTGTCTCCAACAGGAAGTTATCTGTGATGGCTCCATTTCTGACCCCAGCTTGTGATCAGCAAAGGGTGTCTCCAACAGGAGGTTATCTGTGATGGCTCCATTTCTGACCCCAGCTTGTGCTTCCTTTACTTACCCATCTCTATCTTTCTCTGTGCTTAGGTAGTCTCTCTCTCTTTCTCTCCTTCCTTCCCTCCCTTCTTCCCTCCCAGCCTCCCTTCTCTCCTTCCTTCCTTCCATCCTTCCATCTCTTCAATCTGTTTTTCCTTGTGAGAAAAACACTATGTAATTTTCTTTAAAAATTAATCAGTTCTATGCTACAAAATATGTCTAAAATATTCAAGAGGGGGCAAAGTTTCTCTTCAAAGTAGCTTGGTTAGAACTCTTTCTGCCGACATAATCGAGTTAATGAGCACCCCTTTAGAATTTAATGCAAAGTAACTTTCACAGTGGTGGTGAGCTTCAAAGATGGGTGAATAGATAACTAAAGAGCATGGTTCCCCTTGGCAACCAAGGTAAACTTCCATACTGATTGGGCAAAACTTGTCAAGGAAAGGATGGGATGGAATGCAAACAGCCATGTTTGGCACCAGTGGCATTTTGGAGTTACAAGGAGAAAGAGAATAAAGGGGGAGAGAGAATCAGCATAGAATTTGAACACGCAGAGGTTCTTCTTGTGGCCTATGAAGCTTGGTGTAAGCTGAGCTGGAGAGGCTAAAGGCAAGAAGGACCCCAATTCTGTTGGATCCAGAAGCGAGCAAGGAACACTGTTTGCCAAGCCCATCCAGTAGTCCCCAACCAACAACCAGAAGTGGGGCCACTGCTGCCCCTCAGCCCCCAAAGCCAGAGCCCAAGGCTGGAATACAGCCACCCTAGACAGGCTGCTAGCATGAGGACACAGAGCTGATAAAACCCCCAATCCTGTCTGTCATCCTGAGTCCTGAAGGTACTTCCTGTCTGTTACCACTTCAATTCTCCGCTCTCTCCATCTGTAATATTTCATCCAGGCTGTCCTCATGTCTCACCTGAACTATTGCAGCAGCTTCCACCAAGGCCAGAAGGGTTCTCCCTACACTCTAGGCTAGCCATGCCATTCCCGGTCAAACTCTCTTCAAAGGAACCAGAGACAAAGTTGTGAGATACAAACTGGCTAGTGCTGAATACAGGCTCTTCATGGCCTCCCTCCAGCCCCTCCCAATGGCAAGTCACCCGCCCCCTCTCCGTTGCCCCCCTTTGCCATGCACCCCATCCCCAGACGTTCAGAAGAACCCCCCATCCACTGATGCTTGTTGCATGCCCGGTCTTTGTCTAGGTTAATCGTTTGGTCTGTAGCTTCTCTTTCCCTCTTCGATTCTTTTCCACTTGCCCGAGGCCTTCAGGATTGGAGCATGCCATTCCCCTGCTCTCTCTGACTCTGTCTCCTTGAGAGCCTCAGCTGGTTGCCTTACCCCAAGCTCTCACGCCCTACCTCTGCCAGCTCCGGCCACCATGCCTTTCAGCCCTTTAATTGCCTGTCCCGTTTTTTGTCTTGGGTTCCTAAAAGGCAAGGACTATGTTTTGGCTCTCATAGTACCTAGGCTGGTAATACAGTGCCTGGCATATGACAGGCAGCCAGCAAATGTTTGTTGAATAAATAAATGAGCAAGATTTCCAAGTAGAAATTAATTATAGACAAGGTTGGAAGTGAGAGGGGAGTATACAACTCCCCAGACACTGCATTTGCTTAAGTCTTTCTTCAAATAGAATTTTCTCCTAATTTTAATATTCAGTCAGGGAGTTAATGTCACCAATATTCGTGAAATTGGATGCTTTCAAGAGAAGAGAAATAGCACACATGTACAAATAGCAAGGAGAAGTGAAACCATGGAAAGAGAGAGAGTGAGTGAGTGAGTGAGTTCCCTTTTATGATTTTCTATTGCTGAGATAAACACTGAAAGCTTGGGAGGAAAACAGTTTTGGCTTACATGTCCTGACTACAGCCCATCATTGAGGGACATCAGGACAGAAACTCAGGATGCTCTTCTGAGTCCCTGCCTATCACATACCAGGCACAGTGGCCGGAGCTAACAGAACTAGGGCTTGAGAGCTTGGGGTACATGAGGTAAGGCAACCAGCTGAAGCTCTCCAGGAGACAGAGTCAGAGAGAGCAGAGGCAGAGACAAAAACCATGAAGGAAAGTTACTTACTGCCTTGCTCCCTTTGGCTCATGCTCAGCCCCCCCCCCTTTTTTTTTAAAAAAAAAAATTATTTATTTATATTTTATAAACATTGGTGTTTTGCCTGCCTGTATGTCTGGATGATGGTGTTGGGTCACCCAGAACTGGAGTTACAGACAGCTGTGAGCCACCATGTGGGTGATGGGAATTGAACCCTGGTCCTCTGGCAGAGCAGTCAGTGCTCTTATCTGCTGAGCCATCTCCCCAGCCTCCTTGGCATCCTTTCTTGTATTACCCAGGGCCACCTGCCCAGGGGTGGCACCAAAATGGGCTGGCCCTTCCTGTATAAATTAGTAACAAAAGCTGCCCCACAGACATGGACACAGATCAATCTGATTGAGGCAATCCCCCAACTGAGAATCCTTCAGATAACTGGACTGTGTTACTGACAGCTTAAGCTAACCAGGGAAGGGTTCGGTTGAAAGAGTGGTGCCAGGAAAGGGGCGACAGTGGTCGGGCTACATCAGGAAGTCCTGCCCTGACCTGATGCTCAGGTTGCCACTCATACACCAAGACTAGTGACCACCGCAAGGAGAATGTTCTGGAGCCCTAGCCCTGGCCACAGGTTGAAGAGCATCATTTGCTCCCACCCCCAGCCCCCCAGCCCTGCCTTAGTTTTTGATCTTGGTCTGCCAGAGTGCTCCTCTGGATTCCCATTTCAGCTCTGGTCTTTCATCCTGGCTCTATGCATCCTAAAATGTCTGCTCTTTGTTTGTTTGCTGACAGTTCTCCAAGGCTTACACCCTCCGTACTGTCTCTCCTGATGGGTGTTTGGGGGATGAGATGTTCATCTCTTATCCTGCTGGCTCCTTGCCTTGGGTGTCCCGAGCCTCACAAAGGTGAAGGAAGTTTGTGGGCTGTAGTAAAGGATGGGCAGAAATACCTCAGTGAGGAATACAATGGAAAGATGCAAGAGTGGGAGATGGGGTCAGAATACATCCTGAGTGTCTGTCTATCCCGACTAAAGCTGCTGTATAGCTTTTGTAGAAGACATCCCTGAGAGCAGCAGGGAATGTCTGCCTGGGTACCTACCTGAAGACTCTAGGAGAAGTGTGTGTGAGCCGACAGGCCGAGCTTCAGAGACCCGGAGAGAACACTGCCGTGGGGTTCAGCAAGGAACCAGACATCAACCAACCCCATCCGTGTGGTGATATATGGTGTGCCCCAATAAAGTTTGCCTGAAGATCAGAGAACAGAACAAGCTGCTAGGTTAAACATAGACGCCAAGCAGTGGTGGCACACATCTTTAATCTTAGCACTCGGGAGGCAGAGATACGTCTGGATCTCTGAGTTCAAAGCCACCATGGACTATATGAGATTGACTCAGTCTAGGAGAGAAACAGAGCCAGGTGGTGGTGGCACACACCTTTAACCCCAGCACTTGAGATCTCTGGCCTTTTTTTGGGCTTTTAATCCCAGGAAGTGATGTTTGGGCGGGAAGAAAGGTATATAAGGCGTGAGAGACAGGAACTAGACCCTTTTTTGGCTGAGGAAGCTCATTCAGGTAGAGGCCCATTGGCTGAGACCTTTTCAGGCTGAGGAGTTCTAGAGGTAAGAGGGGGCTGTGGCTTGTTCCTTTGTCTCTCTGATCTTTCAACACTTACCCCAGTATCTGTCTCAGAGGTTTTTTTTTTTTTTTTTTAAATTAAAAGACCCTTTAGTAATTCGAGCAACACACCTGGACTTCTCCAACTCAGAGCCCAGAAAGAGCCACTGCAAACTTCAGTGAAAGTTCTGCAGGCACGGAGGCAGGGGATGGCCAGAATGACACAAAAGGAGACATCAGTCTCTGTGTGTGGCCAGAGGGCGCAAATATAGTTGGTGAAACCCAGAGACACAGGGATGAGTTGGTCCCAGGGTGGATAGTGCCTCTGGGCAGCCTGGGGCTACCTCCAGAGAGGCGCAAATACAGTCCCCCTCAAGTCCGGTGATCCCAAGGCAAGCACCAAATATCTGGTGCCGCAAAATAATGCCTGACTTCTCGGTGCTGGAGACTTAGGCTTGGAGAAGTCATGGCTCTGGGCAGTTTGGAAGACAATGAGGGAGCTTCAGAGATGAGTCTGAGAAGAGAAACAGGATAGTGGGCCAAGTGAGAGGAGGCCAGGAGCAAAGAATCCTGGGGGCACGAGGAGGAGCCTGGCTGGGGAGGTGGGCAGGAAGGAGGACAAGCACCCAGAAGCAAGGCTGACGCATCATGTTGTCTTTTACTGACGATGGATGGATAGATGGATGGATGGATGAATGGATGGATGGATTTATAGACTGTTTGATTGGGGGAGGACAGTGTCCTACTACATTTCTCAGGCTAGTCTGGAACTTGCCATCAACCTACCCCAGCTTTCTAAAAGTCACTGAGATCCTATGACTTTAATGCAGTGGTTCTCAACCTTCCTAATGCTGCGACCCTTTAATACAGTTCCTCACGTTGTGATGACCACCTCCCAACCATAAAATTATTTTGTTGCTACTTCATAACTGTAATTTTGCCACTGTTATGAATCATAATGTAAATACCCATGTTTTCTGATATTAGGTGAGCCCTGTAGTCATTTTGACCCCGAAGTGGTCATGACCCACAGACGGAGGACCACTGCTTTCATGATCACAGGTTGCCATTTGGACAGAAGATGTGTTTCATCTCTGGCCTTGCCCTCCTGAGGAAGGAGACTCAACATGCCACACAGCCCAACATCCCACAGCTTGCAAGGGCATTCTGGACTGTCATCTGAAAACGGGACCCTGATCCAGGGGTCCGTGAGGACAGCGGGGTCTCTCCGTGTCCTTTGAACTGCTGACATCTCTTGGAGCTTTCCACAAGCGGCACATCCACCTGTCTGTGCTCAGGCTGTGTGAGGCTGATGACTCCGTGGCAGGTTCCTTTGCTGTGGGCCGGCACTGCGGCAGTATCAGTGCGACAGCACTGGCGCCCTCACGCTGATCTGGAGTGCTGATTGCCAGCTATTGACAACTTTGATGAATAAAAAATGGGAAGCCAAATTAATTATTACTTATGAAATGCAGATTGTTTGGGAGACAAATATCTTTCAAATCTTGGGGCCTATCAGGGAAGATCATAAGAGTAAACCTTGGAAATTAAAGAGGTTGAGGCTGATGGAGCGGGTCCCAAGAGTCCAACTCCATATTGGCTAACTGTCTGTCCTGTCTCTGTCCCTAGATGTCTTGTGGATTTCTCTGCTTCTGCAGACCTTTCTTGTTCCATCCGAGTCTCTGGCTTCTCTGATTCCACGCTTTCTCTTTCCTTGCTCTTGTCTCCTTTCCCACTCCATTTCTTCATTAGCATCTCTGGTGGCTTTGGTGTGTCCTCGCTTCTCTCAGGCCATTTCTTAGATTCTCTCTCTCTCTCTGTCTGTCTCTCTCTCTCTGTCTGTCTCTCTCTCTCTCTGTCTGTCTCTCTGTCTCTCTGTCTCTCTCTCTCTCTCTCTCTCTCTCTCTCTCTCTCTCTCTCTCTCTCTCCTCCTGTCCTCTCTCCCTGGGTTGCTGATGGTTGTAGGATGCTGTCAGCTTCTCCCAGATCGTAAGCACTAGGGATTTTGTTTATTTACTTTGCCTTCTTGTAAGGGTGCACTGCTACCAAGATGGCCCTGTCTGAAGACTTCTCATCTCCCCTGCCCTTTGATCTATTAGACAGGAGGCTTAAGAGACACAGGCTGTCTGCTCACTTCTGCGTCCTCCATGCCTGCTCAGATGGCTGGCCTGTCCCTAGGGTCTCTGCTCTGCTATTCTTTTGCCTGTCTGGTTTTCACACCTCCACATCTCTCATGGTTACTGTTGGTGGTCTGTCCCTGGCTTTCTATCCCTCTACCGTCTCTTCCTCCCCTCACATCCACCACCCTTCCCCATGTGCTCTGTCTGTCCCAGCCCACCCTCATGATCTCCATCTCTTCCCTCTTTCTGCAGAGTGAGCTGGGGCTGGAGGTCAGCCAGCCTCAGCACAGAGGCCAGGCCACGCCCAGACTCCACCCCATGCAATGTGTGTCTTCCTGGCCCTTTCTTCAGCTCTCCTCGATGGGAATCACAAAGCTTTGCTTGCTTGGAAGTGAACAGTATTGCCTCCTGGGTAGGAGAAACCCCCTCAGCTGCCCCTTCCTGTCCCTTCCCTTCCCCAACAAATGATCAAGGGCTCTAAGCAACAACCCAGGGCAGCAGCTGCAGCTGACCCACTCTTAGCTGGGGTGAGGGGTGGAGTCTCCTTCTTTCCCTGCTTGTGGTTAAATTGGAGAGAAATGAAGCTGCCCCTGGATAGAATCCGTCTCTATGGCCTGCCTTCCTTGGCTTTAGCCAAATAGCCTGTAGGTGTCCGACTCTGGGAAGGGGTGAGCCTTGGAGGGTAGTACCTGTGGGGTTTGCACACCTGTACTATCAAAATAAGAGCTTGAGGTTTGGAGTCACACAGGCAGGAGTCAAATGCCAGTTAGCCCCTGACCTTAAGCCTCTGTCTTCACACCTATAAGCAGGGAGCAGTAGCTTGTCTTCTAGAGTGATGAGTGGATGGTGATCCTCTGTGAGAGGCATGGTGCCTGCACCATCAAAACACAGCAAATAGCAGCTGTGAGCCATGGGAGGCAGAGGACACACACGTAAGCTCTTCTGCACAGGAAGGGGTGTGGGTGCCCACTAATGGCAGCTCTGAGCCATTTGATCAAAAACTATGCAGAGGAGAGCATTCCAAATGGCCACGGCTTTTTTTTTTTTTTTTTTTTTTTGCCATTAGCTCCCATTCCCTGCCTCAGGCATGACTCTGCAAAACTCCCAGACAGATGGCATTCTTCTAGAACTTCTCTAGGGGCAGCCACGCCCAGCCTCCCCCTTTACCCATCTTTAGCTCTCCTTCCTTCCCAGGCAAGATGTGTTTCCTGGCATATCACCCCAAAGCATCTTGCTTTTCACACATGCTTGTTGGCTTCAGAAAAGGCTTCGTGACCCTGGAGAAGAGCTTTCTGCTGCTGGCCCCTCAGGTGGGCCCTCTGCACACGCCTTCCGGACAGAGCATCCAGGATTCCCCGCCCCCATGCCCTCAACACACTACAGGATGGGAAGACGCCAGAGAATCTGCATCTCGGAGCCAAGTACTCACTCAAAACTATCTCCAAGGCCTTTTCCAATTTCCTGGAAATTGATAAGTGTTTCCAGGACTCAGATTGTGTGACTAGCTGATGCCTGGCCCCAGCCTGTCTCCCCTTTCCTCTGGCTAGGTGTGCCAGCCCTGCACTATTGCCCCCAGGAAGCCAGCCCACCTTTGGGAGGCTCTTCTCCCTACCCTGGGGGGCGGGGCACTCTCCTCCCTCCTTGCTGTGGTCCTGGGGATCTTGGCACCTACAGACGCTGGTGGAGCTGGAGGGAGGTGTGACTTGCTTCCCAGCCTGTCCCACATGACTCACCACCTGCCTTCGAGTTTCTCTCCCCATCCTTACATAATTCTGACTTGAGGATTAAAAATACTCTGCCGAGTACCCATCCATCTGTCATATTCCCTCTCTAAATATATATATACATATATAGTTATACATATATGATCTTATTTTTAAGACACTTTGGAAGGAGTGCTTCCATCACTGGCATTGTAGAGAGCGGTTTCCGAGTAAGTGCTGGCTTCCTGCAGAACAGCAGTCCTGGAGGAGTGAGACTTCCTGAACCTCGAGGATTGCAGTCTGTTGTGAGTAGGTTTGCCTTAGTCAGGGGATGGATCCTGGGTACCACCCAGATCCATCTCAGAGCGGCCAGGGCTGGCCTTCCATTGTGTCTTCCATAGCCTGATGGCAAGAAAGGAGGAGAAGCCCAGCCAGCTGGCCTAATATATGCCTGAGTCCAGCCCCCACCTCCACTGTGGACACTCACTTCTTATGCCGCCCCACAGCTCACGAGGCCCTACCACCATTTATCATGACCTGAAGGAAGAAAGAGGAACGGGGTTTATTCCTGGTCTCATCATCCTTGGGATACAGCCAAGAGCCATTAAGACCTGGCTGGGACAAACCTCATTGAACTCACTCCCTTGCTCACTCTCTCGCTCACTCACTAGCTCACTCACTCTCACATTCTGCATGTGTACACTGGGGACTTGTCCCAGTTGGAGTGACTAGATGGATACCACTCACTGAGACGGTGCTGTGAGGGAGGGGACATCACTGGGATACTAGAGAATGTACAGTCACGAGGTTTGGGGCCGAGCCCAGACTCTGACAGATGTCAGGTATGTGACAGAGCTTGTCCCAGCAAGCCTCTAGTGTATCTATCTGTGCAGTGGCCATGACCTTTAGACCCTGGGAGCTGGTGTGGTGCCTGTGGAGTGAAGTGCCCTGGAGGGAGCGAAAGGGGGAGTCTGGATCAAGCCTAGGGTGCTACTGAGAGGAAGGTGGTGGTGTAGACTGTCTCCATGTGGCCCCTGCCTCCCCAGGGACATGGCCTCTGTGTGGCTCTACTGTTAGCCTTGAATCTTCCCATCCATTGAGCATGCATCATAAGAGTGTTCTATACAGGGCTCAGGCTGAGGGCTGGGGTGCAGCCTCCATGACTCCGGCACTGCTCCCCCATACACCAGAAAGTGAAAGAAAAAGTATACAAGAAAGAAGAAGGGAATAAAGTTCTATAGAGCACAGGCTGAACCTTCTGCCCTAGTCACAGCTTAAATTCCTTCTAGCTGCTCTCAAGGCCAGAGTCCTGCGCCCGGTCCCCACCCAATACCCAGCTGGGCAAAGGCCGGAATGAACAAGCCACACCCTCCCAGCACCTCCCAACTGGCAGTCCCCCACTTTTACTCTCTTGACTCAGTTTCCTCATCTGTAAAACAAGGCAAACAAGAGCGTCTACCAAAGGGGAGACACTAGTGAATCCTCAAAAGGGCATCTAGAAGGGATGGCAGCTGGTCATAACCTGTCCCCTGGGTCTGCTGGAGGCTGGGGTGTTTCTCAGTGCCAACTGAGTTCTTGCCACACTTTCTACCCAGTTCCTTCTAGGTTCTTTGTGACAGGCACCACCTTTTGCCTCCTGGGATGCTGGCTGCTGCTCCTCTGGCTCCTGGGCCCATACCTGCTGTTTCCTCTCGGAGCTGTCTTTTGTGGGTGCTCGCTAAGCACTGGTTACATGCCAGGCACAGCCCCCGCCCTCCTCCCCCTCACTCCGTGCTCACTCAAGTGGAATCCTGCATTGGTAATTGTCGACCGGCTGGCAAGCTGGGCTTCCCGCACTTCTTTCTGTTGTTGTTTTTGAGGTAGAATCTCTGTGTAGCCCAGGCTGCCCTCCAACTCACACTCCTCCTACCTCCACCCACACCTGGCCTTTCCTTCCCTTTCTGCTTCAAACCACTGGGCTGTGTGTATTCCCCACCATGCCAGAGATGGGTGAGGAATCCCTCCCAGGTGTCGCAGGCAGATCATATCCTTTGCACAGACAAGAAACGTGAAGGCCAGGTGAGACGATCATCTGCAGACAATTGCAGATGGGACATTTTAGGGTTGACCCCGGTTTTGGGTGGGGGGAGACTTCGGAACTACCACCCATGCCTGGAGCGTGCACACTTGTGTAGTCCTGCTGCAAAGTAAGGAGCAGACAGAAGCCATGACAGCTCCATGGTCTGATGAGGAGGGTGGCTAAGCTGTGTATTCTTTCCTCCCATCCCTCCCCTCAGAGCAGAACCTGGCACTGTGTAAATCCGACTACTGCACACAGAGACACTTGGGCTGTTGCAGGACCTGAGAAGATGCTCACTGCCCACACAGGGTGGTCTGGGCTCCATGAGAAGCTCTAGAAGGAGAAGCAGAAGAGAGGAACAGCGCTTTTTTTGATGTCCCATCTGCAACCATTTGCAGACTGTTATGTAATCAATAAAATATGAGGGCCTGGGACTGGGAATGGCCTCGTGCCCCGTGGAAGGCCAGGTCCGGGGTTGAGGACTGTGCTGCGATTGTTATTCCGCTGGATGGGGTAGGATGGCTTTCAGGAGGCTTGGCATGAAATGTGTGGCAGGCGGCCAACTTGCACTTCCGCAGCACGGGTACCGCTGCCTCTGCTTCGCTGCCCTCCTTCCCGTCTCTCTGCCTCTGCCACCAGATCCCGGAGTCCTAGAAGACCTGTTTTGAGTTCAGTCTTGCTTATGCTGTTTGTTCTGGGGTGGGACTGTCATAGCCGATTGTCTGACATGCTCACGGATGCACACTCACAAGCCCAGACCCGCAGGTGCACGTGCATACCATATTCCATGGCACACACAGCTACTCCGTGGCACAGGAGGCCACCTGTCCCTGGCTCAACTTCTGAAACTCACAGCTTCTCTGCACGCCCTCCCTCCCTGTCGGGGATGAGAGGACTTGGCAGCAACGTCTCTTTGTCTCTGACTTTTCCTCCCCCAGCCTCTGGCTGGCTTACCACTCCCCATCGCTTGTGACATCTGCACCCAGACACAGGAGGTGCACAGGGCAGCCCTACACTTCCTCACTCCTGCGGATGCAAGACCTAGGTAGGGGTGGAACAGTGAGAAGCAGCAGGGGGTGGGGAGTCCAGCCCTGAAACTTGACAGCTTTGGTTCAAATGGTGTCTAATATGCTCACAGATGCACATTCACAAGCCCACCGCTCAAACACGCAGGTGCATGTGCATACTACATTCCATTGCATACACAGCTACACTGTAGCACAGGAGGCCACCTGTCCCCCATCGAGCCCAGCAATAGCCCAAGTGGTAAGATCAGCTACTGCACCTGAGCAACCACCCTGAACTGCATCTGAGTGTACACATGGGCATCCTCTCCTGATTTATATATGAGCAAGCGTGCTCCATGAATTCTGAGTTAAGCTACTATGATAGGCCAGTAACTCCTACAGTGGCAGAGTGCTTCCCCAGCATGTTCAAGGACCTGGGTTCCATTCTAAGAACCACAGAAGAGACAAAAGATGGGACACCAGCATATCTGTGTCTTGGTTTGGCTGTGGGATGCACCCTAGAGACTCATGTGCTTGAATGCTGTAGCCCAGATGGTGGGGCTGTTTGGAGGGGCTGGAAAACCTTCTAAATATGGGGCTTAGATGGTAGATGTTGGGCCATAGGAGTAGGCCTTAGAGGTCAGAGAGTGGGGTTTATAGTCAGAGATTGGGGTTTATGGTCAGAAGTTAGGGTTCAGGGTCAGAGACTAGACTTCCGGTCAGAGACTAGACTTCCAGTCAGAGGCTGGCCTCACTCATCTGGCTCTTGTCTTTCAGCCTATTGACTGATGTGCCACCTCAGGTTCCCACCACCACCACCAGAACTCAGTCTCATCTCCATGCCCTCCAGCCATGCTCCCTCTGACCCGTGAGCGCAAATAGCCCTCTCCTCTTTTCAGTTACTTCTGTCAGGAACTCTGTCCATGACGAGAGAAACAGCAGTACACTCCTTGGCCTCTTTACCTACAGATTCTGAGGGTGACCATGAGCGAGCTGCCTAAGCACAGCAGACATGTCAGTGGCCACTAGAGTACCACAGCTGAGGCTCAATGACAGGCACCCTGCATGGGGTCATCTAATTCTCCCATCATCTCCTTGTAAGGAAAAAACACACTCCTCAAGGCCACGGGGCTACTAAGGCCAGTGCTGACTTGGAGGTCGGTTCTGGCCCATGACCTCGTACGTACGATGCTCTTCTCACTCAGGACAGCTCTGCTTTCCAGGGAAGAGGCTGGGACTAGAGGCAGAAGGTAGCCTTTGGGGTGGGGTGGGGGAGACAGCTGCAGCAGCCAGTTTGGCGCTGACACCCCCACCCCCCAAGTCCAAGGCAAGAAGCTACAGGCAGATATAGAGCTAGAAATGGAAGTGGATGCCTCTGTTCTTGACTGGTTGGCCTATGGTAGAGAAGAAGGCTTTGGTCACCTGGGGAGAGAACCACAGGGCTCTGACCCAGGGGGTGACTGCTAAGAGGGGACAGAGAACTTAACTCAGGGCTTGTGAAGGCTCCTGGGGCAACAGTAGGCTGTGGTAGAATCAGCTTGGCATGAAAAGGTGTATGGATTGCCCACAGGAGCCCACGGCAGGGCACAGCTCATTCTCTTCTATGTGATCAGAGGTGGGTCTTGAGTGGGATGAGCCTCTGGGGACAATGTCCAAGTCAAGGTCACCTCAGGTGAAAGGCAGAGGGAGCGCTCAATGGATGGACACCTGTGGGAGTTTAAGCTGCTCACTTCCACACCACAGACCCCCTGCCTCCCTGAGTCAGAGACCCTGCAGGGAGCCTCACTTCCATCCACAGAGCAGGGACAGTGATAGGTTGAGTTTCTGAATGACTAGATGGCCTGGGGGGAACTCCCGGATCTCCACCTGGGGCAAGGCTTGGCTGAAAAATCTCCAGGTAGTCCCAGTTGTGAGGGGCAGGGTAGACACAGACAGACATAGGGCAGCTAAACTGTGGTGTCATCTGACCGTGGCTGATATGCCCTGATCCCGTGACCCAGGAATCACAGTGGGGGCAGAAACAGAAGGCTTGCGCCATGCTGAGTGAATGGCATGCATCTGTCTGAGGATGAGTGTAGGGTTCTTTTCATTCCCCTTCCACAGTATATGGTGAACTGCTCTGAACAGCTCCTTCCCCAGGGGTGGGACAGTTGAGTCCTACAGGGTCCTGAGAAATCCTGGCTACTTGGGAAGGGTCACATGTGCCTGCCATGGCCACTGGGCACAGAATGCAAGGTCAGATGCATTCACCTTTGCGCCAATGAACAGTGTCATGTGGAAAAGTAGGGATTCCAGATGCCTGGTGGCCTGCTCCAGTTTGGGGGGACGCAGGTTTCCTGGGTGTTCAGTTACGCCCAGCAGGTGATGGCCATCGGGCTGCTGGGAAGGCAGAATAACAAGGCAGTGCTCAGGCTCCGAGTAACCAGGGCTGGGCATGAAACATCACAAATAGGGTCATAGCATAGGGGTCATCCTTAGCTGGTCAGGCAAGTTCACACTCCCTCTCATGGAGACAACACCCAACACCTCTGTGTACCTGACACATGAAGCCCTGCTATGCGCCAAGCATTGTGAGAGACTCTTTGACCCTTGACCTCTGTTATTGTGGGATATGCAAATGAGTCGACAAAGCATTTCTCATGGCAGGAAGCCCTAGGTTTCTCTATAAAAACAGGTGTTTCTGTATACAGCTGTACACCCAAGGGTCAGGATGGAAGCAGGGGAGGGTGGAGCGGTGTACACCATGTTCCTTTGGACCCCCAAAACCCAGGATGGCACATTGTACATTGTCAAGGTCAAACACATAATTGAGTTAGCAAGAGGATAAATATCAAGCAGAGGCCTGAAGCGTGAGAAGCCCAGGAGAAGGAGAGCAAGGACAGTGTTCTAAGCAGCAGGAACGGCACGTGCGGAGTCAAAGACGCATGTTCTGGTGCAAAGAACTTCACACAGGTACGGTGCTGCAGCTGCAGAGGAGGGGTAATGGGCATGAGTGACCTGGCCGGGGAGAAAGGAGCAGGAGAGGCTGGCTCCCTGGAACTGTCAGACCTTGTGACCCATTGGGGAAACAAGAGTGAGTGGTGTGAAGAGTGACCTCTCGTTGTTCCATCGGTCAAGCGGATTGGAATCCAGACAGGAGGCAGGGAGACCCACGGGGTACCCAAGTGCCTGGGAAAGAGGATAACAGAGACTAGGCAGGAAGAGTGGTAGGCTGGAAAGAATGAGTGGGAAGAATGGCCATCAGAGGCAGAGCGGAAGCAGGGAAGGACAGAAGAGAGAGAGGGCAGCTGTGGAGATTCTGTCTTCTGGACAAGCGGTGTCCTCCTTGACATAGAACAATGAAGTCAGAGGAAAGGGTGTGAAGTAGTTGGGGGGCGGGGGGTATGTTCACTGAGTATGACACAATTTTGAGACAGGGTCTCATCAGCCCAGGCTGGTTTGCAACTCATTACGTAGCTTGAAATTTGTGATCCCCCTGTCTCAGCCTCCCAAGAACTGGCACTGCCACTCCTGGCACTGTTGAATGGATGAAATGAGCTCTTTAGAGTGGGCATTAGGCAGAGCTGTGGCTTCTTGAATCTCTCCCCCACCCCTCCGCCCTCCTCCCACACTGGTCTTTTCTCTATTTGCCCTGGGGATCTTTCTGAGGGAAGGAGCTGTCCATCACGACTCATCAGAACCCCCTCACACCCAGGGACTCCCCCATGCTCCTACAGTCTCAGACTTTCCTACTCACCTCAGAGCCCACACAGGTGCTGTTCCCTCTGCCTGCATGCTTTTCTCCTTCTGCCTTCCCTGGTTACCTCTTCGCATTCTTTCAATCTCAGCCTTAAAACAGAGTCACCTCATCAAGCAGTCCTCATTGACCCTATGACCAGGGGAGGTCTGTTGGGAGGAAATTTCACATCCTTCTTCCTGTCCTTGGCACTCAGCTTACATCCAGAACCATATTGGTATCACTGACTTGTCTCAAGGACCCTCTGCTGAAGCTATGGCCGCACCTGTCCTGGAGCCCAGCAAGGTACCTTGCACATAGTAGGTCCTCAACCAGCATTTGTCAAAGAGAGAATGTTACAAGTGTCATTCAGAAGATGTCTGGTATCACAATGCTCGTGTGGCAGCAGGTTTCCAACCTTAGTCAACTGGTCCCAAAGAAGTAGAGTCATGGCCCTGGAGACGTGGTTGTCTTTAGAGACGTCTCCAGTCACTCTGCAAACAGAAGCTCTTCTTGGACTCCATCCCTGTCTTCAGCTGCACTCTGGGTCGTCTGTGTTGGGAACCGTTTTAAAGTGCTCCTACTAAAGTGCTAGTCTCTGTTGACCGTGCCCAGCCTGGAGGATGCATGGGGCAGGATCAGGGATCTCAGGAAGTACGGCATGCACAAAAGATCTGGGGACACATCACTGGGCTGCTCAGGTGTCCTACCAGGAGGTCTGGGGTCTGGGCTCAGCCATTAGGTTATAGCTGAAGACCAGGTAACAGCTTTAGTTGAGGGACAAACATGTCTGTGGTCAGAGCCAGAGTCCAAACAAGAATGCAAAGGTGCAGGTTGGGAGCACACGGATTTCCTTATTTTTCTCTTTCTGACTTTTGAGATCATATGTTTTGTGAACACCGGCAAAGGCCCCCAAGGAGAGCCACAACCCAGAGCAGGATAGTAGCCATGTGGAAGAGGGGGAGATCTGGCATCAGGCATTGGTAGGCCTTGTCAATAAGCTGTGCCACACAGTCTGCCAGACTTGCTCTGAACCATCCTGGCCTCAGTTCATCCTCCCATTCCCCAGATGGCCAGAGAGGCTAAGCCAGTTGCTCAAAGCCACACAGCTGGTCTATGGCAGGAGAGGTGACTGTGGTCCAGGGAGGAGGCTGGGCAGGATTTCCCACATCTGACTGTCTTTACATCCTTGGCTATCATCGATGCCCCTTCCAGCTCTCTGTAGCCTTCATCTCCACCCCTGCTCTGTGAGCGACCTTGGGTCATCACCCAGCCAGCACCCTACATACAGCACCAGTCACCTCCCTCAAGTCCATAGCTGTGATCCAGTGCCACCTGGCTCAGGGATCCCCCATTCTCCAGCTTCCCACCCCAAGCAGAAGGGCTCCCACTCCCAGCAGCATCCCCATGGGGCCTGTCTTTTCCTTACCCTCTGGAGTGTCAGCTATAGAGACGTGTACCTCAGTCCTGCCAGGACCACCTGGCCCAAGGCCTTTCAGTGGGAGAGGGAACACAGCAGAGTGGGTAGGCACATGGTACTGAGGGCAGACTGCCAGGGGCCGAGGTCCAGGCTTGCTATTTTTCTTGTACAACCTTGGGAATGTTCTTCCCTCTCTGGTCCCCACCTGTCAGATGGAACCCTCCGTAGATGCTGCTCTTTGGGGACCGTGCCAGAGCTGAAATGAGGAGGAGCCATCAGTAGGAAAGGAAGGCCCTGGGACAGGCTACTAGTGTGAAACACTTGGTTAGTCACTCCATTTTCTGGTTTGGAGTCCCCAACTGCCACTCTGCTACAGGAGCACGAAACTCCTTCAACATCCTGGCACATCTTGTCCCTACGACCCCTCTGTATGTGTGTATGCTTCCAAATGTGTCTTTTTCAGGCTGGGCATTCTCTTGAGTCATAGGATGGTGCCTGTGTTTTCTTGGAAGAGTGTTTCTCCATCTTTCTGAGAATGACTTAAATCTCTAGCAGGGGAGTGCACACAGGTTGGGGATCCTCTCTCTGCCCTGGAAAGTTCTAGCAGGTGCCTGTGAATACTCGCCTGTGTCCATTCAGCCCTGGCAAACCCCACTCGGGGGCTCACTCTGTGCTGAAAACTGAGTCAATCTTTCAGTGTGTGTGTGTGTGTGTGTGTGTGTGTGTGTGTGTACATAAGCCATAGTCAACCTTGAGCATCATTCCTCATGACAGTTTGTTTTATTGTTATTGTTTTAAACTTTATTATTATTGTGTGAATGTATTGTGTGATGTGTGTGTATGGGGCATGCCACAGTGCGTATGTGAAGGTGAATGTCAGGGGACAAATTTGGGAAGTTGGTTCTCTCTCCACTTTAACGTGGGCTTCAGGGATTTGAACTCAGGTTGTGAGGCTTGCATGGCAAACACACACTGAGCTGTGTTGCTGGCCCTACCTTGTTTTTTTGGAGATGGAGTTTTCACTGGCTTGGGGCTGGCTAGCTAAAGAGCCACAGGGGTCTGGCTGACTCTGCTCCCCATTACTGGGAATACGGAACATACACCATCTCACCCAGCTCTTTTCTGTGGGTTCTGGGAACTCGAACTCAGATCCTCCCGTCTGTGAATCAAGCACTTTACCAGCTGGCCTGTCTCCCGAGCCCGGTCTCCTGCAGACACTATCTTAGACCCAGTGTCTCTCTTTCTCAGCTTGGGCTCCTCTGGCCCCGATGAAGCTCCAGTCTGGCTGCCAGTCATTTCCCGTGGGGAACTGCATCACTTTGCTGTGACTGCAGAGACTTTCTGAGCCATTTCCTCCTGGAAAGCTTCCAGTGTGGAGCCATGACCCCAAGGGGAGAGCAATGCTTACCAACCCCTGCAAGCCCTGCTTTACAGCCTGTTCTCCTGACTCACACCTTGTCTAGACTCTAGACGGAAGACAGCGGGGTGAAGCATCCCACAGAAGGCTGCTCATTGTCCTAGATAATTACAAGAGCACATCTGGGGGTCCTGGGCACAGTGGCAGGACCAGGGTAGCAACATAGAAGGTGAGTCCTGGCCATCTTGCACACACAGCTGAGACTTGGTGGAGACAGACGTGACTTCCTGGTGGGCTTGTCTCTGTACCACGGTTTCAGGGGCTCAGCCTCAAGCAGGGTCCCACTTGCCGCCCCTTCAAAGACTAGCTTCTGCTGAAACACCTATGTTCCAAATTGGTTGCTTCAAACCCAAGGCCCTCCTGAGGTTCAACTCCACCACGTCCAAGCTGTGTGTCCTCCAGCTAGCTACTTGACCACTCTGTGCCTCAGATCTCTCCTTTAGAAATGGGATGCTCACAGTAGGCCTGATACAGAGATCCATGAAATGTTTTGCACACTCCCCAGTACCTGTATGAAGCATGCAGTAAATATTAGCTAGTTATTATTCTCATCAAAAGTGAGAAAATATAAAAACAATACTCTTACTAACTTAAGAAACACAGGGGAAAGAAGAGAATTACCAAAGCCACAAAATGAGCATGGAGGAGGCCTCTGAACTCCAAATCAGGGAGTTTTTTTTTTTTTCTACTCTCCTGCAGCCGGTTGGCTGTGTATTCTTGTGTGTGTGTGAGTGTGTGTGTGTGTGTGTGTGTGTGTGTGTACATGTGCGTTCTTTATTGCATAAAGCCACTGTATTATGTGTGCTGTCAGATATCCTATTAAAAAGCAAAGTGAAAAAAACAGTGAGCAGTCTTCCTCTGCCTGCTCCTGCACTGATTACAAAATTAAATTAAGCTCTGGGGCTCGCTGCTGCTATTTGATGGGGAATACAATGAATTGCTCTTTGCCTCCCTGTGAGAAGTCCCTGAGACTGGAGCTGGGGGAGCTCAGCCCCAGACAGTATTTCTTCCTCCCAATGCCCGGGGGGCAGAGCCTTCCTCTCTAGAAATGTTAAGCCCCTGCACCCGGCTGCCTTTTTATTGGGTTAATAAAACACCAGACCCATCAAGTCTCCAACTCGTAAAGGTCAGTGAGTCACGTCTGAGTGCAGAGGGGAGGTGGAAGGGTAGCTGTTCCCTAGAAGTGGGGGTGAGAGAAGCCACCCCCCCCTCACGCCCCGCTCCCTGGGCTGGCATGGGCTCTGGGGCTCAGACCAGAGTGCTCCAGGGGCAGTGAGGGCAATATGACAGGAAGCTGCACGGATGCCCGACTGTGAGCAGGGTTACCAGGGAAGGGTCAGGAGCTGGCAGGAAAATGGCAGCAACTGGAGGGAGAGACAGTAGTGCCATGCCTGCATGTGCCTTAGAGCTACCAAGTTCTGGTCCAAAGTATGTGTCTAAGGCTGCCTTTACCCTCGATCGATCGATCGATCGATCGATCGATCTATTGCCGCTGTGTCAGGGACCTGAGGATGGGCAACAGGCCACCCTGAAACAGTGGCAATTCCTGTTCTCTCCTAAGGGTCCTGAGTGGCTGGGCTCAGCTGGGAGGTTCTTCTCTTCCATGTGGAGACCACTGGGTGACAGTGAGTGGACAAGCCACTTGCCTGCATCTGGAAGCACAGCTGGATTTGGGGAAGCCTCGCTTTCCAAGTGGCTGGGGGTTCTTCCCAGCCAGCACCGAGCATCCAAAGGGAGCTGGGGTTCCAATGGTGAATGTAGACCTTGGTGGGCTTAGGAGAAGAAATACGCACAATCACTTCTGTGGCATCCTATTGGTCCAAACAGATAGATGGTCAGATTGGAAGGGAATGAAAGTAGATTCCACCTAGCACGGGAGGAGTAGTTAGGGGCTGGCAGCCATCTTGAACCTACCAGTCTTCTCTGTGGTTTTCCTTTGCCTCTGGAATAGATAGATTCCAACCTCTTTACCCCAGTGGCCTCCAGGGACAGGATCTCTGTCTATACCACTCTACACCTACCTCATGCCACTCTGTATCTTTGCTGTATGTCAGCCCACAGCCCCTCCAGACCCTCCATCATGCCCAACTCTTCCACCTCAGGGCCTGGCATTGATGCTCCTTGCTTGACTAGCTGTCAATCTTAAGAAGACAGCCAAAAAATGACACCACAGGACTTCCCTCTTGCAGCCAGCAAACATTTACTGTGCACCTACTACCTGCTGAGCATACAAAATATATTCCTTGTTATTCTCCACTTTAGCACCCCCTGGTTTTAATGCTTTGTTTTCCTTTCTCCTATGGGAATGAAGACCTGTGTGCTTCCCCATAGTGCATGAACCAACCCCCAGAGAGTGCTTTCCCAGATATGTTGAAAGAATGAAAACCGTTGCTTAGTCTTGTGACCTTGACCAAGTGACTTGACCTTGACCTATCTGCCTCAGTTGCCCCATTCGTGATGTGGTTAATTGAGAGTATCCTCCTCATAGGAATGTCACAAGGATACAATTACCACAAGCGAAGCCCCTGGCCTGGCTGAGCATACAGCAAGACACCGTCAACACACAAGCCTGTAGTAACCGTCATCTCATTAATGAGGTCTGGACTCTGCTGTGACAGGACCCAGCTTGAGTGCTGGTGGAGTCAAGGACCTTGCTGGCTGCTTCTTGGTTTCACCTCAAGGGGACTATCACTGTGCCTGGCACTCAGTGAAACGAATTTGCTGATTGAACTGGCAGCCTGTGTGGGTCCATCCACACAGAGGTTCTGCCTACTGTCTGTCATTATTCACATTCTAAGAACCCTTGCCTAACATGCACTGCCCTTTACTTCTACAGAGCTATTTGTTAGCCATGTGGCCCAGTTGCTGTATCATTGACCTCTGAGAAGCAGGGGCTGGAAGACACTGTGTGTTACAATGCCCTTGGTTATCAGTCTTCTTACAAAATGAAGGACAGAGGCCCTCACTTGAAGGGGTCTTACTGGGTGCTGAGTACTGTTACTGCTTTGTGTCTGTCAATCAGTCATCGATCTGACTGAGGTTCAGAGAGGTTCAGTAACTTGCCAGAGGCCCAGCCGTTCAGATCAGTTTGATGTTTGTGTCTAGACTCTTGTCTCTGGTCCTCCAAAGGCCCTGCCACACTTCTGTGTTCACCTCTGCAGCTGTCCCTTGCCTGAAGACCCAGGAACAAGCCGCTGGGTGGGCTTGTGATCTGTGCCAACAGTCCCACACACCGTCATGCTCAGAAGATGCCCACTCTTGCTATCCACCCTGCTGCCACCATGATGAAACCCTTGCTAGCTGCTGAACCGGATCCTGTGTTTTCATCCGCCCTTGCCAGCCTGGCCTCTGGAGACAAGGGCTCAGGCAGGTACTTCTCCCCCACATTCCCAACCTCATCCCTAGGTACATCTGAAATATATGCTGGTCCTGGGAGGGGACAGGGACGTTGGTGGCCCAGGGAGATGGAAATGTCAAGGCCCAAACCCTCAGATCGTCCTCTGCCCTAGCCCTGGGGTCATAGGCTCTCCTGCTTGGCTAGCTTGCCAGCCTCCATGCCCAGACCACTGCTTCTAGGTTTGTAAATGTCACATCCAGCAGAGGGCAAACACGCTTGGGCTGCTGTGCCTGCCTTTCTGTTTACCTTCCTCTCCAGTCAGAGCAGGCCTGGAGACTGTAGGCAAACTCCACCACAAGGGCTACACCAAGGAGCGGTGCCGGGGTGACCAGGAGGAGGGGTGGGAAGAGGCTCTGTCCTGCAGAAGCAGAAAGGAAGCCTGCCTGGACCAGCTTTGTGGGAAACCAGGCTTGGGTATATGCTTTTATCCAGGGGCCCTTTACCAAGTTATGTGAAGTCCCCCACACAGGGCTGCCCTTCTATCGGGGCCAGGAGTGTAGTCTTTCTGTAGCGCAGGTTAACTCAGCTAAGTCTTGCTGTCTTCTTCAGGGTCTTCGGATGACACTGGAGGATGGAGCACCAAGGTTGGGGAGTGGCTTCTCCCTGAATGCTTTTGGTACTACAGCAGAGCTTGGGGATATGGGACAGAGGAGCGGCTGAGTGACTGATGTCAGGCCTTCCGGGCTTCTGGGGGATGGCCTACAGAGATGGGCAGTGTTCTTAGGGAGGAATGTCTAGAACACCCCTCTGGAGTTGGGAGCTCTAAGGAAGGAGTGAGAAGGGAGTAGAATGGGGACGTGGACGGGGACACACTCTGGTAGTTTGAATGTGATTGGCCCCCATAAGCTCAGAGGGAGTGGCACTATTAGAAGGTGTGGCTTTGTTGGAGTAGGTGTGGCCTTGTTGGAGGAAGTGTGCCACTGTGGGGGTCAGCTTGGATCGGGCTCGGTGTGACACTCAGTGAACTTCTGGTTGCCTTTGGATAAAGGTGTAGAATTCTCAGCATCTTCTCCAGCACCATGTCCGCCTGCATATGCCACGGCCTGCCATGATGATAGTGGACTAGACCTCTGACACTGTAAGCCTCTCCAATTAAATGTTTTCCTTTATAAGAGTTGCTGTGGTCCGCCTTTAATCCCAGCACTTGGGAGGCAGAGCCAGGTGGATCTCTGTGAGTTCGAGGCCAGCCTGGTCTACAGAGCGAGATCCAGGACAGGCACCAACACTACACAGAGAAACCCTGTCTTGAAAAAAAAAAAAAAAAAAAGAATTGCTATGGTCATGGTGTCTCTTCATGGCCATAGACACCTTAAGACACACATCTACTAGATAGAGGGAAGAAGGAAGAGGAAAGGGGGTAGGTGAGTTTTACCTTTCCTGTCCAGTCAGAGCAGGCCAGGAGACCAGAGGCAAACTCTGCCACAAGGGCTACACTAAGGAGCCACACCTGGATGGCCAGGAGGGCCCACAGACCCTCGGGTCAGTGTGGAAAGCAGCTTACCCTGTGCCTTTGACCACATACGCCATCCCTGCTGGCTCTGTGCAAGCCCCTGTTGGCTGTGTCTCCTGAGCTTTCTTCCTGACTCTCCCACCTCTGAATGTCTTCTCTTGTTGGACCCCTGCCTCCTCTCTGGCAGGGTTTAAACTTGACCTGTCTCTTTGGCTTCTGCTCCATGGCCTGTCCCTAGCCCTTCCGACCCCTTTCACTGGCACCTTTGGTGGTTACCCAAGCTGCAGGTGATTTAGGGACCTGACACAGAGTCCGTGACACGTTGTGGGAGCTCGTATTGCTGCAGAGCCTGGTGCCGTGGAGGTAAGCACCACCCTCCATCTCCAGATGCTAGTCTGGGTACGTCTGACAGCTTCTGCTTTCTCTGTGTCGTTTCAGTGTAGTGGAGCATATGTGTGATCTCTACACTTGGGACACTGAGGCAGGAAGATCACCATAAGTTCAGAGGCAGCCTGGATCATAAAGTGAGGTCTACACACACACACACACACACACACACACACACACACACACACACACACACCAATTTAGGTGTACTGCACCCAAGTATCCACCCTCTATGTTAGTCCTCATGGGCCACTGACAGGCCCCAGCACTGGGCTGACTGTCTGTCTGTCCCTGTACTGCCTCTGAGTGTCTGCTATGGGATTCTGGTTCTGTCTCCATATGTTGCTTCCAGATAAGTCTATCTCCTCACGTCTCTGTCTATTCTATTTGTGCTTCCGGCTCTGAGGAGGGTCTATGCCCATCCCCCACCCCCACCAAGCTCTTGATGTTTTCTGTCTCTGTCCCTCTGCTACTTAGCACCCAGCATTAAGTGACGCCGACGTCTAATTGCAGGGACAACCCAGGAGCATGTTCTCCAAGCCAAATTACTCCTAGACAGCCAGGGCCTAACTCAGGACCTTGGGCCACGCTGCCCCTCCTCACCCCCCCCCCCCCCCAGTCTTTCATGTCACATCGAGGAAGTTTCCTGAACTCTGTGTGACACTGCTGTCAGGGCCTGACTTACCAGGGGAGCATGAATAATTAAAAGCTGCAGCCAGGCTTGTTCCGACTTAAGCTGTATTAGTGTTGCTAACTGTCCCGACCCGTTTAATATTCATGCCATTCTCAGCTCCTTTAAAGAGGGGGGAGCTTGCTACCTGATTTAAATTGCGCCTGTCAGTTTCGATTAAAGATCAGGTTGACCACAGTTGCAGGGAAATTAAATGAACATTCTCTTAAGCAATATCATAGAATTTAATGTAGCAATTAATATCTATTGCAATGTGGTGCCGTCACAGCTGCTTGACATAGAATGGAGGACTCATGGGGGTGGGGGAGGCTGGCAGGGCCCCTAAGTCTCCGTTCTCCAGAAGTGAGGCCCCGGCGGGTCCTGGTCTTCAGCTGGCTTCATGTCTGAGGGGGGCAGAGAACACACATAACAGCTGCTATCATACAGGGTCTAGCCTCACTCGCTCCTGCAGCCTTCTGTGGAGCTCCTGTTGGGGAGTCTGAGGCACTGGGCATTAGAGGCTGGTCAAAAGTGCTAATGATTTGTTGTCAGAATGGGACAGTGTGTGTCAGGAGCCCCACCCACTGAGAACCAGCCAAAGAGGAAGATAGGAGGAGGCGTGGCTGAGCTCTCACACCCTGGGCTTGCCTTTGAGGTCACGTGACGCTCAGGATGCCAAATGGAAGCTTCCAGGCAGCAGGCTGCACATGGACCCTGGCAGTTGGCTGGATGGACCTGCCACAGCTGGGCTGGGGAGCGTTGCTGAATCTGCTCCTGATGATCTGAAGCCAAGCTGCACGGAGTGGGTCTGTGGCTGCAGCTCATCCTTGGTTCCTTATCTGAAGGATGGGAACCATCACCTACTGAGAGGCAGGAAGAGAAACCAGTGAACTGTAGGCTGAGGTGCTATGTTACCTAGTGGTTAGGGACACAGCTTTAGGAGTTAGGTATGCTGGATTTGAACACTGGGCTCCTCCATGTCGAGGGTGCCTGTCTTCTGGCAAGGTAATCACACTGATTCAGTTTCCCCGTCCTCAGAATGCAGATAAGAAATAGTCCTTTGTCTTAGCATCTGCCCAGGGGGTAACTATGCTAATGCAGGCTAATGAGTGTTCAAAGCAGAAACTGGTGCCAGGGCCATGTGAGCCCTAGCTGTGGGCCCCCGCCCCGTGACAGTCAGGGCTGACATCGGGTTGTGGCTGAATGTGAAATGGCTTGTAAGACACTGTGCAAGAGGAAAGTGCTGCCTTCCCTGTTCATTTCATCTGATTCCCATAAAAGCACATGCATAATATATAAGGTATATATGTTATGAAGATAATAAAATGAAGACCAATATTCTCATCTGATCTAAGAACCAGAACATTCACCAGGCATGGAAGCCCTAGTGGGGGTTCCTCCTCATTCTAACTCTTACTCCAGCCCTGGGGACTCGGCGCCAAAATTGGATTTGTCACCGACTTGCTTTCCTTAAAAACATAAAGTCTGTGGATTTTGTGTTTGTGTAAATAAAACAGGTATTTATTTTGCAACTTTTCCCTATTCGGTTTGTAGGTTTGCTTCCTGTGTGTAGCTGCAGGGGACCCATTTCCAGGGCTGTTCAGTTTAGCAGTGTGGTATAACCCCTGCTGGGAATTCAGGGTAGGGTCTAGGTCACGCTGCAGTGAGCATTGCCACTGAGCTTCCAGGGCCTCAGAGTCACAGTTTCTGGAAGATTCATGTTCGCGGGACAGTCACAAGGTGCAACAGACACAAGGTTCAGGTACCATGGCCTTGCTCTGTGTAACTTCATCCGGTCTCCAGATGTGTCCTAAAAGCACAGTGACATCAGACCAGACCAGGCCAGACCTAGGGCAGTGGAGGCCAAGGAGAAGGCAGGGACCTAGGATAACTCAGGCCTCTCAGGGGTCGATAGAGCCAACCCAACTCTCTGTGCTCCTGCCCTGAGCCACACCACTCTCACACTCACACAGCACACGGGGTCCCTAAGGGTAGACGGGTGAGTCGGGAGGTTGCTACTGAGTTAGCAGTCTGTACCTGACCCCTCAGCACCAGTTTCTCAGTGGAGAAACTGAACTTTAGAGAGGTTGGCACAGTCAACACTGACGTATTCACTCAGTAAGTGGCTGAACTCTGCCCTGACGCACCATCCTGGTGGTCAGAACACTGGGAAGACATGGAAAGAGT
Organism: Peromyscus eremicus; assembly: GCF_949786415.1. Taxonomy (NCBI): domain Eukaryota; kingdom Metazoa; phylum Chordata; class Mammalia; order Rodentia; family Cricetidae; genus Peromyscus; species Peromyscus eremicus. The sequence goes on from NC_081417.1 coordinate 136,545,736, forward strand.
CAGTAGCCACAGTGGGTCCTTGCATGTGCCCCTCCCCCACCAGCCCCATGCTAGAGATGGATGGTAACAGGTAGTCATCTGTGGTTACAAGGATACTACCTGATCTCTGCCCTGGGAGATAGAACTAGGGATAAGACATTTTCTAGAAGCTTCCAGTGCCATCCTGGAAGGAATGTGCCCAGTCTCGGGCCACTAAACCTCATAAGGAGACTCTTCAATATGCTCCCTTACAATCCCTCTGAGGAAGATTCCAGGCCTCAAAGGGCAGGAAATCAGTGTCTTGCTATTTGCATTTTGCACCAAGGCATCTGCTGGAGATGATACATGGCCAGCTGACCCAGCTCCACTCTGCCTGACAGGTCTATTTCTCCCTCTAAGTGATACATTGGCTCCTGGGGTGGAGGTCGGGCACTGAGTTGTGATGCTTTAGGGAGAATTGGAGTCGCTAGATGGCTTGCTGAACCTGCAGTTCCTGGGCCTCGCCTAGGTCTGTGATTCCACGTCCCTGATGTGAAGCTGAGAAGAGGTGGCCCTAACCAGCTTATCAGGCAATTCTAACTTGGTTTGCTCCGGACCACACTGAAGAAACAGTTGGGCTGGGTGAGGGGCTGCTGTGCTCAGACATCTGTCTCCCTCAGCACCGCGGAGCCCAGACTTTTCTTTTTCTGAGACAGGGTCTAACTATGTAGCCCTGGCTGGCCTGAAACTCACTGTGCAGATCAGGCTGGCCTCCAGTTTAGTCTCCTCAGCAGTCCCAGAGCTTCGGAGGCTAGTGTCTGGTGCAGGCTGGGCAGGGGTCCGGTTGTTTTCCTCTCTACTGGTGACTCAGAGGCCCAGGCTCCTCCCGTGTAGAGATTTCACCTTTCCTAACTTGTGTCTTCTAAGTCACTGTCCTAACTCACTTCTAAGTCTTCTAAGTCACTGAGATAGTAGAGGAAAGCCCAGGGATACTCACTCCCTAGGGGTTTTAACAGCTGGGCTAAAAAGGATAGTTTTCCATTCTGCTCGCTACCCATTGGCCTAAACCCAGCCACATGATTCCAATCTGACTGCAAGGAAAGCTGGGAAATGTAGTCTTCTTTTCAGGAAGACTGAAGAGCAAGTAGATCACTCTCTATCATGGAGATGGATTCATTCTGATACAGAGCTTCCTGAACTATTGGGCTAAGGACAAGTGGCTGGGCTGCTTCTGCTTCTGGGAGACCTTGCTGGTCACACTTGGATCTCTCAGCGCATTTTAGAAAAAGGTTCTACTCTTTTTTAGGGGTGTGTGTGACTATTATTCACAAATGGCTGCTGTGTCCCCATCTTGTCCAGCTAGAGCTAGACTGGCTTATGGGGTTTCTTTAGACTGATCATTACGTCAGTTGAAAAGAGTGTTTTGGCCTTGGTGGATAAACTCTGTGATCAAGCAGTGATGTCTGCCACAGCGTAGGAGGTTCTAGTGTTGATATGAACACCCTACAGCTATACTTCTCATCATGACTGTTAAAAGAACACACATGGCCCTCCATGACTTGTCCTCGAACCTGATCCTCCACAGTCTTCCTGTTTCTACAAGCTCAAGAGTGGTTTGGAGCAGCTTCTGGTGCGTGATAAGAGAGCCAGGAATGTGAGCTATCATCTTGATCTTCCCATCCTGTTGGCTCCTGTGACCAGGCTGCTGTGCCTGTACCCCATCGTGGTGAGGCTTCCTAGAATTAAACTCAATATTGACTATGTGAGTTGACCCATGCAAATTCGAACCATTCTTCCACCTCCCTCTTTTTATGCACCCAGTCTCTATTAGTATAGCCGCAGACTGTGTTAGCCCCTCAGTGACACATACCCTAGTGATACCATTGATCAGCTCTTGAAAGCCCGCGAAGTCTGTCTCATACACATTACAATCAAGCCTGTGTCTCAGCCTCCCTGCCTTTGTTCAGAGTTTCCTTACTGAAGATTGAGACCTTGCATTAACTCCTGTTTTATTTCATCTTGCGTGGTTCACCTTCAAGACTGCCAAGGTCCCCTTTTTTATGCCTTGAATGCTCTTTTGTCTGCTCCTAAATTGACTTTTCAGAGCCAGCGAGAAGCCTGGGTTGGAGCAGCGAGCGTTGCAATCATTGTCCTCAGGCCGCGCTGGCTCTCACTGGTGCGGTGCGCTTCGCATACAGGACCTCGCCTGAGCTTCAGAGAGATACCCGAGGCCAGACCCCAATCACACGCGCAAGTGGAGAAGCCTCCCTCAGCCCCAGTCCCTGGGACTCAGAGGCAAGATAGGATGCAGCCTGGATTTAACTCGATGCCTTTCTGACACCAGCATTAGCTACAGCTCCACTCTGTCAGACAGAGAGAGGCAACGCCAAGGCCAGACTTGGAGCTGTCCGTCACAGAGAAAACCCACTCCGGTTGGCTTAAGTAGGACATAATTTATTATAGGTTCAGGTTGCCTCACAGGACTGCTGGGAAGGTCAGTACACGGCCAGGGGAAGAAAAATTCCAACCCCAAAATGAACTGTCCTTACCAGTGCACAGTGCCTGTGATCACAGGATGTACAGGGCTCAGTTCATGCCTGGCTTCTGGCCTTGACCAAGCTTGTCTAAGAGCACCCTGGCTAGCACCTCCTGTGACTCTTCCACCCTCTACCTCCACAGAACCAGGTTATGGTGATATTTTATTTGTATTAAAATGTTATTTGTATGTTAATAAATAAAGTTGCCCGGGGGTCAGAGCTATTAGCAAGCCATAGGAAAGCAGGGCAGTGGTGGCGTACACTTGTAATCCCAGCACTTGGTAGGCAGAGCTGGGTAAGTCTCTGTGTGTTCAGGGATACAGCCATTATTGGACACACATGCCTTTAATCTCAATACCAAGCATGGAAAACCTGGAGACCTATACAGACAGGCCGTGACAAGGCGGTCATGTGGTTGGGTTTACAACCAATGAGAAGGCAGAACAGGAACACTATATAAAGACTTTAACACAGGGGTAGTTCTAGTTCGGAGAGGTAGGACCACTGAAGGAGGAAGGGTAAGGTTTTAGCTCTTAGCTCTGACCTCTTGGCTTTCTTCTTTGCATTGGTTCTGTGTTTCTTATTTAATAAGACGGTTGGTTACGTCTACACCAGGTCATATGCAAAGCTCTCCCTGTAGAGGTGTCAAGACACTGTAGCTCTTAGCTTCGTAGTCTTTCTCATTCAGAAAGACACAACGGGAGGATGTTGGTGTGATGCTTGCCAAGCTTGGGGGAACATCTGACATCCTGAGCTTCTTAGAGCTCAGCTTCGCTGGCCTCTTCCTTGGGGATGTCTGCTGTGACGTCTGGTCATCTAGAACCCTTTACACCTACCTCTGAGAATACTCTTTCTTATCAGCCTTTGAGGCACCCAGCATGGAGCAGCCGTGTGTGAGTCTCTTCAGAGAGGGCATCCCGTAGGGGGCAGGACATTGAGGGCTGGGATCTGGGCTGGAGGGCTGTGCCAAGACATGATCCTTCTTCCAAAGGGTGAGTTTACTCCTCACTGGACCCAGGATCCTGCCCCGGGCATGAAGTAAAGGAAAGAATACAGAGCTCAGCCTGCCTTGCCGACCCTCAGATCTCATGGGCAGAAGAGGACTGGGGGTCAAGGCAATGTGGCTTCCTAGGATCAGGCCCCAGTGAGGAAAGTGGGTGGATTGGGGAAGACGGCTCAGTAGGTAAAGGTGCCGCCTGCCACCAAGCCTGATGACATGTGTTTGATCCTCAGGCCCATGTGGTGGAAGGAGAGAACTGACTCTCACAAATGTCCTTTGACATGTCTGTGCTGGTACATGTGGCTCCTCATGTGGCTCCCTGCCATATTAGCCCTACCCCCACCCCACCATAGCTCCTAGCATCCCATGGTGGGTCATCTGGTCTACACCATTTCCCTAGGGACCTTCCCATGCTGGCCTCCAGAACCTACTCATAAGTGCATCTTCCTCCAGCGGGGGACGGGGCGGGGGTTCTTTGTTGTGCACTGATATCTATCTGGGTCCTTGGTTATAAGTGACAGAAATAAGCTTCAAAATGTAACCAAAGGGACATTAATTAGAAAACTCATGTCTGTTGAAGGGATGTGGTATATCATCTTAGAATTGGAATCTCTCTCTCTCTCTCTCTCTCTCTCTCTCTCTCTCTCTCTCTCTCTCTCTCTCCCCCCCCTCCCCTCCCTTCCCCTCCCCTCCCCTCCCCTCCCCTCCCCTCCTCTCCCACATCCTTTCCTTCCTCCCTTCTCTGTCTTGATCTTTCTCATCCTTTCTGGCTCCATTTTGTTTGTCGTTGTGTCAACACTAGGCCCCAGAAGCACTTCTTCCGAGAATGAATGCCTGGCAACACCCAGCGGTTCTTTCCACTCACGCCTGCAGCTTACCCTCAAGGGGCCAGAGCTCTCGTCTCTGAAGAGTGTATGCCCAGGCCTGTCTGAGGTGCCGTGGGGCAGGTGCTTTGGTTCCAGCCAGAGGAACTCTAACACTGAAGAAAAGGCAGGCTGTTCTCAGAGCGCAGGCGGGAGCATGCAGACTCCGGTTAGCATTGTGGCTGTCCGGTCACAGGGCAACAGGGTCCTGTGGGGATCGGGTGTGCTGGCCTTCTGGCCTCAAACAGTCTTCTTCAGGGCCCTACACCAGCACAGGAAAATTCATACGGCAAATGCTAAGGTGACCCTGCACGGCCAGTCACCAGAGGCAAGAACCCCATCTGGTCCAGCCTCCTTTGAAAAGGAGGCTCCTCTTCTCCTCATGCTCCTTCTCTCCTCCTCTTCCTCCCCCTCCCCCACCACACCATGTCTCATTCTGGGAACCAAACCAGGGGACTTGCACTTTCTATGCAAGCACTAGCACCGAGTTATACCCTCAACCCTTATAAAGATGCCTTTATTTAATTTAATTTAATTTTATATGTGGTGTGTGTGTGTGTGTGTGTATATCTGTGTGGTGTATGTGCTTGTGTGTTGCATGCACATATGTGTATAGGTGCATGTGCCCATTTCAAGGCATTAAGACAGAGAGCACCAGATTCCAGAGCAGGACATAGGGTGTCTTCCTCTGTCAGTCTCTCCCTCACTGCTTTGAGACAGGGTCTCTCACTGAACTAGCAGCTCACCATTTTGGCTAGGCTGGCTGACTAGGTAATTTTCGGGATCCTTGTCGCCTCCCTCCAGAGCTAGGATTCAGGCCACAGCTGCACACAGCTGCTCACATGGGTTGTGTGGATTCTGACTCAGGTCCTCATGCTTGCATAGCAAGGGTTCCTCCTTGTTGTGCCTTCTCCTCAGCCCCTAAAGATATTTTAAAAGTAAAACTGGTAACAAAGTTTTCTCTCGTGTTCAATTGGGGGTGGCTGGCTGGAGTTCTGAGTTGTAGCCTAAACAATAAGGACTGCTGTGCTCCATTAGAGATGTCTGTCACAGGCAGAGGCGGGGAGGACTGCTGCAGTGTGCCCGCCATAGCACCTAAAAATTCCCTCCAATAGGAGAGAGAAGGCTGGAGTTCCAAAATACGCCAAACTGGAGAAGCATTTTGGGGCTGGGTTCATTGTTAACCTTTGCCCTCCTAAGGCTAGTCTCTGAGTACCTGGCCACAGTTCCTTTTTCAGGATTCATCTTCTCAGTCTCCCTACACTCCCGGGGGCTTCCCAGACTTGATTACAGCTTCAAGTCTGCCTGTGGCTCCTCATTCTCTAAAGCCAGCCAATCATATCCTGACCAGGTTGTCATGGAACTTGCTGTCTTGTGATTGACACTGAGACAAAGTGGCTCACAGTTCCAGCTCAGGCCTGAGCGATGTCCCTAGCAGATGATCATCTCTCCTGCTGCCCTTGTTTACCCCAGGGACCGGGTTTCTTGTCAGGTTACTTAGTCTGAATGTTCTAGAACAATTGCAGTTATTTGTATTAGCCCCTGGTTGGCAGCATAGCTACTGAAACAGAAACCTGGTGCCAGCTTCCCTCTCCTTGATTACATATAGTTCCCAGTCATTGGATAGAATGGTCCAGGGAGGCAGGAAGGCATGCACCAGAGTACTAGAGCACTGTGCAGGGTTCCGGCTGAGAGAAGATAGGATGCACAGATATGGTCTCTGCCTGCCCGGTCTTCTACAGGCCTCCAGCCCTGGCTACCTGCCATCAGAGCCAGGGGAAAGAAAGACTGGAAACCTGATCTCAAGTGCCCCAGATGACTTAATAGGCTCCTGAGCCAATCAGCAGTGACAGTGATTTTTAAGACCAAGTCATAATTTGTGCTTGACCTCCAGAGTCAAGTTCACACTGGTCTTCTAAGGGTCTTTACAATTTTCTGTTGCTAGGAGCTGCATCTACTGGGGTCACAAGACCTCCGTCAGAGTATGTACTGTATAACACTACCGCCAACCCTTGTCAAGAAAGGAATGCCACGGTTGATTGGTGATGTCTGTCACAGACAGTATGGAGGATTGGTGAGTGTACTGGAACCATCTTCTTGGCTGGCTAGAGCTATCTCCATGTTATCTCCATATCTCCACTTGTTCTCTTCCCATCTTCTAGGAGCACCAAGGTCCGATATTCAGGGGACCTTGTATTTCCGGTCTTGGGTAAAGAACTGACCTCTTCTTGGGTTCTGTAGGACAGTCCAGTCAAAGATGCCTATTAGATTTTGGTTTCTCTCTCTCTCTCTCTCTCTCTCTCTCTCTCTCTCTCTCTCTCTCTCTCTCTCTCTCCCTTTTGTCTCTCATTGTCTCTGTCTCATCCCAGCCACTTCTCCTACCTCTGGATGAGCAGACTACAAACATTTACTCCTGCCTTCAGCACCTAGTATTCTGAGCTGTCCTCTGGGATAGGAGGAACCATGACGTGGCACTGGGAACATTTTACAGGAAGCTTGGTTCTAGAGGCCTGTTGGGAGGTCTCAGAGTCCTATGCACCAAGGCTCATCAGTCAGGCTCATCTATGTGAGAGCCTGGGCCTGCCATACAATAGCCATAGAGCCTCTTATAGCCCTGACCTGCCTGTCACTGGAAGTTACAAGAGGCCCTGGCAAATGGTTTTCTGGGTACAGAGCCAAATGGCCTTTCAGTCTCCCATGTTTAGGCAGCATCAGAGACTTGGCCTCCTAAGTGAATGTTGCTCTACATACATCGGGTTCTTCGGTCTTTACAGGAGCTGGTGGCCTCTTCTGGCTAGCCAGCCTCCGCCCTGATTCTACCTTGTCAGGCTTCCACGGTCCCTCTGGTTCTTCCTATTATAGATTTTCTTTTTCCTTTGCGACAGGGACTTACTCAGCCCAGGATGGCTTCTGTTCTCTTTGTAGCTAAGGATGGACTTGGATTTCTGATCCTTCTGTCTCCACCTTGGGATTTCAGGGTGGTTCCTTGCTGCCTCTGTCTCCAAGGACTTCTCACCTGTGTTCTCCGGCCCTGGCCTCAGGCTTGGCTTGTGGCCCGGTACCACCTCCTCTCCCACCCTGGTTCTCTGCTTCCTGGCAGCCAGTCTCCACCCACTTCCAATTTGCATTTACTCCAACCTCATCAGCACAGAGCTCATGGCTCCCAACAGGAGCAGGTGCGTACTGCTACAGAAGCCGGGGAGGAGGGTTGGCGCTTCACTCCCAGCTCCTGGCAAGCCTTTCTTCAAGGTGAAACCTGTTAGCTTCTTGATATTTGTGTTCTACAGATTCGGAGACAGAGGTGAACCTAGAATCGTGATACACCTGGGAAACTGCATCAGTAATAGTGCCCGGGACAAAGGAGGAGACGGCAAGCTCTGGCCTTGCCCTTGTTAGGGAATGAGGAGAGGGTAAGGGCACAGCTCAGCGTGACAAGGGCTTTTGCATTCACCTCGGGAGAGAGGTGATGTCACAGCCCCATTTTATAGAAACAGACTGAGGAAGGGTTGTGCACCAGGTCCGAGCTCCTGAAGGCAGTAAATGGCCGAGGGAAGATTCAAACCCAGGCAGCCTGAGCTTGGCCACATTGACTGGGGGGTTGTGGGGGGGATTTGTGGGTGGCAAAGTATTGCTGATCTGCTTCTGAAAGACCTTCCCAGGGGGGAACTGGGGACGTGTTCCCTGGGTCCTCTGAGGTTCTAGGTAGTTTGTAAATAAGGACATCAGCCTTATAGGAAGAAGATTCTGCCAGGGTCTAAGATACAGGCTTGATCCGCAGATGGTACAAAGCATCCAGCTCCAGCCCTGCCCTTCCCAGCTGGGTGACTTTGAGCCACTTCCTTCACTTCTCTGAGCCACAGGGCCAGCTGTCATTGTGAAATGCAGACAACATCCAAGGCAGCTTGCGGCTGTTTTTAGGATTCCATGAACGAGTGATGTGGGGGGTGGGGGGGGGAAGCAATTGGCACAGCCAGCTCCCTAAATACAGACTGCAGTTGCTGAGGTTGGAGTGTGTGTCTCCATGTTGTCCCATCTCACTGCCACTGACTGTAGGAAACCGTACTTGGAAGCCAGGGTCTAAAAGGGAACAAGGGCCCGAGCTAACAGCTGCGACTTCTTTCCCACAGCCCAGGCACCTGGGGGCAGCAGAAGACAGGCTTTCTTGCTCTGAGGGGACTGACAAGTGTAATCATATAGTTTAGCAGGGACAACAAAGTGGCCCTGGGTACAGGATCTGTTACTGACTGTGAGCAGGGCTGGCTGTAGGCATTGCCTCCAGAAGATCCCTGCAGGAGATTCCTGCTGGATTCTGCACCTGCTGCCTCCTGCCTGCTCCACTTGGACCTGGCCAACTGGCCAGGTCTCTGGACCTTCAGAATTTGGTTCTAGAAAGCCCTTCCAAGAAAGTGCTGAGCAGCCTGGGCTGCTGTGGGAATGCTCCAGACACCTCAGAGTGGAAACACATTGTCTCCAGTAAGCAGGAAAGATGCAGGGAATTACAGCCTGCAGTTCTGTCTGAACCCAAGGATGAACAACCTGCAGCCCCTCCTTGGTGGCTCTCTGGTCAGTTGATGACCTTGGTCTTTGTTTCCCTGAAATACTAAAGCTTTCAGAAGTGAGCTTCGCTACCCCTACTCCCCACACCCAGACCTCCTACCTCTGTGCCCACAATGTTAGATGTCCTTCGGTCTCCTTCACTGTGACTAGGTGGCTCATTCCACCACAAACGTGATGGTAATTACACAGCCCATCTTTAAAATGTCCCTCTCTGGCCCTCACTTGCCCAGGCCGAGTCTGTTTCTCTACTTCCTTTGCATCAAAACCCTGAGGGCAAGGGAGAAAGACAGACAGGACTCACTCTCTGAACTGTCATAGTCCCTCTCTCCCCCTCCTTCTCAAACCTGGCCACCATGGTTCAGTGCTTTCCCCCGGTGAAGGTCTGTGTCACCCTCCACCTACATAATGCCAAACCTGTCATCAGTCCAGTCCTCCAGCCTCAGTGGCCGCAGGGGTTGGCTGTACCCGCCTTCTGGATCCCCTCCTCCTTCCGGATCCCCTCCTCCTGCTGTCCCCCAGTCTCTTTTGTAGATTTCTAATAATCTCCGGACTCCTGGTTATCAGGGAAGCCCGGGGCTTGGGGTCACTTAGCCCTTCTGCTTCACACGCCAGTTCTGAGCCTGCGATAGACTAGCTCAATTGCCAGATTGATTGGATGGAGAAATGCTCAGCGGATTCCTGAAGCACACCGTGAGGGGCTGTTTCTGATGGTGTTTCCCACAGTCACAAGGGCCCTGACCTAAGGAAGATAAGCCATTGATGGATTCAAAAATCTGAGTTTTTTGAGGTGCTCAAACTATGAAAGATGGGGCCTAGCTAGAGGAAGTAGGTCACTGGGGTCATCTTTAAGGGCTCTGTCTTGCCAGGGCCCCTCTGGTTGCTGCTCCATCTGCTTCCTGTCCACCATGAGGTGAGCTGCTGTGTCTCAACTTCCTTGCCACAGTGGACAGAACCTCTGAAACCATGAGCAGAATAAATCTTTCCTACCTGTTCTGGCTTAGGTCTGAAAGGTCCCCTGCAGGGTCCCATGTTTGAACACAGCCTACTACTGATGGTGCCTCTTTGGGACACGGTGGAACCTTTGTAGCAGGAGGCATGGCTGGGAGAGGAAGGTCATTGGGGACAGGTCCTTGAAGGTTATAGACTACCCTGCTTTAGGTTTGAGCTCTTGGTTTTCTAATCTGCCAGGACTGAGAAGTAGGAGCCACTTACAGGATTAGGTTTGCGACCCTAACTTTAAGAGAGTAGTTATTAACATAAGAGACTAGCCAGGCAGTGGGAGCTTACTGCATGCTTGCCGGATGGGTACTGTTTCCTTTTTCACCCAGGTATTTCAGGCTTACTTGGGCATGGACTGCACCTCTTCAGCTGCGAGTATCATCTTCCTTCAGACAGGTGTTCCGGACAGTCCCGAGAATGATCTACAATAGCTAACTTTGCAGTTTTGAATGAGTGAGTGTATTGAGTATATAGCAAGCTGAAGAGAAAGAATGACTAGCAAGTGAGTGGTAGATAGAAGCAAATAGTAGAACATCATCAAATCTGATGTTGACAACATTGGCGGGAACCTGCAGAGGAAACCCTGCTGAGTCAGTCCCTAGCCAGTGCAGTTCCTTACAGGGAAAGTCTAGGCAGAGCAGAGGGTCCCCAGGTGAGGCTTCTGGGAGAAAGAGCAGACAGCAGCAGGAAGGTGACATCAACCAACTGAGGGTTACAAATATCCGGCAGAAATCCACTGGGGAAGGAGAGGCAGTCCGCTGGAGGGCTTGATTGTAAAGATCCTCTCCACAGATGAGCTGAACTTCATGGATGAAGCTCAGGATTCTCCTAACACCACAGGCAATTTGATATCACGGGGTAAATGATAGTAATCTCTGTTGGAAATGGTTTTACCTTCTAGCTGGTCTCAAGAACACACTGATTTTACTCTTGGGCTGTTGTCGATCTCTTCCCTCCTTGTCACAGACTTATGGAGGCCAGTCTGTTCCCCGATGGGGCAGGGGCTTGGAAGACACTTTGAGACAAAAATGCCTAGGTCTGAAAAGGATGGAAGGACCAACCTCACTTCCAGAGCCATCTTCGCCATGCACTCAAATGGCACATGACAATTTACCAATGTCCATCATACCATGCTGCAGGGTGTCCAGGTATCTTGGGCTGGAGCTCAGTAAACACAGGGTCCTGTCCCTAGTGACTTTTCCCTCCCTGAGGTGGCCACTTTTCTCAGCTCCATCTTCAAGTAAAGAAGAGTAGATGATCACAAACGTGTTCACACAGAGGAAAGCTCTAGAAAGCGCAGAGAGCGTCCAGGAGTCAGACTCCACAGGACAGCTCATCCTCTGCTAGCCTCAGTTTCCCTGTGTCTGAAATAGTCAGGGATGAGAATTTGGTACCAGGTAGGCAAGGAGCTAGATCTGAGGTGACCGAGGAAACCACAGCCGCATCTTGGTAACTGTATCTCCTGCCGGTCAGTCGGCACCTTTGTGGTTGAACGTTCTTGAAGCTGCAGTGAGGCTGTTCCCACCAGAGCAGAAACCGGCACAGGAAGGCATCCTCCCACACATATGCAGTCACAAGGGGTCTGCGCCCTTAAAAGGCCTGACATCACTATCATATAATATCATTTACACTGTGGCTTTAATCACCTGTCCCCTGCTTTGTGGGCTTTTCTAGAGGATTATGGAAGAAACTCCCTAAAAGGGAGGTCCTGTCTACAGTGGTTTGGGAGGGGAAAGGGTGACCCTATCCCATATATGTGTCACTCAACTCATAACTACTCTTAAAACTTATTTATAATACACAATGTCCAGCCCTCTGAGCTCCTCTGGTCTTGAATCAGTCCACTCCTACCTCTCTTTGGAGTGTTACAGGCTTTGCTTAGCTTTGCTAAATAAACCTCTGCTCAAACTGTCTTTTGACTGAATTCTTTCCTTCCAGAAGCTGAGAACCAAGAACAAAAAGACCCATAACAGAGTTAATCACTATTAGAGGCAGATGCACTTGGGAAGGTACAGGAGTCACGTCCATGAAGGGGCTGTAAATAAAGTTGCCACACACCAGCATCACCTGTGACTATGAGAAGCTCTTCTCTTGTAAGTTAACCCTGAAACATATCTCTACAGACCCTGGAGGCCTTTCCTTCCCACTCTCCTTCTGTGTCCACATCCTTACTCATTAGTCTGTTCATTCAGCACTTTTACAGAACACACACAGTGCCAAACCCCGGCGCTGCACATGCACAACACCGAGCAGAGCCGAGGTCAAGCTCTAGCCCTCAGGAACTAATTGTCTGGAGTGGTCACAGCAGTGATTGCCATTTATGTCTGGTGGCCTGCCAGGCTCTAAGGGAGGGCCTCTGATACTGGTCATACCACTTCATCCTCTCGTGGTCCCACAGAGAAGGTGCGGCTTTAGTCTCTGGTTTTGTAGATGTATGCATTGAGGTCTGTAAATGTTGTGAATGGCGGCCCATAGGATAAAAATCCAGGCCATTTGGTTCAAGAGTCTGAGCATTCTTCTTCCACCCCTGCACATTCCGTTAACCTACAGCTTCTTAGAGGGCCTGTTTCACACTTGGCTGCTAATGTTCAAGAAGCTGTGACATCTGCCCAGAACTCATGCCACCCCAAGGGTAAGCAAATGCGGCTTTGGCACTTGAATGCCGAAGGCAGCCCAGGGGCAGCCCCCACAGTGGGGTTTCTTGAGACCAGCCTCACTGGGAACTTGGACACCTGCTCACCTGGGGGAACGGCCCAGGGTGTAGCCTGACAGGGACTTGGCTCGTGCCCTGCAGATGCCCCCCCCCCAGGTAGAACACCCCACCCTGCCCCACCCACGCCACTTTTCCAGCTCCCTTTGTTCTTGCCGTACATCACAGGTGACAGGCCGTTCCTCCCTCCTGAGGGAGCTGTGACAGGAATGAACTCTGGGTCCTTGAGAGAGCTGCTTTAAGGAGGCTTTGGGAAAACCCTAGCACTCTGAAGCCATAAAATCACTTTGGGGCGAATGCCCCTCGAGTTCGGCCTCTGGGGTGGTGTAAGAGAGAAGCTGCCAGAGAGAAGGTGACAATCACGCAGGGTTTGACTCCCGTCGTGTCTCCTACCAGCCTTAACCCAGGCGTGGAAGCTGGCACAGTCCTGAGCATGTGCAAGACAGTGCCCGCTGATGCAGGTGTTTATGTATGCACATTCATGGGCTGTTGGATGCATGCTCATGTGTCTCTGGGCACATGGGTCTGGGCGATCACCGGTTGACCTCTTCTGCCTAGAAGATGACCCATCTGTGTGCCCACACACTTCTGTACTGGCTGGCCTCAGGGAGCAGCCCTCTTCCATGTGTGTCTCATCTGCCTGCCCAGACCAGTGGCTTTCTGTGGTCAACAAGCCTCTTAAGACCTAGCCTTGGAACTGCAACTCCGTTGCACTGACCCCATTGTATTGATGACAGCAATACACACCGCGGACAAGGTCAAGGGCAGGGAAGTAGATTCTACTCCCCCAGTGAGAAAGGGAGAGGTGGAGCGCTAGGACCATGTTCTCTCACCATCTGTGTGTATGTGTCTGTGCGGTTGTACCTGAGTGTACAAGTACACAGATACCCTTTCACACATGTACCGTGTATGTGGATGAGAATGCTACACTAAGCATGTGCCTGTGTTTCTGTATATGTGTCTAGTAGCAACGCACACACACATACACACACACACACACACACACACACACACACACACACACACACACACACAGAGGCCCCACTGCAGAGGCCTACAGACTGAGTCTGTCTTAATCCCTCACAGAGAAACCTGCAGCCACAATGAGTTGCATGCCATCTGCGTGTGCTGAGGTGGATCTTGCTCTGTTAGTGGCCCCGAGAAAATTCGCTGGTCAGTTGTCTTGTAGTCTATTATTACCCAGATGTCTGTGTGTTCCAAACAATTGTTTTTAAATTGCTTCATTAGTCTGTCTCGGCAGACTGGATCTTGCCACACTTGACTGGCTCAGATTCTCTGGGACAGAGCGGGGCATGCAGCTCACTTGCTGATGTATGTCCAAGTGTGGAAGAGGGTGCCCTGGAGAGAGACAAGAGAGAGCCACCACACGCTACCAGAGGCAGCATCGTGGAACAGGAAGGGAATGAATTTGGGACGAGAGAGAGCTGGTAGCCAGAACCTGCCATTTGCAGACTGGGTCGCTCCTGCAGGCTTATGCAAGAAGGGGTCTCTGTCTTGAGTGTTGTGGAAGGATAAGGCTGGAAGGAGATGGTGTTCAGGGCCCCAGCACTGTGCTTGGTCCTCGTGGCTTGGTCCTCCCTCTGATCACTGTGCACAGGGCTCAGGGCCCTCATTAGCATGGCTGAACAATGAGCTAGTGGCAGCTGTGGTTCCCCACTTGACTCAGGAAAGTCACCATGGTCCAGGGGGAACCTGGAGACCTCCAACACACAGAGCCCTGCTCAGGAATGAACTGGCAGGCAAAACCAGGACCTGGTGCCATCAAGCTTGTGCTCTGTGCTCACAGACACTATGACCCCGTCCTAAACTTTGCATCTCTTGGAGGCCCATGTGCTCTTCTGAAAGTGGGGGTAACAGTATCCAGGGTATAAGCTCTTCCCCTCGGCCTTGTAACTCCTGCCCACCTTCTAGGGGGGGTTGTCGCAGGACTCTTACCCATGCCCATGCCTCACTTCTCAGGAAGACTTTCCAGGAGTCTCTCTCACTGCCAACCCTTGCGCCAACCAAGAGCTACAGAACAGATCTGGGCCTCCAGGAATATCGTTTCCCCTCTCGTTAGCTGCCACTTTCCAGAGTAGGCAAGGTGCCACTGGGATGCTGCTGGGTCATCCCCATCCACCTCTAACCACTAACCCTGTGAAAATTTCAGATAATGTGGGCCACACGTGGTCTCTGTCACTTGTTCTTTATTTAATTCTCTGTCTCTCTCTCTCTGTCTCTCTCTCTCTCTCTGTCTCTCTCTCTCTCTCTCTCTCTATATATATATATATATACATACATATATATATATATATATATATATATATATATACATTTGTTTTGATTTGCCTATGAAGTGTCCCCCCCAAATAGTTTCCTGAGTTGAAATCTTGGTCTCCAGCTGCTGAGCCAGCCTTGAGGCTCTGCCTACATGGATGGACCAATCTCATGATGGGTTCATAACTTGGTGGTGTTGCTGGGAGATGATGGAGAGTCAGGAAGTGAGAGTGTGCCCTGGAAAGACACATCCCATTGCGTGCTCTCTCTCTCTCTCCATCTGTCTGCTTGCTGGCAGACTGAGGCCTCTGCCTCCTTTTCCACACATTCCCTCTGTGATGTTCTGACTCACTCCAGGTCCAAAGCAGGAAGCCAGCTGACCACGAAAACCTCTGGAACCAAGAGCTAAAATAATCTTTCTTTTAATTTATTGTTCTTGGGCCATAAGATGGATCCTTGGTATGTCCACCAAGCTGAGTTCAGTCCTCAGGACACACAGGATGGAAGGAAAGAACCAACTCCTGAAAGTTGTCCTTTGATCACAATGTACCATGGCATATGTACACACACACACACACACACACACACACACACACACACACGTAACACATTTTTAATAAGTTTCCCTCTGGTGTTGGTAAACAAAACCTCTAGTTCTAAGCATTAACAGATAAACAAAAAACCCAACTAATATTCTTAGCTCAACAGCATGTAGACACAGGCTAGATGTGGTAGGGCCTATGGGGTATGGCTGGCCACCTCTGGGGAAACAGACATGTTAATGGAAGTTACCAGGGCTCCGAGTTGTACAGGGTCTAACAGCCCCTTCCTCCACACTGATGAGTCTGAATTGCCGGGCCACCACTGTGGCCACCATCAAGTCATTCGTGTGCAGCTTGAGGTGAGGCTCCCACCAACCACAGCATTCACTGAGCACCAGGTACCTCTCCACAGTATAGTAAACTTAGCCCTTGGGCCACATTATTTAGAGCGCTATTTAGAGGAGGCCCAGAGAAGGGAGGGAGGAGGGAGGCAGAGAACACAGCCAGACATCTTTCAGCCCGTGTCCTACATTATAAAATTGCCTAAATAGCATAATGGATTTTTTTTTAAAGAATGTTTTGTAATTTTTTTTTGTCCATTATAAAAATCAGTCACGGAAATGAACCAAGAAAACTAAGAAATCCTACCCCTCAACTCCTTCAGAAACAGCCGCTCCTGCCACTCTGGGAAAGATTCTGTGGGCTCCTCTGTCTGGTCGTAAACACATATGCACGCAGGCTTAAATGAGCAGGAGCAGACTCCACATGCTGTTGTAGAAAATGGTTTTTCTTTTCGACAATATGTTGTGGACATCTTTCCATGTCAATAAATATAGATCGGCGGCAGTGTGTTAAACGGCAGTGCTATATCCGGTCGTGTGCACAAATAGAAGTTTTAAATGCCAAAGAGGCGTTAGCTCCGCTCGGCTCCCAAGTGGCGGGCATTTGGTGATGCTCAGACAGCAGTTTGGGGTGCTGACTACCTGGGACATAGTGTTAGGACTTATTCCATTAGAGACCTGCTCACAGTAACCTCCAGTGATCATAGGCTCCAGGCAGCAGCCTTGGCTGTGCCTGTGGAAGAGGATGGAGTTCCCGACTCACCCCATGGAAAAGCATTACCCTTCCTATAGCCCCGGCTTTCCCAGCTTCTTTGGAGGTGCCCAGCGAGGCATGGCAGGTGTCTCTCTCTCAGGCATTGACGGGACCTTGATCCTTCACCTGCCTCAAGCCCTACAGGTAAGTTGTGCTTTGCTCTCCCAGAGTCTCCTTTTGACTCACGTTTGCTTCCCCCAGGTTTCTGGTCTTGACTTGTGGAGTGAGTCGTTACTGCTCATCGGCCCTCCTTTGCTCAGCAAAGGGTCCTTCTCAGAACCCTGGTGCTCACTACTTGTAATGCCCTGGCCAATGCTCAGGCATGGCACTCCAGCCACTTGTCACTGACCTGAGGATGGACAGCCAGGGCCCTCCTGTGTCATATGCCTTGGACTCATGGATTTGGCCTCCATCCCTAGGCTGGCCCCTCTCCCTTCTCTCTTCTCCTGTTGCTATTGCTATCTGAGGGTTCTCTCCCTTTCTCACTGCTTACTCTGGTCCTCCATGCCTAGTGTATCAGTCAGGCTTCATCTGCATAACAAGCAGCCCCCAGATGTGAGTGACTTACATACCCACATCTACTGCTGTACACTCAAGGGTCTGCTTTGGCTGTGGTTTGTCTGATCTTGGATACAGCTGGGATATTGGCTTCAGTTAGGTTGTCTGGTTACTCCATTTGTCTTCATTCTGGAACTCAAGTCATGCTCCTCTCATGGGGTGGGGAGGTGCTCAATACGTGACGGTGGAAGCAGGCAGGTCTCAGAGCCTTCCTTCGGCACTGGTAAAGCCAGTAAAGCCAAGTAAAGCCAGTTGCTTTGCAAAGCCCAAAGTCAAAGGAGGGCAGGGATGCAGGCTCCGCCTACTGGAGGAGACCACTTCAGTAAGTCCTGGGCCACAGTTTCATTCACAAGGAGGGAGCTTATGCTGGCAGCCCCCCTCTCCCTGCCAGCCTCTAGGCTCCTTTGGTCCAAGAGGAATACTGAGACCAGCTTGGTGTCCTCTTCTCTGGTCCACAGCTAAGCAAGCAGAGGGGCTCAGCAGAGTTTGCAAAGTGACTAGCTGACTTCCCGACTCACTGGGGGCACGGCTTTGGTCTTGGCCATCCTCCTCTGCCCTCAGCACATGTTTGGAGAAGAGTCGCCCCTGAGAAGTGGGTACATATCCTCATAGCTGTACCATCCTAAAGGTCCCTGATGGCCACAGCCCCATCCCATCTTTAACCCTGGGACTATATCAGCAAAGTGGGGGACTTGGCATAGGGAATAATGAGCAGACCATGACTTGAACCCAGTTCTGTGGCATCAAGCCCGTGATCTCACATAACACTGAATGGTGGTTTATCCTTTCTGGAGACTTGCAGGTTTTTTTTCAACCTCAGCTAAACAGACACTGGGTAGAGAGTACCATTTGGTGTGGGGATAGGGCTTTCTCAGGAATGGCAGAAGGTCAGGGGTCAGCCGGGAGTGGGGTAGGATGGGGTGGGAGATGAACTTGATTTTGATCCTCTCTGGTCAGGCACAGGTTGCTAAGGAGATGGAGGGACCTCCATTAGCAGGGGAGGTTGTTGGGACGCCTATGGGTTCAATAAGGGTAAACATATGAGAGCTGCCAGGACACCCGGTGGGGCAATAAGCCCCTGACTGTGTAAGGCTGCGGTTCAGGTCTATAGATGGCTTAGGAGAAAGCTCTCCAGGCCAGCCTTGGAGAACAGGGTCAGCCCTGATGCTCTGGCTAGCTTGATGCGGGGGGGTAGGGGTGTACTCTCACCTGTTCCCCGGGGGCGGGAGGGGCCCAGCTGCCTCTCTCCAATTTACATTCAGCCCTTGTCTGTGCCCAACTCTGCATGCAGCAGCCTGCTCCCAGAGATGAGCTATTTTAAGTGCTTCCCCTCCGCCCCTAAGGGTGCCATGTGTTTATCTTACTTTCGAGTTAAAAGGGAAAATCAATTTCACTCTTACCTTAGGAAGATTTGGGGATGGGGGTGGCGTCCTTTCATTAAAATGAGAGTGGGAACGGGTGGTAAGGGCTTCAGATTCCCACCCCTTTGGGCCGGTCATGAATAAACAATACCCTGACCCACAGCCTGCTCCCTAGCTACAAGACACACCTGCAACCCAGACTGGGATTTTAGAGGCCCAGGATTTACCTGAAATGCTCACTGAACTGTCTTCCAATCCTATCCCAGGGAGAAGGAGGGAACAGGGACTGAGCTCATCACTGGTATTGGTGGGGGGAGCATGGGTGCATGTGTGAATTTTATATGTGTGTTGAGGTCATCCGTGAACTCTAGATCTGTCTGTAAGATGGTCAGTGTCTGCATCCTTGGTCACTTGATCCTAGCCAGGCTCAGTGATCTGGTACCTGCTGTCTTGGATGGATGTAGCCATGGGCATAGGCTTCTGGTTTGGGTTGGGTGGCTTCAGGCTCAACTGGACTAGTCTAGGTTTGGCTACCCTCCTTGCCCTTCCTGTCACAGCCGCCACCTTGCTGGCCTGTGTTTCTGTCATTACTCTTTCCAGCAGTCAACAGGGACTAACAGCTTCCTTAGTCTCCGAGATCTGAGTGCCAAGGATGGCTTGTTTTGGAGAGGCGAAACCAAATGGGACTTCTACCCACAGGGTTGATGCTGACCAGAGAAGGGTCATTCTGGTCTCCTCCTGTTGCATCTTTGGTGAAATGGAGCCTTTCAGGGGTGTATATGAAGATTTGAGGCAAGATCTAGAGATGGAGATAGAGCCCATCTGTATAGAGTTCCCTTCCAGAAGACCACCAGCCCCAGGGCTTCAGAGAACACAGACAGAAGACCACTAACAGCCCCAGGCCTTCAGAGAACACAGAAGACCACTGAGCTCAGAGCCTGGGCTTGGGTGACAGTTTCATCCCCACCCATCTGCTTATGTAACTAACATTTATGGAAGATCCTGAAGTCCCAAGCTGTTTTAAAGTTTCCTAAGGTCAACCCATTTGCCTTCCAATTGAAGGATGCTCTGCAGGAGGAACCGGTTCCTGTCCTCAAGGAGATTATGACCCAAAGAGAACTGGACAAAAACTAATTCAATGATGCAGAAACACCCAGCCTATTCAAACTTTTATGCCATGAGTAGACACTCTGATGCAGACCCATAGAGAGGAGGTTCATGGGGATGTGGGCTCCAGGATGTTCCCAGGGGATGTGCAGGGTTTTACAGGTGGCAAATCCAGTGAGGAAGAGCCCAGTCTGGGTATGGGTTTGAGGGAGACTTAGGACAGGCTGGACCAGCAGGTAGAACTGGCTTGGAAAGCAACAAGCTAGAATGGGAATGGACACCAAGTGTGCTGTTCTGAGGCCACCACTGGCTCAGCATCTTCCTGGGCATGCTGCTGGCCTCACTGTATAGTGGTGGGTGTGCTTCAAGGCCACGTGATTGTCTCCAAGGCATAGATAAGGAAACTGAGGTTCAGAGGGGACATGTGGTTTGCTGAATGTTGGTCCCATGTAAGTAGCAGAATAGAGACATGGACCTGAGTCTGTGTGACCCCAGGGACCCTGCAGCCAAGAATGACCAGTTTGGACTGTTAGAGTTAGTGGTGGAGTAGAACGTGGGGACTGAGGATGTGGATGGCTTCTGAGAAGAGGAATGGATGAGGCATGGGCCATCCAACAGCTGAAGCTGGGGAGGAGATGGCAGTAGGGTGGAAGGGATGCTGGGAATTGAGCACCAGACTTAGCAGCTGGCATGATTGGGACAGGATGACTTTGGAGTTGTCCCAACGCAGCCCTCTCTGTCTTATAGAACCAATGCCATGGAAGGCACCCATGTGAACTTCTGACCCCTGCCATGCCTTGGGGAGCACTCATGAGATCCTCTGACCCTGCCATGCCTTGGGGGGCACTCATGAGACCCTCTGAACCCTGCCATGCATTGGGGGGCACTCATGAGACCCTCTGACCCCTGACATGCATTGGGGAGCACTCATGAGACCCTCTGACCCCTGCCATGCCTTAGGGGGCACTCATGAGACCCTTTGACTCCTGTCATGACTCCTGATGCTGGAAGCCTCTTAGAAGCTTGCTAGGCTTTGGGGATCAAACGAGTCACTCATTCAACACTCAAAGCCACCCTCACCCTGTTTGGACTCCTCCACCCAAGGGTGTTCACTCCCCTCTTGTTAAACATGACTCTACCATTGAAATAAAACCTCTCTGCAGCCTTCTCCCTTTGCCTGGGACAGGACAGAAGGACCCTGCTGCGAATTATATATGCCTGGTCACCAGACACTCTATGACAGCTCTCATGTCTTCACAATCTCTTCCCGTCTCCAGGTTGTATGGTAGTAATGGTCATAATGCAGACGCTTATCTGGCCTCTCTGTTTTAGGAACTCTCCCCAGAGCTTCACAAATGCTACTCTGGGGGCTGGCCTATAAGCATCTTTGAAATGTCTTCATTAGGTGGTCCACTGTAATCCCGAGGGAGTGGAGCTTGTTGCAGAATTTTAAGCAGGAGTCTGGGGACATTTGGGGAAACCCACTCAGATGGCTGGTGTGTAAAGTGCCCTGGTAGGAATAATAATGAGGTCTGGGTGTTGTTGAAATAATTCAGGTGAAATTCAGTGAGGGTAAAGAGCGTGGTAGAAAAGGGGAGATTGGAGAGGCTGGGGAAACACCCCAAGAAGAGAACTACAAAAACTGGGGAGTAGTTGGGTGTGGGAGGTAAGGCAGAGGCGAGAAGGATACAGATACTGTAAGATTGTGCCTCAGATGAAGGTCTGTAAGGAGTGCCTGGGTCATTCAGCAGCTGGCCAGCAGGCAGGGCTAGAAGGAGAGGTCACATTTAGCTTCGCATGCATGAAGTGGCATGTGAAGAGTTCTTTTTGGCCCCACCAGCCAACTCCCAAATAATGACACAGAGACTTATTATGAAAGCTCGGCCTTAGCTTAGGCTTGTCCCACTAGCTCTTATAGCTTAAATTAACCGGCTTTTATTAATCTACATTTTACCATATGGCTTTTTACCTTTCTCTCATTCTGTATGTCCGACTCCCTCCATGTCTCATTGGCATCTCCCCTGCATCTCAATTATCTCCTCCTACTTCCTCTCTGCCCAGAAGTCCCACCTATACCTCCTGCCTAGCTATTGGCCCTTCACACAGTGTAAAAATATCCCACAACAGTGGTAGATGTCACCAGAATGCTATTCACTCATTTGTTAGTTTGTCCATTCATTCATTTAACAAGACTTTGTTGAGTTACTTGTGGTTGTGAGCTGCCTAACATGGGTGTTGGGGACTGAACTTGAGTCTTCAAGAGAGCAGTGTTTGCTCTTAATGGCTAAATCATCACGCTAGGACCAAATAAGGCCTTATTGAGAATCAGCTATGTGCCAGATACTCTGCTTGGTCCTAGGGTTGCATAGACTCAGTCATCTTCTAGAGGAGGAGGACAGATATAAATTGACAGTCTTGTCAATCACATGTGTGTCCTTTAGTAAGTGCACAGGTGATAAGTAAACTATGGTATTACTATACAGTGGAATACTGTCCAAGTGGTAAAAGGAATAAGCTATTAAACATATTAGACACGGAGGTGACTAAAATCCACATTGCTAAACCAGAGAAGACTACCTGAAGAGGTTCTTTCTTTCTTTCTTTCTTTCTTTCTTTCTTTCTTTCTTTCTTTCTTTCTTTCTTTCTTTTGTTCTTTCTTCCTTCCTTCTTTCCTTCCTTCCTTCCTTTCCTTTTCTTTTTTTTGGTTTTTTTCGAGACAGGGTTTCTCTGCGTACTTTTGGTACCTTTCCTGGATCTCACTCTGTAGATCAGGCTGGCCTCGAACTCACAGAGATCCACCTGGCTCTGCCTCCTGAGTGCTGGGATTAAAGGCGTGCACCACCACCACCCAGCTGTCTTTCTTTCTTTAGTTTTATTTATTTATTATATATACAGTGTTCCACCTCCATGTATCCCTGCAGGCCAGAAGAGGGCACCAGGTCTCATTACAGGTGGTTGAGAGCCACCATGTAGTTGCTGGGAATTGAACTCAGGACCTCTGGAAGAACAGCCAGTGCTCTTAACCACTGAGCCATCTCTCCAGCCCCAAGAGGTTATTTCTTATGAGATTGCACTACATGACATTGTGAAAAAGGCAAAACTATAGAGACAGCACAAAGATCAGTGGTTTCTAGAAATAAAGGCAGAAAGAGTGCTGACCAGAGAGAGGAGTTTGAAATGGTTTCATGTGATGCCATCATGACGGGCACATCCTGTTACATATTTGTCAAATTCCACAAAATGCTCAACACCAAGAGAGAACCAGAACTATGAAGTTCCAGTGGTGATGATACCAGTGTGGCTTCATCAAGAGCAGTAAACACGCCACTCTGGCATGGGCATTGATAGTGAGCAGAGGGCCTGGGACAGATGGAAACTGTGCGCTTTCTGCTCAATTTAGCAGTGAAGCTGAAATTGCTATTAAAAACAAAGCTCATTACAATCAGCATTATAAGATGGCAAGATTGGAACTGGTGCAGGGGCTAGGGTACAGCTATGGCTCAGATCCGACACATACCCCAAAGGGGAACACGTGTCGGAAGCTTGGTTTCCAGCTTGTGGTGCTGTCGAGGGAAGTGGGTCATGAAAGGGTCATCAATGGGCTCATTCATCCAGGAGCCCATACTGAGTGAGACATCAGGTGGGGCCTAGTCAGAGGGCCTGAGTCACTGGAGGGGAATGATTTGAAGTGTATATCTTGTCCCTGGCCCTTCTCCTGCCTTCTTTCTCCTGACTGCCATGAAGTGGGTAGTTTTCTTCCACCATGGTGCCCTGACACACCACAGGCCCAGGGATGATGGAGCCAATGCCGTAGAGTGATTGATACCTTTGAAAGCATGAGGTACAAAAACCTCCTTCCCCCCTTCACGTTGGTTCTTCCCGGTATTTTGTCAAGGCAACAAAAAATCCTACAAATCTGTCAGGGAGGGTTTCACTGTGGAGATGACTCTCGACTTGTGACAGAGATTGAGTGGAGAGAGCTGACCTTGGCCTGCAGCTTAGAAGAGGGCTCTTTGGGTCTTAGTTTGCTTCTCTGTTGCTGAGATAAAACACTAATCGAAAGGGGCTTGTGGAGTTAAGGGTTTATTTCATCTTCTAACTCTAGGTCACACTCCCTCATTGAGGGAACTCAAGGCAGGAACTCAAGGCAGGAAAGCCTGGAGACAAGAACTGAAGCAGAAACCATGGAGGAAGGCTGCTTAATGGCTTTTTCTCAGGCTCGCATTCAGCTGCCTTTCTTGTACTTCCCTGGACCACTGGCCCAGGGATGGTACCACTTACAACCGCTTACCATAGGCTTGGCCTTGCCACGTCAATCATTAGGGAAACGCCCCGCAAACCTGCCTACGGGCCAATTGGATGAAGGCATTTTCTCAACTGAGGTTTCCACCTTCCAAACGAACTTGAGTCAAGTTGACAAAAAACTAACCAGCACAGTGGATGACGGCCACTTGGAGGTCGTGACAACATAGACAGACCGGACAGCAGGTAAGGGAGCCCAGGGAAGAGCGTGCTTTCATACACAAGACTAGGGCTGCAAGAGGGCCAGAGGGAGGGGAGAGCTGGGGCAGCTGAGGAGGGTGGGGCCGAAAAGGAGGAGGGGCGTGAGGAAGAGACACTGAATGAAGGTGACTGCTGGATGCAGAGACAGCTCAGTGCTCAGGACAGAACACAGAAATGAGAGTGATCAATGCACCTCCGCTTATTGGAACCAATGGGAATCAATAAATTGGCGCGAAGTTCTGCTAGGTCATCTGAAAATGAAAGCCAGTTTGGAGTCAGGACTACTGAACTATGACTGTTTTTTGGTTACGTCTAGTGAATCAGAAATGCAGATGGGAGGGTCAGAAGGGAGCTGGTCTCAGGGCAGAACAGATGGTGTCTCAGAGGAAAAGATAGGCAGGGTCTATCTCAGGGTTTGGCTTAGGGAATTCCGTTCTTAGGTTAGACAGAAAGACCTCAGACCCTAAAGCTTTGAGCTTTCATGTTCTAAGACCATCTCAAGGCAAGAGGGGTGGAGGTAACAGCTTGAGGAAGGTCTGTCTCTGTGTTCCACTGGCCTCCTTTGAGCTCAGTGTACCCACCAAGCAGCCTTCCAGCCCCGTGGAGATGAGCTCCTAATATTCCAGGTTCTGAGCCCAGCCTTTCCCAGTGCACACTGGGAATGAAGAACACCACTGTGTATCTCAGCTGCTTATCAAACCCTCTACATGCCCCTCTCCTGGCCTTGTACTTCAGTAGAAAAAGAAAACTCTCCCTTACCAAGAATGCTTGCTTACTGACATATGGCTACATGGATGCAGGTCCCCTGTGCCCACCATCTCCAAACTCATCCATCCATTTCCTGGACCCCCACCTGGCTCATCCTCTCAAATACCTTCTCCTTCTTCATCCTTCATCCTCCTTGGGGGAAGACTTAGCAATAGCTGGACATAGACATGTATAGCCTATGATCCCAGTACTAGGAAGGCTGAGGCAGAAGGATTGCCGTGAGCTTGAGGTTAGTTGGGGTTAACAAGTGAGATACTTTATAAAAAAAATTATTGAAAAAACCTGGAGATATAGCTCAGTTCGTACAAGTGTTGACTAGCATGCACAAAGCCCTTGGCTTAATCCCCAGCACCACATAAACCGGTTACCACATACCTGTTTTCCTAGCACTCGGGGGCTGGAGGCAGGAAGATCAGAAGTTCAGGATCAACCTTGACTGCACAGTGAGTATAAAACCAGGCTGAATTTTGTGAGACTGTCTTAAAACAAGTAGACAGATAAATTAATTAATTAGCCAAAAGTAAGAAGATTTTTGGTGATCCTTACTGTGCCAAATGTATTGGTCATGGTATTCATTGGCACTCAGCCTGCTCCCTCTTTGCAAAGCAGTTGCTCTCTGTGCTTCTGGGCATGCCTTCTCCTGCATCCCTCTCCTTCTTGGCCACTCTCCAGTGTCTCTGCAGACTTCTCCTCTATTTCTTGGAGGAGCCAGTGGCCCCCCAAATTGTGCCTTTGCCTTTGACCTTCTACTAGTCCCAAACTCATCCACCACTCTGCAAGACTGAAAGTATGTCAAGGTGCCTACTGGCCACTTCGGGAACACGTGATCGAAACTGAACTGTATGTCCTCCAAAACCTGCCCCTCTGCAGCCACCCCCTTTCAGGCAATGTACCACCCTGCCACCATTCTCCACAGGGCTCAAGCCACCCAATCAGCTACATTTTTGACCCCCTGCGTTCTCTCCTACAACTGGGCAAATTGTGGGATATACTGAGATTCATGTTCTGACTGCTGGTTCTCTCCATCTCCATACTCATCTCCCTTGGTGGGTGCTGTGGTGTGCCTAGACCCACCCCACAACTGCCAGATCCTTCTCTAGTGGGTCCCTTCAGGAGAAGTGCAGCCTGTACCTGAGGCTCTGTCCCTCCCCAGGCCTATTACCCACATCCAGGACTTGTCCAGGTGGATGGGAACCAGGCTCTCATTCCCAATGCAGGACAGTTCCCAGGACTCAAGCAGTTCAGAGCTTCCTGCAGAGGCTCTGTAACAACTTTGCTGCCTTCTAATGTCCTGTTCTGCCTGGTCCTACTCTCCTCACAACCCCTCCCCAGGTGTTATTCTCACAGGTTCTCCCCAGTAGATGACCCTCACACAGAGCCCTGGATTGCAAGGTCTGTCTCCTGGGAAACCGGACCCACATCCCTAGTCAAAGCCATCTGATTTCTCCCTTACACCCCTATAATCACCATCCAACTCATCTTCCGATTTTGCCCTTGCAAAATAATCTATTCGTCATGCAGCCACCAGAGTGATTTTTTTATAAAACAAAAATCAGGTCAACGACTTCTCTACTTTCAACTCTGCGGCTTCCTCGTTGCCTCAGAACACTGCCATGCTCCCTGTCCACAGTCCTGGGGTGACCTAGCTGAGTGAAAGGCTCTTCTCTTCTTGCTTGCTCTCACAACCCGCTCCTGTCCCCAGCCTTCTGTGTGTTCCTTCAACATGCTGGAATTTTCCCCACATGAATGCCTTTGTGGTGTCTATTTCCCCAACTTACACTCAACCGGACCGAATCATCTGTGGGCTGGCTCCTACTTTCTTCTAGAACTCAGCTCAAATGCCACTTCCGCAGAGAAAGCCTTCTCCAACCACAAAGTCTAAGCTAGCCTGTCTAGTCAGTCTCTTCCTCTTCATTCATCTTGGCTTTTATCATAATACACACCACTCTGAAATCTCGTTGTTCACTTGGGCATCAACTTATCTCCCTTTGTACCTGGAATAGACTCTCCACTGACAATAAGGACTATGTCTCTATTACTGAGATTTCAGGACTACATCTGCAGCATCCAAAGTGAGCAAGTGTATAGATGGATGGGTAAATTGATGGCTGAGGCAAAACGTGAATAGAAGCTACTAGGAGCCACCCTGATGGGTCTGATCAGCCTGGAGCCTTTGCGAAAGGGGCCTGGATTCCAGATCCCCTTTGGACAAAGCTCTAAGCTACTCCGTCAAAGACATCACCAGTCACAGAGAAGCCAAGCAGAAGCAGGCCCCAAGCCATCTGCCAGGTGCAGCCACTAAGGGTGGATGGTGACCTTGAAGAGAACAGCTTTTGGGAAGGGGAAGTCAGTGGGGTGAAGCCTCAGCAAAGTGGGGTGATGGGAAGCAGACATAGGAACCTGAGAAGACACTGGCTGGGCAGCAAGTGAAGAGGCCTTGCTTCTTTCTGCCTGTTTCTTGAGGTGGACTTAGCTAGTGTGAGCTAAGGGAAGGTGCTGAGCTGTGGCAATCAGCTCCAACCAACACTCAGGGCTGCTGGTTGGGCCAGATCCTCTGTGCTCTTCATGTGATCTCATTGTTTATTGATGAGTTCCCACAGACAACGAGTTAAGCAGCACACACGTCTTTATTTACAGTCTCCATGAGTCTCCATACGGCTGCCAGGTCCCCTGCATAGGGTCTCACAGGCTCCAAACATGGAGCTAGGGCACATCTTATCTGGGGACTCAACTGGGGAAGGACTCACTCTGGGAATTGATGGAACTAAGTTCCCATGGTTACAGCACCGAGGGCCGTGGCTCCTTGCTAGCTATCTGACAGTTTCTGTAGTCTCCAGAGACCACCGACAGCCCCTCCACAGTCTACTTGAAGCCCCCGATGACCATCTGAGCCCATAGAGGGTGCCAAGACTTCCCGTTACTTCAGTCTCTCCAACAAGAGCATTTCCCTCATCAAGCTGGTAGTCTCTAGCTCCAGCTCGCTAAGATAGAAGTTTCTATAAAGTGAAAAAAAAAAACCAAAAAAAAAAGAATGGCATCCCATCCCCTTCTGTGAGAAGCATGTCACAGATCTCACCCTCACTCAAAGGCTGGACAGCAGGAAGAGGCGGGACATGAGGCCACCTTAGAGTCTGTCTACCCTGATTTCATTACTTTGTCCTCACAGCAACATTAAAGTGGGTCTTGTTAGTGACCTCATGCTGTGGGGAGAGAGAGAGAGAGACACACAGAGAGAGAGAGAGAGAGAGAGAGAGAGAGAGAGAGAGAGAGAGAGAGAGAGAAGATGAGTGCACAAAACCCCCAAAGCAACAGGAGAGGAAGGAGCATAGAGACCAAAGAATTGTATAACTGGAGGAGATGCCTCCGTCAGTGATGCTGGGGATGGAGATTAGAAAGATACAGATGAACTTACAAGATCGGTACCATCCTAGGTGTCCGCCCGAGACTGATGGAGATGTGTAAACACAGAGAGTTACGTACTGTTAAGGTGGTGTTATTCTTCACAGACAAAATGTAGACAGAACCCAAACATCCCTCCGTGGTGGATTCCTAAGCACGTGTGTTAGAGCCACACAATGCCACAACAAAGGGGGACTAACTGCTGATAGGTGCTCCTCGGAAGAACTTCAAAGCCATTATGCTAAATAAAAGAAGTCAGACACAAAAGGCCCCATATCGCATGATTCCATTAATGTGAAATGTCCAGAGCAGACAAATCTAGAGAGACAGAAAGCAGATTAGCGATGGCCCTGGGCTGGGGGCGGGGAGCAGAGTGATTGCAAGTGGCAAGAGCTCCTTTCTGAGGTGACAGGGATGTTCTGAGACTGAACGAGGAGATGGTTGTGCAGCTCTGTCGATACACTAAAAATCACTGGATTTCAGGCATAGACAAGCAGGTTTTACTGAGTGTAAGTGGCAACTCATGATGCAGCTTCAGAGAGGGAAAGATTCGGGCAATAAGTTGTCAGAGTGCCTCCTGGCCCTGTAATTGGCCTCTTCCTCTCCCAGGGACCAGACACTGAGGGTGAGCAGTGTGGTGGGGATGAAGTCTGAGCAGAAGAATGAGGATCCCGAAAGGCCAGTGGGGCTGGCAGAGCTGCAGATGAGGTCGGCACAGGGAAGGCCACGCCGACAGAGCTGAGCTCTGACCCAGGGTGGAGACTGAGCTGTGGACAGTCTAACATTCTCTAATCCTGCTCCCCTCAGAAAACCAATACCTAAGCAGGAAAATAAATAAAGAAGGGATCAGTTAGATTAAAACAGACTTGGCATTTCACTGAATAAGGTGGGGGAGAAAAGACAAAAAGGTTGAAGGTGTTGGCAAGAACAGGGCCATTATGAGGGCGATTACATCTCTAGTGAGCAGGGCAGGAAGTAATGCCTGGGACTGGAGAGCAGCTATGCACTGAGACTCTCCATGTCAAGGGCGGAGCCCAGCGGCAGGGGCTTGAGGTACAATCAAAAGGGGACATGGTGCAAGCTGGTCCCTTTACCCTTCTTACTCTATTTTGCATGCCATTCTGGAGCTGCACCGTCCTCCATACCTGAGAAAGGCAGAATTGATGGCCGCCTTCCATAGGTGCTCCACTAAAGCCATCACCTTCCAATAGGGTTTTTTGTTTTTTTTTTTTTTTTGGCAGCTTGGAGCGGAGTCTAAGCACGATTTTTGCAGCCAGCTTGTCTGTATGTCAGATCCCATGTCCGTCATTCCTGAGCACCAGTCTTCACTACTCTCAGCATTAATTTCCTCTTCGGAGAACAGTATTGACCTCTTCGGGCCATCTTGGGGATGTGATGGGGCATTCCTGTCGTAGTGCCCTGAATAGGGTGTGGGGCTGAAGAACATGCTGGGACATTGGCACCCGGGTGGCAGAGTGTTGACTGATACTGACACTGAGTATGGCCCTAGAGCTGTAGGACGCAGGCTGTTGTCAGCCAGCCGTTGGGTTTGGAAGCCCAATAGCAAAATTTATACATTTGTACTTAAGATGCTTCGTTTTCAACCCTGCAAACTGCAGCCTCTTGGGGCAGCCTGAGGATGTCTGTTTGACCCCAGATTCCCAGCAGCAGTTCCACAGCCTGCTGTGGCTGTCTCCTGTGCACATCTGGAAGAAGCTGCCTTGAGTCTCTGGTAGACAGGCTCCTGGGCCACCGGAGCACCTCCCATTGCCTGCAGTTGGGACCCTGGTATTTATCCAAGGGAGAGAAATACAAAAACCACTTCCCATGGGTCTTCAAACACTTGCTGAGCGTGGGAGGACCCCACCTCTCCTATCTGGTTCCTCTCTGGGCCTCAGCCACCTGTCCTTGGATTGGGAGCCCCTCTGGAGGTGGAGGTGATGTGCCTCCCCCACCTCCCTGCCCAGGGCGCCTTCCATTCATGCTCTGCCTCCCCTAGGAAGAGAGATCGATGCTTTTTGTGTCTCCTGGAGACAGACCCGTGCATTCCTGCAGGACCAGCTATCGACAGCCCTTGCCTCTCTCCCATCTTCCATACTTCATTTGTGAAAAGAACCGTAATTACCCTCGAGGAGTCATTGGAGGGAAAGTGTGCAAATTGAAAAGGGCTGGAAATGGGCACCCCTGGCTGTGCGGGAAAACACTTTCCATATTGAACCGTTCTCTCCCCAGCCCGTGGACTCCCACCTGCCTGGCCCTTGCCTGTCTGCTGCAAAGCAGAGCCAGCTTTGTGCCCACCCTGACCGTGGCTGTTTGACATCAACACAGAAAGATTAATGATGGATCAGGGTCCTTCCCCCCGCCCCTCAGTGGATAACCACTTTCTTTTCAACTCCTTCTGCTAAATAGCTTGGACAATTAATAAAGCTTCGGCTGTTCTTCCGTTTTCTCTTTTGTTCTTTGCCTCCCATCCACTTTCTTGTTTACGCTGCCTTAGCCTGACTAACCATCCAGTGACCTTGTTAACAGGCCCAAAGACTTTGATCTTGCCCAGGGTGGAGAGCTCTGGATGCAAGGGAGAAAAGGCCCCTGCTCAAGAGTGTTATCTGAGGACAAGATGTTGAAAGCTTTGCCCCTGAACTGAAGAGTGACCTGGGCCAGGGCCAGCCCCCAGCCTGTGCCTCTGCTCACAATGGGGCCTTTTGGCCTTGAAGGCTTTCTGTCTTAGAAAATGGATCAGAACAGCTCAGAGCCAGAAGAGTTCGGATTTGGGAGAGTTTTGTTCATGTTGTTTAGCTTCTATAACATTCTCACAGGCTATATATACTGAACTATACCAGATTTGGGGCTTTCAGATTAGAAATACTCCACTGTACTGGTTTGGGGTGTATGTGTGTATACAAATAACTATACCCAAAATTCATCCTTTTCTATCTGGATGAAAGATCAATATGTTCACTCTATGGAGTATCTGAGGAAAGGCCTGTTCCATGGTCTCCAGCCTCTGAGGCTGCCAGCCATCCCCAGGCCTTATGGCCTTGCTACAACCATAGACTCCATTAAAAAAATTGTATTATTATTATTATTATTTATTATTATTATTATTATTATTATTATTATTACTACCACTTTGCCCTCTGAATCTTTATGTCTTTATTTAGTCTGTCTCCTCTAAACATGCCTGTTGCTAGGTTTAAGAGCAGCTGTGCTCCAGAATGGTGCCCCATCTCCAGGTCATGGCCTTAAGTACTTCTGCAAAAACTTAATTCCAAACAAAGCCACATTCTGAGGTTCCAGATGGATCTATCTTTGGCAGACATGATTGACCAATTACAGGACCAAACACAACTTGAAATGCTTTGCTTGTATGTGATCTGATATTACATAAAACCACTTGGATGCAAGTATGATTGTGTGTTGAGCATACCCCTTCTCTCCCTCCCCCCTCTGTTCTGCCTTAGTCCCCTCTGTTTCCCTAGACAGTTTTGCATCCACTTTCATGTCATTTATACATAAAGACTTCAAGTGTCTATGTGAAATCTAGGAGTCACATGTGAAAAGGAAATACATGATAATTTTCTCTCTGGGACTGGCTTAATTCACTTAATATGATCAATCTGTCCCAGTTTCATTCATTTTCCTGCAGATGGCGTCGCCTCATTTATTTTTAAGGCTGGAAACACTCGGTCATCCGAAGCGACTTGTGTGCTCCTTGGAGCTCAGCTCCTGGGCTGTTTCCTGCCTCCATTCTCTGCCCAGTTCTGGGGAGGACCATTGTCTAGGGCACCTCGTAGCTGCCATATGACATTAGCGACCCACCATCGCCTAGATGAATAAGGAGCGGAGTATGAGAGCGCAGCAGCGGATGGAGCAGGTGGCGCCTTCTGGTGCCTGCTCCCCCGGGGTCTACCCTGCAAGCAGGAAGCCCTCAGATGCCACCCAGAGCTGGTGGAAGCTGTTCAAGACCCCGCTGCCCTCAGCCCCTTTTTCTTCTCATCTTGTCTGCCCAGTTCTAAGTTCTCAACCCCGAACAGCCTTCAGCCTGGCGGCTCTGTTGGGCATTGTCTCCTCTCCTGGTAAGCTTTCCCCAGCCCCGACTTCCTCTGTTGACCTGGATGACAACCACAGTACTAAAAACAAACCCCTGCTATGTTTTCTTTGTACCAGGTACTGCTTTAAAAGCATATATTAGTTCATTTAAACTTCACGGGGAGGGAGGGCACTGTTAACTGTCACCTCTGTCTTCTACACGAGGAAACTGAGGCAAAGAATGCTTTACTAATTTGTTTAAGGCCTCACGGCATTGACACTGTGGGTTGATAAATCTCCCTGCCTAGTCGACTGCCCAGCGGCAGCCTTAGCTTACCGGTCAGTCAGCGCCTGCCATGATAGAACCCTTTGCAACCTTCAGTCATGACAGCCAGAAAGCTCTCCAGAGCTTGCCAAATGTCTCCAGGGTGGAGAGAGTGAAGTGACCCCTCAGTCGAGAGTCACTGCTTGGAGGTCATACATGATGAGTGGCAAAGCCATGGAGAGAGACCAAAACTCCCCAGCGGAGCTCCTCCATGTGGCTGAGCCTTTGCCTGAGTCTGCACTGTCGGTGAAGTCCAGACTCGAGTCTCGCTCGCTCACTTCACAGCTCACCCTGGCCTGCCACTTAGCATCCCTCCAACCCACCAGACGTGGGCCCTCAGAGGAGAGGACATGATTTTTTGACCTGCACAGGGCCACTTGCCTCTCTGCTTTCTGGCTGTGACGAGACTCAGACAACAATCTTGGGTGTATCATGAGCAGGGCTTCACCAGCTGACCCCTAGCTTTTGCCTCGGTTCTTCACGTCTCAATCCCAGAACAGGAGAAGGGGTCTCACCCACTAAGGCTGTCCTGGGAACATAGAAAGGACCAAGCCTTAAGAACATGAGAGATCCCCACTGTGCTCACAGAGTGGGGGAGGAGATGCCTCTCATCCCTCTTGGGCTATGGCTGGTGCCAGCTCTAGAAAAGGCAAGGGTTTTGGCGTGTATGGAGAAGGCAATTAAATGCGGGGTTAATTGTTCCAGTGGCCATGGCTTCCTGCCCTGGCTCATATCCACCTCCTCTTCTACAGAGAAGAAAGAAAACCCCCACCTCTCTTACACACACACACACACACACACACACACACACACACACACACACACAGCAATTGTAAAAGGTTCCACATATCTTTAACAAAAGCTTCTCCATCTGATTCTAGAAGGAACAAGAAAGGCCCCATCATGTCGCTCTCAGGGGAAACATACCTGCTCCTTCTAAATACAGTGTCTCCGAGGCACTGGATGCTTTTCATCACCTGCTATCAGCACTCGTTCTTTATTGGCACATAAAAGGGCTTCCTGTAAAACATATTAAAGCTTCCAATTCAGAATGAAAGGTACTTGATGTAAAATCTCTTCACACATAGGAGCCACAGTCAGAGTGGGGTTGCTGGCATGGTCCCCGCACGGAAGGGACAGAGTCCAAGACTGCATGACCTGAACGCCACCCCTCCAATGAATGGGGTTGGGAGAGGCAGAGCGTGACTGGACCCTACAGAACTCTAAACTTCTCCTGGGCCAAGGACAGTGAGGTGGGTTCCCACTTCTGCCTGGGGGATCCGGAGTGAGCCCCAGGCAAGCACGCTCCTCAGCTCCCAGGTGCCTGCTTTATTATTTGTTTTGAAGAATTGAATTCAGATGATTGAGTAGAAAACTGTTATTATCTTCATGCACAAACAAATGAGGAAATATTAGGGAGTAGAACATAAAGAGTATCAAAGGTGTGTGTTTGAGATGAGAACTCAAGATTTCAGAGACACTGACGTCTGCTAGCAGTCCCCTCTAGCAGAGGCTATTCAACAGGAGGGTTTGAGCAGCGTGGATGCTGGATCTAAGCCCTAGTTCTCCAGTGAGGCATTCAAAATCCTTTACACTCTGACTCCTCCATTGCTGGGGTGAAAAGGCCACCTGCCTGGCATTCGAGCTCCTTGCATACCGACTTGGAGGCTGCTGGCCTCACCCGGTGCCTCTTGTGCCCATACTGAGGGGACTTAGTGCAAAGCAGACCATTAGCAGCGCTCAGTCAAATCAGAGGAGAGTTTGTGAACATCTTGCCTAGCTGTGAGCTCCATGCTGGCCCAGTCCAGGGAAACCTCTTCGTACCCTCCCCGAGATCAACCCTTCACCTCCTCTTCTTCTACTCATTCCTTTAACCAGGAACCAGGCCCAATTTCTCTGTGAACAGCCTCCCCCAGTTCCCCCAGCAGAATTCATCTCTCCTATCTGGTGCCTCCACATCTCCATCTCTCCTCCAACATGGGCCTTCTTTTCTGGCTGCATTTCAGTCTCCTTCATTCAGAAGGGATCTCTCTGAAGCAAGGACCTGACCTGTGTATGTTTGTGTTGTTGGTCCTTGGCACTTAATAGCTGGTTGATAATATTGACTTGGACATGTGAGATGGAGATAGGAAGTAAGAGGAGTTTGACTCCTATCTACCTGTGGCTGTGGCTATAACAAGAGACTAGCGCCTGGGCCATTTAGTCAGTCAGTGTCAATTGGGTTTTGGTCACAGGATGCCAGCATCTGCTTAGCATCAGGTGAGGGCCTCCTTGTGGTACCATAGCATGGCAGAGTGGAGGACATGAAGAGACAAAACAGGAGAACCAGCTCAGATTTCTTCCATCTTTGGGTGAAGCCACTAATGCCAGTTGGGCATGTTAGTAAAATGTTTGCTTGCCTAAGGCCCTGGGTTCAGTCTCCAGTACAGCATAAACTAGGCACAATAGTGAACATCTATAATCCCAGAATTTAGAAAGTGGATGTAGGAAGGTCAGAAGTTCAGGCCCAGCCTGGGCTACATGAGACCTTGTCTCAAGGAAGAAAGGAAGGAAAGACGGTCTAATACCATCATGAAGGAAGGCCCCCTCTCATAACTTCATTTTGTCCTAAGTAGCGCCCAGAGGCCCCTGTCTCCAAATACTATTAGCATATGATTTAGGGATTAAGTTTGCAGTACATGAACTTTGAGGGGCCACATTCAAACTATGAGAGCTCTGGTCTGCAGCTTAGTGGTACAGTGATAACGACAGAGCTTGAGGATTTGAACCTGAAACTTCCAGGAGGTACAGGACAAATTTACCACTGCAGGAGCCACCTGGGGGAGCGAGGCTCAAAGCAGGCAGAGTTTTGACTCTCTCTCTCTCTCTCTCTCTCTCTCTCTCTCTCTCTCTCTCTCTCTCTCTCTCTGTGTGTGTGTGTGTGTGCGCGTGTGTGTGTGTGTGTGTGTGTGTGTGTGTGTGTGCATGCATTCAGGTGCATGCACTCATAAGCACACACAGGGAATCCAGAAGAGGACATTGGGTGTCTTTCTCTACCAATCTCCACTTATGCCCTTGAGACAGTGTCTCTTAGTGAATCTAGAGCCTGTCATTTTGGCTAGGATGACTTGCCAGTAAGCTCCCAGGATGCTTCTGGCCTCCAGCATTAAGGTTACAGGGACATTGTGCACCCATGCCTAGCCTTTATGTCGGTGCTGAGGATTTAAACTTAAGTCCTCATGCCTATGCCACAAGTGCAGCTACCCACTGAGCCACCTCCCAGCTTGAACCTCTCCCCCCTTTTCATCTTAAAGGTGTACATGCGCTTTGTGTTCTAGCCGTTGACGTTGTCATGCTTGTTTACATGTAATATGACAGCACTCGGTGCGGGTCTGTGATAAAATTCGTGTTTGGAGTCACAAGTGCTGTGTGGTGACAGAGGCTGTCTGGTTTCTAGCTCCCTCTCAGATCACAGATCACTGTCTCCCCACAGATCCTCCCTGCATGCTTTAAGACCCACACCAGCTCTGTCTTCCCTGGATGGATTCAGCTTGCCGGGAGCCAAGTGCCAGGCCTAGAAGCTTCGCAAAGGGCAGACTTCATGACTTTCTATCTCTGCGTCCCTGACCGTGTGAGAGCTGCCACAGCTCACTCGGTGGATTGATCACAGGGGCCATAGTCACAGACTAGAGTGTCTGGGGGTCAGCAGTGGGCAGCTTAAGCAGCAGCATTACCACCAGACACCTCATTGTCCTGCCTGCAAGGGCGGCAACACTAAGGCCACTATTCTGGCCTCAGCTCTCTGGTGACCTAGAGGCCACTCTGGGCTTCCACAGGAGAGTGGATAGGAGCCAGTGATACATGTGGCTTGGAATGGAGAGTTTCGGGCCCCCAGTCCTCTCCTCTGAGTGTCTGGACTGCTGGTCCCTGAACATCTTCTCTATTTCCAGCCTGCCCAGAGCATGGCCCCTGAACCAGCAGCCGCAGAGAGGGGTCCCACTCAGACTCACTCATGGTTACCAGATTGCCAGCTGATTCAAAGGTGAGAACCAGCCCTGTGTGCCCGGACCTCAGCTAAGCTCTCCAACAGTGCTGCCTCAGACCTGCTCAGTTCCCTGGGAGGCTCTAGAGCAGTGGTTCTCAACTTTGTGGGATGTGATCCTCAAGCCCACTGGAAAACACAGATATTTACATTGTGATTCATAACAGTAACAAAGTTACAGTTAGGAAGTAGCAATTAAATGACTTTATGGTTGGGGGTCACCACAGCATGAGGAACTGTATTAAAGGGTCAGCCCTAGGAAGGTTGAGAACTAGTACCCTAGAGACTGAAGATGGACTAAGTCTGGTGTCCGCTCAGATGTGTGCTCTGGGCTATAGGTGCTGACACTCTAAACCCAAAGATCTAATTCTGGCACAGACAGTATGTCCATGGGGTCCCATGTCCATGGGCATGGCCTCCAGGTATACTATGATAGCATAGGGCAGTTCACAATTTTCAAGAGGTCTCATTCACATTGGTCCTGCTCAGAACAGTACCATAAACAGCCTGTGACCTCAGAGAGCACTCCCCCTCCCGAGCACAGCAGCATGCCGAGGCTGCATCCACAGAAGGTGAGGCTCTGAACACACACACTGCTGGTCTGGCTGCTGGCTGGGGAGGCAGACCCTATTCCCAGGAAGGAGAACCCAGTCTCAAAGAAAACTGGCTTCCCCAGCATTACCTGGAGGAAGTAGCAGTAATGTCTAAACTGGAGCCCAGAGCTCCCGTCACAGAGCCCAGTACCCCTCCCTCCCACGCAGGCTGCCTTTGGATGTGGCTGGCCTAACTGGGGACCCTGTGGCAAGGTCCAGCATCATAAAATGTCAAGTGTTAGGGACCCAAGGTGAGCTGGTGGCATGGTGCAAGGTTAGGGCTGCAGGAGCTGGATGAGACTTCTGCACTGGAAGACCATGTTCAGGGACAGTGATTTCCACGTTAACCGTATGCCAGGAACTCCTCCAAGAGCTCTGTGTGTCAGTTTATTTGATCCTGGTATCTCATTACTATTATTGTACCCATTTTACAGACAAAGAAACTAAAGCACAGAATAGCCAAGCAACTTGTCTAGGGTCGAACAGCCAGGAAGCATAGGAACTCAGGGTTTAAACATGGGACTTCTGTCTATAGAAAAAGCCTTCACTTCCCTTTTGTGTTTGTTAGTGTACACGGGGGTAGTGGTGCATAAGTGTATGCATGCTCGTGGAGGCTTGGGGTCAATGCTTGGTGTCTTTCTCAATCAGTCTCCACCCTATATTTATTTATTTTGAGGCAGGGTCTCTCGGTCTCTCACTGAACATGCAGTTTACCAATTTGGCTAGACCAGCTGACCAGAAAGCCCTCTTTCTTTGCCTCCCCGGCTGTTGTGCCTGGGTTGTAGCGTTTGAATTCAGGTCTTCATGCATTTTGTAAGTAGAGGCTTTACTGCTTACAACTTGAGGGTCTCTCCACCCCCCAGAGCTGCCTCTTTTCTTCATCGTATCTGCTTGTGTTCCCACGTACCCACAGACCCGAAGCCTCCAGACCACTTAGGAAACAGAACATTCCTTCTCAGGTCCCATTTTAGACATGTAAATCAGAAACTCTGGGGCTGGGGCTCAACAGTCAGTGGTTTTGAGATTCCTCAAGGGAGTCATGTGGAATGTTAAAGCTTGAAAACCACCCTATCATCCCGTTAGAAGGTTCCATGGAGATGTTTCTGAAAGTCTCAGCACAGCCTTCACAAGATGTTAGCTTTGCTGTGACCAGCCTTCTTCTCAAGAGGGAGAAAGATGCCCACTTCCTTGGTAAAGTGCCCTACTGGCAAAATGATGGTGGTGATGGTGGTGATGGTGGTGATGATGGTGATAATGATGGTGATGGTGGTGATGCTGCTGCTGCTGCTGCTGCTGCTGGTGGTGGTGGTGGTGATGGTAATGGTGGTGAGTATGGTGATGATGTTAAATAAAACCTGACAGGAGAGATCTTAACAAAACCTACCTGATCTTCCTAAGAGAATGTAGCTGCCAGGAAGGGTCATGGTCCATTTCTGCACTGGAATGGCCCTATAGCCTCTTCCATGGCCCCATCATAGAAGGTCCTTATTTTAACTCACTGACCTGATGGCTGGCTTCAGAGCTGGACCTGACCCCACCCTCCTCTCAGATGCCCCTGTCTACCCACATGGCCTTCTCACCAGCTCTTAGCCCCCAGTGCATGCTCAGGAGTCACCGAGACCTCTCCAGTAGGACTGGCTTGCCCCTCTTGTCACTGCAAGTCACTGTTGGTAGTAAGCAGCCTCCCCTTTCCCTGGGCTGGGTACATAATTGGCCTGGTGTTCCCCAGCAGTCTCTGGGGAATTGCTTCTGTCAGGGGCATAACAAGCTTATCTGTTAGCCTGAGTTATGTCACCGTGTGCTCCGCGTAAATCTGACCGCCTTCCTGACGCGCTGGGCCTGGATGGATTTGTGAATAATTTCACCACCACAATTATTTTACAATTTTGAATCTTCCCTGGCAACTTAATGCATAGTTTGCTGGGAGAAGCTGCATAAATCAGGATTTCAAACAAAGGCTCTTCATCCAGGCCAGGGGCTCCCTACTCACTCCCAGGAGGAAAGCTGGGGAAAATCAGCGAGCAGTGGATGCAGAGTTGGGCTTCTGTCCTCAGCCCCCAGTGCAGGACCTCTCAGCTCAGGGCTGGCTCCTGCCTGGGGTTTTTTGCAAGACCTTCCCAGGCAGCCTTTTTTCCTTTATTTTGGACTTAGAGAGATGGAAGTGAGGGATGATGGTGGTGTCTCCCCCTTTCCTGCCTGTAGAACTACTCTCCTCTACAACTTCCGGAATCCCAGGAAGGCAGAGTCCACCGCCGAGGGGCAAAGAAAGGTATGAGACTTCGTCCACCTGTCGATCCAAGCAGCTCTCTCTATTTCAAAGGTCCTGCTTCTGCTGGTGCAAAAGGTTGTGCTGCTAACAAAATTCTAGAAACCTGGTCTCTTCTAACCCTGTGACTCGGGGCTTAGGCATTTCAAAGTGGCTGATGATTGGTTGAGGTGCTGAGTCATTTTGCTACAAGCCTGTGAGTTAAAAACGTGGGTTTGGGAGTAGAACCCCAATCCAGCTTCATTTGTTAGCTTGCTTGTGTGTAACTGTAAGCTAAAGCTACTTAACCCTGTTAAATGGGACCTGTTCTGTGTGGTAAAGGATGGAATACATGAAGTGCCCATCACGGCATCTGGCACATAATACACACTCAGTGTGTCGGTGAACTTGAGCTAATGTCATTAACTGCTAAGCCACAGGGATGAACAGGGCGAACCGTCCTGTAACAGACTCTGACTATAGGGAAAAGAGAAACCAAAATGAATGGAACACCCTTCGCCTGCCGGGGCTCTGCCATTTTGCCTTTATAGCACGTGGGGAGGGTGGATGAGGTGTGTGCGGGGACGAGGAAGGGGGGGGAGGGGGAGCTTCCAATCTGCCTTTTGCTGGAATGGAAGCTGCAGGAGTGGCAGAGTGACCTTGAAGCCTCCCATCATGGGCCTGGCCCGCCTTCCCCCTATCAGGCACCTGCTGGCAGGAGCCTCCTCAACCATTCTAGCCGAAAGGACTCCCAGGCTTGCAGGCTCTCAACCCAGCTATTAGCAGCTCTTTAAGCCACGTTATCTGTTTGCTCCCAGAATGTCTCATTAGCAGGCTTTATTTAGGCTTTGCTGGCCTGACCAAGCTTGCATCCACAGCCTTCTACGCCTGTTTATTAGCCATGCCTTTGCCTGCTTGGGTTTTGTTTTGCTTTTGAAGCTTCTGCTAGTGCTGAAAGGTTTCCAAGGCTTCGCAGGGGTGAGCATGGGGAGTCCAGGAGTGGGGGTGACACTGCTCTTGGCTTTCAGAGTCTAGAAGAAGAAGCCATTCTTCCTCTGGACATGGGAGAGGCATTCATTCATTCATTCATTCATTCCAATACTCATTTATTCTTATTTAATGAGGGTTCTTCAAGGCTCTGTCTACCCAGAAAATACAGTGGCAATAAAGTGGAAAGATTTCTTCCTTCTTGGAGCTCAGAATCCAGCAGGAGAACCCTTGCTTACTGAGCTGTAGGAAAGGTATAGGTACTTGCTACTCATGGGAGCACTTTGCTAGCACCTGATCCAGATCAGGACACAGTCCCTGTGGGGTCTGATGAAGGAGTGTCCCTAAGACAGGAACAGGTCCTACATGACTGAAGCCCCTGCTTAGCCCACACTGGCCAGTCCTTTTCACTGCCATGTGGTTTCCAACCCAGCCTGCCCATAGCTCCCCAGTACCCCTTCCTCATTGGTGATACAGACATGGCCAGGTAGGGTACTGGTCCCTTTTGCTGTCACTGAGTGTTATTTGTCCAGGTCAGGTTTTCTTCCCGGGAGTCTATTCAAGACCTGGGACAGAAATGAACAGAGCATAACTTTCCATTTATAATCCACATGTATGTGTGCGTATACACACACGCATGTGCAGGTGCCTACTTCACGCGCCTGCACATAGGCTTATGCAAACAGGTAGGCAGGCATGCAGAAAGACATATTTACCCACTAATAGGTGCCTGAAAACACACACACACACACACACACACACACACACACACACACACACACAGAATGAAGTCATAGAGTCAAGACATGGAGGATGGTGGGAGAGTGGAAAAGAGACAAAGTCCCTAAATCATGGAGCTTAGTTCTGAGGAGATAGGGAAGAAATTTAATAACAACAACAACAACAACAACAAAATAAATACACAGCATCAAACGGAAAGGTTGCATTGTGGGAAATCAACAGGACTCTATGAAAAATAATAGCGGGGCGTACGTACTTGGATGTCAGATGCAGAGGCGAACAGCAGGGACCGTTTCAAGCATGGGGCACAGTCATGCGGAAGCCCAGAGGGGAAAAAACATGTGACACATTCAAGGACTGAAAGATGGAAGCCGGTGTTCCTAGGGAAGACAGCCCCTCCACGGAGGAGACTCAACGCTCACACAAGCGAGCAGGCCAAGCACACACAGAGGCACGGACTCTCACAGTGCACCTGTGTGAACAGGCACACGCAAGCACATACATGTGGGGAGAGCAAAGACAAATACACCCCTCAGGAGAATACAGTGATGTGGTACTGCTGCCTAGACACACAAATCAGTGTCTGAACACAGACACCCTTTTCCCTCAGGGACACGGATACCACGTAAGTGTACTCTCCCTCTGCACGGATCTGTCCCCCTCCCCCAGGTGGCATTCACTCGTGTGTACACATGATACATGCAGGGAAAATGAAAGCTTGAAGATCCCTGAGCTGGAGATCATTGAAGTCAATGGCTGTTAAGTAGCTAATCCCTCATTCAGGTCTCTGAACATTTAGGGGCATAATCCTCGGCCTCCTTCATTGCTGGTGGCTTTCAAAGGATTCCAGAGGGTAAGGACGAACGACAGGAGATTGGAGTCTTGTTAGGGCCCTTGCCAGTGCTAAGCCTTCTCTGACAGCGGTTTCTGCTCCCCTGGGCTGCGGGCAGCCGCAGATCTCTGACTGTGGAGGGATCTTTGCTCCATAATCCGTTTTCTTTCGCTTTTCTTTGGAGATTAGACATGTTTCCCACTGGCCGTTACAGCCTGCCTGAGCTGCCTGGGGCCTGGAGGGCCTGTCCTCAGTCAGAGAGGGATTCTTGAAGAGCTGGGCAGCTGTCTGCACTGGGTGGGCAAGAAACGTCTGGGGACCCCCACACACCCCTCTCTCTCTAAGGAGATGTGGACCAACCAAAAGGAGGAGAGATTTTGTAAAAGTAAAGAAAGACTTAAAATAGAAACCAAATGAGCATCAGCTGAGCCTCTCACAAAGTCTCTATTTTGCCATCTGTAAGAAGGGCCTGACGGCACTCTAGCTCTTATTTCCATGGGCAGCTTGGAAGGAAATGAGAAAGCCACTCTCTGGCCTCTTCCTAGGACTACGGAGGCCTCTGGGAGCCCCTTCTACCTGTTTTACCATCGTTCTTCTCCTTCCCCGCCCTCTCTAGCACTAAGGTCCCGTCACCAGCAACAATGACAGTACGCCACTCTTTTTTGGAGGCCCCCACCTTTGCTCTCCAAGGAATGCCCAGCCCATGTTTGCTGGCAGGGAAAACTGCTTCCGGCTTATCACGACCCACCACAAGGTGTTGCCTTCTCCTTGGAGTCCACCGGGATCAGCTCTGGTTACAGGACATTTCTTCCCCACCCCCCACCCCCCATCCCCCCACCCCCACCCTCCACTCCCCTGTTGTCCTGGCTCCTCGCTGGTGCCCTCTGAAACTGCTTCCTCTTCATTGCTAGTGTGCCTACGGCTGCTCCTGCCCCATTTAGAGCCCCTTTGAAGAACAGGAGCTTGAAACCATCCCCCACCACCACCCCACACTCCCCACACCCTCTGTATTCTGAAGAACTCTGAGCAGCAGAGCCTGACAAAGCATGCTGAAGAGGTGAGGCCCTATCCATTCCAAGAACGACAACTTATTTGTTTACAGTACTGGAGACTGAACCCAAGGCCTCTCAGTGGCCAGGCAAGCTCGGTACTGGTGAGCTAAATGACTAACCCTCTTTTTACTTTTTATCTTAAGACACTAAGTTGCTTAGGCTGTCCTTGAACTCACTCTAGCCCAAGCAGGCCTGAACTTGCAATTCTCCTACCATGGTTTTCCCAATGGCTGGAATTACAGACCCACCCCCAGCAAGCCCAGCTCAGGCAACCTATGTTGAAAGCCAGACATGGAATTTCTCTTTCCAGAAGGGCTCCTTTGTCCAGAGAAGCAGCTTTAAAGGCTTTGAAGCAGAAGGTGATACCTACTGTGGTCCTCCTGGCTCTGTTCATGGTTAGAATAAGCTAGAAGGCCAAAGGAAAAAATTAAGTGAATTGTTTGTAAAATGGAGTGGAGGGCTTGGTATTTCAGAGTCAGTACTGATTTGATTTTATATCTGTATTAATACATATATAATACATAATATGTTAACTATTAATACATATAAGATATACATATATAATGTATGTTATACATATGTATGTATAATACATATAGTACATACTATAATATATTAAATATATAGTTTATTTATTGGGAGTAGAATAGATGTACCTGCGCTGTTGCACATGTGTAGAAGTCAGAGTATAACTTTCAGAGTCTCCCCCTCTATCATATGTAACCTGGGAGTTAAAGTCACATCATCAGGCTTGGTGGCAAATTCCCCCACCCACTGAGCCATCTCTCCAGCCTCGGAAGGGAACCCTCAAGATTACGTTTTCCACACTAGCCTCAGCCTGGTGGCCACAAGGCAATGCCTCTCTCAACCCTCGGACTTTGGTAAAGCTGGATTTGTGTGAACTGTCTGGTTGATGACACTTTTGGGAACCCAGAGTAGCAGCATGCAGTGGAGTGAGCCAGGAGGAACAGGTGCAAGTTGCACCCAAGCCCAGCAGGAGGCCGGAAGGGGAGACCTCCAGGAACTGGCAGGAACCCAGGAGCAGGACCTGCCCAAGAATCAGCAGGGTGATGGATCACAGCGACATGGGGGGATCCCAGGCCTGCGATGGGAGTGTGGTAGAAAGATGCGCACTAGAATTTCCTGAGGTCGGACACCACGAGGGATGACCAGCCATATTGACTCTGTAGCTCGGGGAGGGGGACACTTCTCAGGAGATATCTGTTCTACTCCTGGCAGATCCCAGAGTGAGACAGCCCACAGAGACTGGTCCATATCTGTTCCCTGGCCAAAGGCGGGCAGAGGCTTCATTGAGGTCATTCTGACCCCTGTGGGGGGCCACTGCCGCAGCCCCTTTGCCTCAGCCCCTTTGCCGCAGCCCCTCCTGACTGCTGAGGACCCACAAAGCACACAGGGGGCTCCAAACATGCCTATCACTCCTGCCCCTGGGGAGGCCTCACGGAGTTCACTCCACCGGCAGCCATTCGGCATGTCTATTAAATTAGATTGAGCAATTACCCTGAGTTTCAAGGCAGAATGATGGAGGGGGAGGTAGGCACGGCAGGGAAGAGGGTGTAATGGGAGGCTCTAGTCACCATGCAAAGCCTTACACCGCTCACCCTGACAGCAAAGCCATGCTCCCCAACACCGGACTGCCCTGCCTCCCCTGAGTGCCGAGGGAGTGGACTGAACCGAACCTGGGGTTCTGTGCCCCTCAGTGACTCAGGATGAGCTGAGAGAGAGCTCTCAGATGAAGGAGGGTGAGGAAACCCTAAAAGGGCTAGAGCTGGAGGAGTTGGTACTGGCTGGTGTGCAAGGACAGCGGAGAGTGGGCACACCACACGGGAGAGCTTAGCAGTGCTCCCCGGAGGAGCCTGCATCCCCAGGGAAGGGAGCAAAACTC
The DNA here is from genome assembly GCF_949786415.1 of Peromyscus eremicus. Lineage (NCBI taxonomy): Eukaryota > Metazoa > Chordata > Mammalia > Rodentia > Cricetidae > Peromyscus > Peromyscus eremicus. The sequence continues at coordinate 136,590,698 of NC_081417.1, forward strand.
ATTTCTTCGTTAGTTCAGCAGGTATTTATTAGGGAAGCTGCAGGAGCCAGTGTGCCTGGTCTTCAAGGGAGAGTTTCTGCAGAGCAATTAGGTTGGAAAGCGGATATCAAGACAAAGCGCAGAGCCCTGAATGTGAACTTGGAGCCCCAAGTTCAAGTGCTTTTATTTCCTCTTAATCAAGAGAAGTCAGAGGAAGCATCCTTGACTTGACAGGAAGGTGGGGACAGGGAGAGGAGCCAAAGGTGGAAGTAGGAAATGAACTTGGAAGTGTCAGCAACGGCCTGACTAATGAGTCTTCGGTGCCAACCCAGAGGATCCGCCTGTGCCTGAGGGCTGGCACCAGCCACCTCTGCAGACAGTGATGGAGGCCTTTTGCACTCCGACCAACTGAGTGGGACTGTGTGTGTGCTGAGGGTGCTGAGCAAAGACGACTGAAGGGGACTGAGAGGCTGAGGGGCCCGAGTCTTGCCTTGTATGGGGGTTGCCAAATGAAGCCAGGGCTTGCATGCAATGGGGGTGGGGGTGGAGTCTGGGCCAGTGTCTGCCAGGCACACGGGACTAGGGGTGAAGTGGCCTGGAGACTGCTTCTACCGGTCTCCTCTGAGCATTTGGAGGGGCTCCAACATGCAGCATGGAGTCACCAGCTGAGGCCCAGCAGGCAGCACCTTGGATAAGTGAGCTTTCCCCTAGCTGAGACTTGGCTCCTCTCTCCTTGCTCCAGGGGCCAGCCTCACTATGGAGCCAGGAGCCAGGTGAGTAAGTGAATAGAAAGGTCAGAGGAAAGCCAGGCTAACCAAGCAGAGATAAGCAGCCAGGGCAGAAAACACAGAGCAGCCCCGGCCTCCCCCAGGACATCCTTCAGAAGGCCCAGGGGCCAGGTACAGCCCTCCCACTGGCTTAGGCTTAGGCTAGTTGTCATGACAACATTCATTTGAGCTTAGGAAAGTGTGGTGGCGGCCAGGGAATATGGGGAGGGGGATAGAAAGAGCCTTAGAGAGGTGCCTTTTGAGGGCAGCCTGTCCTGGAGTGTAGGAACCTGAGCTGGTTCTGGTCAGGAATTCCAGGCCAAGCCAGGCAGTCACTGTTGAGGTGACAGGCAGATGAATCTAAAATGTGAAGGAAATCACAGTTTGGTCCTGGTTTTGTCCATTCAGCTGGTAACAATAAAGAATCGCAGTGATACCTGTGCAGAAGAGGGTGGGGAGCCAAGGTGGAGGGGACCACAAGTTGGCATCACTCCCCCAAAACTCACTTCTTTACTGTCTTATAAAACCAAACAACCCAAATGCCCTGTGCCCTGGTGGCTCCTCTCCCAGATATGGATGCATAGAGACCCTGTCACCTGTGCCCCAGGAGACACATGCACAGGGACACAGAGCAGCCATGTGCCTCACTGTCAGGGTAAACACATCTGCTCTTCACAAAAATCTGTTCTTAAACATAAAAACACGGACATCTGGAGACAGCCCAAACGGCCAGCGTTGGAGGAATGGCTGGGTGAATTGTGGTGAGGTTTCCACAATAGAACCACACAGAGCAATGAAAAATGGAGGCATTGAGACCACACACAATAACCTTCATAAATCCCAGAAACGGGATGGAGCAGAAAGGGAAGTCTCCGAAGACTACAGCCAAAATAAGTAATACTTAAAGATGTGCGAGTATGCTCCTGGTAAGGAGGGAGGGAGGAAAAGGGAGAGAAAATGAAGAGGGGAGGGAGGACAGGAGAAAGAAGGGAGAAGAGAGGGAGAGCAGGAGAGGGGAGGGAGGAGGGAGGACAGGGGAGAGAAGGGAGGAGGGAGGGAGAGTAGGAGAGGGGAGGGAGGAGGGAAGGCAGGGGAGAGAAGGGAGGAGGGAGGGCAGGGGAAAGGGGAGGGAGGAGGGAGGGCAGGGGAGAGAGCCAGGAAGAAGAGTAGGGGAGGAAGAAAACCAGGCAAGCTCCACCTAGAAGGGTCTGGAGAGAGGGGCAGTGCAAACCAGAGAGAAGCCCCAGGGGAACATGGGATCTGGCCACGCTCTAACTGGCAGGGTAGAGTCCTGGTTCCCTAGCTGTTTGTTATTAAATCAAAACAAAAATAAATAACTTTTTTTAAAAGAGGGCTGTGACTGAAGATTGAACACCCCAAATAAAGCTTTTTACTAATCCAATTCTGTGGTCAGAGGTATTAAAAATAAATCCTTTGGGACCCCCTTAGAGGCCTCTCCGGAGGCCTTCTCCAGCCTGACTCTGTCATGAAGTGTCCTAGGCTCCACACTGCTCCTTTCCTAAAAGTCACCCCCCTCTTTCTCACACTTTCTCAGTAGCATCTATCTGTGCTCAGCTTGGGGGGGGGCATTTAGCAAGTGTTGAACCTCAGGGCTGGGATGCTGCTCAGTAGGCAGAGCAGTCCTCTGAAGTCACAAAGCCCCAGATTCCATCCCAACACCACTCAGGCAAAGTGGCGCATGCCTGTCATCCCAGCACTTGGGAGGCAGAAGCAGGAGGATCAGAAGTTCAAGGCCATCCTAAGCTACATGTGGCCCTGTCTCAGAATGAAAACAAACAAACAGAACAATGTAATGGCATGAGAAGAGGGTCCCCGAGCAGAGGAGCCACACTGTCTCATTCACTGCGGTTAACTTGTCCCCAGGCTCCAGCTCAGGGAGCCGTGGGAGATACTTAGCCAGAGAAGGAGAAGGGTTGGCTGTTCCCGCATCTGGGTGTGGCCTCTGCACCTGAGGTCTCAGCCCCTCCTAACCCCCCGCCCCCCACAACTTTCTTCACACAAGAAACTAACACTTAGAGGCTCAGAAATCATGTCAGTGCCCCTCCTACCTCCCCTGGCTGTGTCTGTAGCTCCCTGGCTCTCCACTCTGTCAAGTGTTTTGGCTAAAGAGCTGCCTGTGCCTGGCATTGGTCCAACATTTGGCAAAGGGAACCACACCCTTGCGCTTGGTGAAGAAGAGACAGAGTAAGGAGGCAGACAAGAAATAAAAACCAGCCTGATAAACCCCAGTGTAGCCTGTGAAGGGTTGTGCAAGAGAAGGGGGTGGCAGGTGAGGGGAGAAAGTCTGTCCAAGAACAGGGGGTGGCAGGTGGGGGGAGAAAGTCTGGGCTCAAAGCAGGTTTAAACAGAGAGGCATTGAGATGAATCCTTGAAGAAGTAACCTGGAAAGGAGCTGAGGGAGGTGAGAATGAGTATGGGCAGAGGGGACAGCCGTGCCGTGCTGTGGTGTGTGGTGGCTCTTAGGGTTCAGAGAATGGCAAGAGACCCAGCAGAGGAGACTCGAGGACCAGGGAGGAGGAAGACACATCAGACCAGGTTTGTAAGGACCCTGAGTGACACAGGAGTCACGATGTATGTTGGGGGTATAGGTCCCAAGGATCGAACTCCATTCCTCAGGCTTGGCATCAAGCACGCCTATCCCAAAGGGCGTCTTGCTCCACTGCGCTATGGAGGGAGGCAGAGGGTAAGTGGACAAGTCTGAGAGAGCAAGTGAGGACCGAGCCTTGGCAGGAGCAAACCCATACCATACCATGACAGCAGCGTGAAACCCACCTACTGACCTCCTAGAGGTCCCGCCTCTCAATACTGTCACTTCAGGGGTGATGGCTCACTCCCTCCTGATACCTGGGACTCACATGGTAGAAAGAGAGAGGCTGACTCCCACAAAGTTGTCCTCTGGCCACCACATGTGCTGTGACACACATGCACACACATGTACACACACGTATAAACATGCACATACACACACATGTATACACACAATAAATAAATAAAATGTCATAAAAATCTCTAAAGAAACCAAACGAGCCGGGCGGTGGTGGCGCACGCCTTTAATCCCAGCACTCGGGAGGCAGAGCCAGGCGGATCTCTGTGAGTTCGAGGCCAGCCTGGGCTACCAAGTGAGTTCCAGGAAAGGAGCAAAGCTACACAGAGAAACCCTGTCTCGAAAAACCAAAAAAAAAAAAAAGAAACCAAACGATGTCAATCTCTTGTCTCTAGCTGGGGATCCTCAACCAGGGCGCGTGTTTGCTGAGGTGAGCCTGTGGCTTCTTAGTTCTAACCCTGTATCATTCTTTGGACTATAGATGGGGCCATGCACTGTCCTACACTGGGCCTCAGTTTCCCTCTCCTGCAAAACCAGAGGTTGGAAGGATTCCAGGATAGATGAGGATGTAGCTAGGTAAAGCCTGCAAAGCAGTGGCTGGTCCCTGCTGTGATGGTCACAGGCCTCTGCAGGTAGGTGTTGGCGAGGCTCAGCCAGGTTTGGACCCAGGAGCAGGGAGGTCACCACCACCCCAGTGCTCCATTGTTGTCGGGTTCCACTCAGCTCTGCCACCACCTTCTGCTCAAACACTTTCCCCACAGCTGTGTGCACCCTGCTCATCACCCAGCCCCTCCTCTCCTCCCTCTCTCTCTTCCTCCCTGGGCCTCTCACCTGCCTCCCCTCCCCAGACCCTGAGAGAGGTTCTCTTCTGAAGGCACAGTTCTGCTTTTTTTTTTTTTTTTTTTTTTGGCCCTGGCACCACCAGTCCAAACAAAGGCATTTGCTGCTGGGAAGGCGACAATTGTTTCCGTTCAGCAGGCGCTTGCTGCCAACACCAGTGTTTTCTCTTGGAAGCCAGCGTTTGGTTGAGAAGACAATGCCAAGCTAAATATTTTTCTCTGCATAAAAATCCCTTTAATTTTTTAATCATTTGGCAAACATCGCCTCCTCCCTCCCCTCCCCCCTTCTGTTCCTGGGCTCCCTCTCTCTCTCTCTGCCTCTGGCTGGGTCTCTGCGACATCCAACATCTGGGCAGGAAGGAAGGTTTGGTGGGTCCTACAGATGTCCCCGGACCCACAGAGACTGGACTGTGTACAAAGGAACATGCCATCTGTGTGATAACACTGCTTTTTAAGATGTCTTATCTGAGTATTGGACTGAACGATTGGGACTGTGTCTCACTCCACAGCCCAGGCTGGCCTCTTTTCACTCTCCTGCCTCAGCCTCCTGCATGCTGGGATTACAGGTGTGCATGAATGCATTAGATTTTTATACAGATATGAATTCAGACATAACCTTTCCCAGCTTTTGCCTTCTCTAATCCTTTTCAGGTCCTCTATTAGGCTCTGATTAAGAGGTCAAGCAGAGCCGGTGGCACACACCTTTAATCCCAGCACTTGGGAGGCAGAGCCAGGCAGATCTCTGTGAGTTCGAAGCCAGCCTGGTCTACAGAGCGAGATCCAGGACAGGCACCAAAACTGCACAGAAAAACCCTGTCTCCAAAAACAAAACAAAAACAAAAAGGAGGTCAAGCAGACCTTGAGAGGACCCTGGTCTGCCATCCAGGGACAGTGGACGGCAGCTCTCCATGCTCTATGGTTAATGGAAGCATCTGCCTATTCCTTCTTGACTCTGCCGTTCCTCTGAGGAAGAAGTCACCACCTGCTCCATCCAATGTCTAGAGCCTTTCGTTTCCAAGTTCTCGGGCTTCATGGAAGGAGCTCCCAGCCCCCTGCTCTGGACTCTACCTCCACTGGGTCTGTGCTCCTTTCTCTCACTGCCACCACCCCATCCCCCCCATCCCCCCCTCACCCTCAGATCTCTCTCCTCTTGTACTCTGTGGACACTCATGGCCTCTGGGACTGGTTTATCTGTGCCAAGCCTTTAATTTGTATAACACGCAGATCTCCTGAGCAGAAGCAAGAACCCCCAAGAGAGGGGCTGCCTGTCTGGTGCGGGACCTGTCGAATAAACTCGAATAAATAACTCAATAAACAGAAGGGAGGGGGTCAGGGAACATGTGAATAAATGGATGAGCCACCAAATGGGTGAGACCAGAAAATGAGCCCGGCCCCGGCCTGTGCCTGAGGACATAGCATTTGCACTGTCATTGGAGGTGAGGCCGATAAATGTGAAATTGTGTGGAATGAGTCTCAGTGGAACACTTCACTGCAAAGGGCGGTCGTGTTTGCTCATCCTTAGTGACAGGAGCTCCGCCATCCACAGAGTCCCAGTTTTGGGGACCATATAGCTGGGTTTGGCTCCTGCCTTTGTCAGTTAGTTCTTGGCTTATGTCTGAACCAGTGGCTTTGCTCCTCTGAGCCTCAGTTTCTCTGTGAAACAGTGTGCGCATCCTTCACGGGCATGCGCATCCTTCGTGGGTTTGCATCCTTCTCAGGCATGCGCACCCTTCGTGGGTTTGTAGGGACTGTGGGGAACCGACAAGATGGCAGTAGTTTAATATTGGTTCTTAGGTCCATTAAGGAGAATGAGTCTTTAGGCTAGGGGAACCATGGGCTTTGTGGCTGGACAAGGCCTGGCCATGTAGTAGGCAAGGCCATCTTTAGACTCCAGGGACCATCTCTTCTTCCTCTGAGGGGCCATGTAGACACTGAGACCCCTCTAACCTCCCTGGGAACACCAGTATTCCCTGGGGTCCATCACATCCTTGTGTCCTCCATATCTGTCTTAGCTTCTGATGAGTGTCCGGTATCATGTGATCTGGGTCATGTGGGTAGATTTAGAGAAATCCTCCCGACAAGAAGGGCAGAACTTTCCAGGAAGATCCACCAGTGGGACACTGGCACAGGAGGCCAATGGGCTCAGTGGGTTTCAGGCATGGTGCCAACCACAACCATTGGTCACCGAGAACCAGAAAGCAGGCCCTACTGCAGGGCCAGGACAAAAGCAGGAAATACCTGCTGGCTGTGACCTTGGCCATGTGATTTAACTAGCCTACCTCTGTCTCCCTGTCTATGTGGTCCAGTAACAGCATCTACCTGGAACACAGCGAACAGTGCACAAGTGTCAGCTCTCGCGGCAGCCTGGATAGCGAGCGGTCCCCACTCTCCAATTTCTCCCTTTGCAAGTGAATTTTATGACCTCACCTCATTGACCTTGAGCTTGGCCATGTGACTCACTTTGGCTATGGGATATGGGTGAATGGGATAGAAAGGGGCTTTTAAGAACACCTCTGGCTGATTCTCTTCCTCCAGCCTCTACTAGAAAAGCACAGTGTGCTAAGCAATGGTGGCTTCCTCATCCTGCAACCTGGGATAAAAAGATGTGTGAGGTCCAACCACGTGCGGCCAAATGCAGGTAAGCTGTAGCCCTCACGTCACGAGAGCAAGGGGAGAAATATTTCTTACCAGAAACTACACGATCACAGGACTGCTGTTGCAGCAAGCGTGGACTAGTGAACTTGTGGTGGTCATTTCTCCATTTCATAGATGAGGAGAATGACCCTCTGAACAGCTAATGATTAAGTAGGGAGGACTCACAAACATCTCCCTCGCTCAGCAGCTGTTATGGCAGCTACCCTGCAGTGGATGCTGCAAAGGTTGAGAGCCCCACTCTCAGGGCTCATACCTCTGTACAGGAAGGCACAAAGAAAGAATAGACAAGAAAATGCCAGGCATGCATAGGAAGGATATGAAACAGGATGATAAGGACCACGTATGGAGCTCAGTTAATAGAGGGCTTGCCTAGCATGTGCGGGGCCCTGGGTTCAATGCTTAAATCAGGCATGGTATATCCTAGCACTAAGAAAGTAAAGGCAGGGGGTCAGAAGTTCAAGGTCATTCTCAGCTACTTGGGGGGGGGTTGAGGCTAGCCTGGACTACATGAGCTCCTATATTAAAAAAAGAAAAAAAAGGAGGAGATAGGATGATAAGTTCATAGCTGAGAATGGGAGGAGGGGTGGTTTATAAGGAGAGGGAAAAGGGTATCCAAAGATACTACATCATTATAGAGGTATGAAGGGGTGGGCAACTGTAGTAGTCCTGAGTCCAGGACATTCAAAGGCCCAGAGGCAGGACAGAACACAGAGACTCCCAAGAGCGTGAAGGAGCTGCATGTGGCTGGGGAGAAGTGAGAGGCAGAAAGAGGGAATGGAGGCACACAGTGAGAAGGGCAGGGCATGGGGAGCTGTGTCTCATGTGCTCACTGCGGAGTCTGGAGTCGATGCTTAGTTCAGGGGGGAGCCGAAACACAGGAGAGAATTGGGGCTGGTGTTTTCAAATTGATGCTATTATGTATGGAGAAGGGATACAGGTGGTCAGCTGGGCAAGCTGTGCCAACACATGAGGGAGACAGTGGCCCTGGTTGGGGTAACCATGGTGGAACTGCATACAATAGGACCAGGGATGAATGCTATAGGCCGCTGGATATAGGGATAAGATACAGGTGACCTGGGAAGGTTGATCTTCTCGTGCCTTGGTGAGGGTACTGCAGGAACTAAGTTGGGGAGAGTGGGAGCTGGTGTAAGTCTGGAACGGAGGGAGAAAGCAAGGACTCTGCACAGGCCTGACTCCACAGCTTCCCAGGAGAGCTGTGAGCAGGCCACGCAAGGTTTCACACCAGAGGCCAGTGAGAGGTCAGGGCTGGAGCGCAGATACTGGCACCATCAAGTAGAAATGAATTAGAAGGATGGGAGGGAGGGAGGGAGGCAGAGTAGATTCTCATGAGACTGCACAGCTTCAGGAGGAGCCAGGAGATGCCGCTGTTGAATTCCAGAGATGAAGCTTGTTGTCAAGGAAGCTCCTTTGCTGTCCATACAGCAGTCACCAACCCAGTGTGTCCGAGCACTCAGAACGAGGCTGGCCTATGCTGAGGTGAGAGGTGGCTGTAAACTTGAACCAGTTTCCAATAATTGATTGGGAAAACCAGTGTGCAAAGTGATCCCACGCACATGCTCACGTTGGTTGCAAATCGAAACAATAAAACTTCAAGTGGGGTGAATCAATTTTAGGGGTCAGGCTGATTTGTCTTGTTTCTTCTATTTCTTTTTTATTTAAAAAAAATGTTTCTTGAAACATAGAAACTTGTTTTACATTGTGGTGCCCACCTGTAATTCCAGGAGGCTGAGGCAGAGGGATCACCGTGAGTTTGAGGCCAGCCTGGAATATATAGGGAAGACCTTGTCTCCAAAAAACCCAAAACAATAACACCAAATGCAAACCCTTCACTGTCTCTGAGGCCTGAGGTGTGGCTGTGGCGGTTTTCGTGGGCAGGCGTAGGGTGCTCCTCCAAGTACTGGCATTGCTGAAGCAAAAGACAGTCTGCAGCTGTCCTCAAGACCCTCCTTCCTATGCTCCGGGGTTCCCAAGCTTCCGCAGCCAGAAGCGGGTGTCAAATGTATGAAAAGGCAGTGCTGACAGGGCCCATCTCCACCCTGGACTAGACCTGGTTTGGCTCAGAAACCATTTTCATCAGAAACTGCTCCGCCAAAGAGTGCAGGAAGGAGGGAGACATCCCCAGTACCTTGCCATGCCGCTATTCTGTCCTCTGCACCTTCTTCAAACACAAAGGCATTTGTCGCCTGGTCAAAGGAGTTATTTGTGAAGATGTCCACAGACCACCTCTGGCCTAGCCCTGCATCAAGAGCTGATGGCTTCGACTTCAAGCTCAGAACCTCCCTATGGTCTCCAACAACAACCACCCCTACCTTGGCAAAGAACTCAGTCCAGGAGGGAGCTCCAGGCAGTTCTTGGAAGGGGCCGACTTCTGCTGGGCCACTCACTGTCCACTGTTTTAGGACACCTAGGGAGGTAGTGCTCCGGGGGAGGAGCCCAAACAGCCTGTTAAAGAACACAAAAAGGATTGGTGAGAAAGGGACTCCAAGAAACAGGGTGAGAAGGAGTCCTTCGGGGCTCCAGGGAGCAGACCTAAGGGTCGCTAAGGAACAGAAGGAAGAATAATCCATTTTCGCATTTTCACTCTCTCCAACTCTTCCACCTCCTGGTACTGAGCAAGGAGCCAATAGAATGAGATAGATCTGCCTGCCTCCTGCCTTCTGGGCTTCTGGGCCAGTTAGCAAAATATGAAGCAAATGAACATGTAAGCCTCTATCTAATGAAATCTGACAGGCACTATGAAGGATAGGAACATGGTGGTGTGAGGTTGCCAACAGAGGTGTTGGGATGAATCTGAGAAATGAGGAAAGGCTTCCCTGAGGATGGCATTTGGGGCTGGCATCTGAAGTTCAGTTAATTGCACAGAAAGGAAATTGAGTAAGACAAGCAGAAAAAACAGCATGTGCAAAGGTCCTGTGGCAGAAGGGATTGATTTGTATCTGTGGGCTTTAGTCCAATCTAAGCCATGCAGAAACAGTTAGGGGGAAACATGGTAGGAGACGTACTTGGGAAGAAAGGAATGGCCAGACCAAATGAATCTGCATAGACCCAGCAAACAGAGGTGGAGTTGAGACTTGGAAGCTGCAGGCTCTAAAGAACAGGAGACTAGTCCATCAATAAGGTCAGGAGCTTTGACTCATGGTTAAGGGAGTGATCGAAAATGGTTCTAAACCATCTGGCCACATCTGGATATAAGCACACCTGGTTGCTTCTCATCTCTCTATGTCATTTTCTGGTTCATTGAACCTCAGGCTGGGTCTATGACCCCTCTGGGCCTCAATATCCTCATCTATAAAGGAGAGATGAACTTTACCTTGTAAAGGTATTGATTAAGCAAGAGAACACCCAGGAAGGCCTTAGCAGAAGTTACTGTTGTATTATACCATGAAGGTATAGGGACCAAGATGTTAGTGCTACAGCAGAGCTGAGATTTGAGGATTGGGGAGGGGATTGTCTAGATGGTTGAGAAGCAAAGCCAGTGTTGGGGAGATGACTGAAACGGGACATATTCAGGCTCCCCACCTGCCACCATGGTCTGGGGACCTCACTTCCCATGTCTGTGCTCACCTGCTCAGCAAGTGATGGCATTGTGGTTGAGCTGGTGGCTGGTGTCTCCCCGGAGGGAGGTGGAAGCAGGGACATCCTGGGGCTCAGTGCTGGCATGTCTCTCTGTCTCAGCAGGGACCTCAACTCTGGAGCTTAAACAAAAGAAAGAAGAGCCCAGTCCTCAACAGTGTGCTTGGGGCCAGCTTCTGGGGCCTCTCCTGTGGAACCTAGTTGCTCTAGAACCTTCTAGTGGAGCCTTCAAGGGAGCTGGGGAGATTGGCTGCTGCTAAGGTAGCATCAAAGGGAGTCAAGAATGAGAACAGGCTTTGTGTGTGCAGGTTCCTCAAAGTCCCAGGCTTTTAGTTTGCCTTTATTTTTGTTTTAATTAAAAAAGTGGGATTTTTGGAAAATTTATTTTATGTGCATTGGTCTGAAGGTGTCAGATCCCCTGGAACTGGAGTTACAGAAAGTTGTGAGCTGCTATGTGGATGCTGGGAATTGAACCTGGGTCCTCTGGAAGAGCAGCCAGTGCTCTTAACTGCTGAGCCATCTCTGCAGTCCCCTGCCTTTAATTTTAAAATCACACTTATTTGTTTGTGCGTGTGTGTATGTGCATGTGTGTGTGTGTGTGTGTGTGTGTGTGTGTGTACTCATGCCATGATGCCACGTGTGATGGTCAGAGCACAACTTCTGTTCTCTCCTACCACCATGTTGGTCCCAGGCAGTGAACTCAGATCGTCAGGATGTCGACAAGCACCTTTATCTCCTGAGCCATCTTGCAGGCTTAGTCTCCATTTAAACGTTGTTCTCATCAACTCCAAAGGCTTGAGGTTTTTGGTTACACGTGTATAAAGAACGATGAACAAAATCACTTGGGAAATTGGTGAGGTCATTAGTACACATGTAATATTTATTGGCTTTTGCTTAATTATAAAAGTAGCATATGTTCAACCTGGAAACTTGTAAAACCCAGAAAAAAAGCAAATTGAAAAACTGAAAAAGACCCAATCATCACAGATTCCCACTGTTAAAATTAATCACGTTTATTGTGTGCTATAATGTGTTTGTGTGTGTTTGTGCGTGTGTTTGTGCGTGTGTGTGTGTGTGTGTGTGTGTGTGTGTGTGTATCTGAACTCTTACTAGAAAAATCTAACCAAACTTGTTGTGGTTTGGTTGTGAGCTGTCTCCCACCGACTTATATTTTGTGTGACTGTTTCCCCAGCTAGTCTCATTACGTTGGGAACCCATGGAATCCTTAGGAGATAGAGGCCTGGCTGGGGGACACAAGTCATTGAACAGGCGTTGGAAGGCTCTACCTGGTGCCTGGTTCCTGTCTCCCTCCATCCTGGTCTATGATGGTGTGAGTAGTCGTCACACCTTCCAGCTGCCATGACAGGCTCACCCATACCTTCTCCACCATGATGAAAACCTGAAGCTTCAGTTGTGTTGGTCAGGTCTTATGATTGCAGCAATCCAAAAGG